>NC_089741.1:25016491-25123991 GCF_040412425.1 Macrobrachium rosenbergii
AATGGAATAGAAGTGACAAATGTCTTTATCTCGGTAAAACAATTCGTCGTAGCCGCAAGTATTTAGTTACTAGGTCAAGCACCTAAAGATATACGTGAGTCTATTCATCTCGCTTGGAAAGATGAGGTGTCTGTTACATAATATATTCAAGCGGGAGAACGATAACGTAGTACTGAAGTGCATGAGTTACTGTAATTCGACCTTGGTTAAAAATCATCACACGTGTCTATAGGCCTAACGATAGGATTTTGTTTTTGAGACCATTCAGTAACAACCGAAGCGCGCCAAGCGCGATTACTCCATATATGAAAGCGTAGTTTCGTATGTTACGAAAAATAATTCAAATTACTTGAGAATTTGTTACGTTTTCTTGGCTAAGTCTTTGACATAGACTCGCTCACGTCATGATCCTCTTTTTACTTCGTCCATTGATTTGCATATGAATAATATACATATTTTTAGACAGGGTAACTTCTGTCGTATTGTAAATGGAATCCTGTTATTTGACTAGTACGAAGATGAATCATTCACGAAACTGATTGCTTCATACATCAAACAAGGCTTACCAGCAGTGTGTTGATGCCACCCACAAGTAATGCGACATTCCCTTTTATCTTGCACGCACTTTGGTACTTCTCGGGTATTAACATTATTACGTGTTTGGAAGATAGTGATTTAACTTATAGTTAAAGCGCTTGTCATTGTTGTTGATGAGGAAATGACCATTGAGCGTTATCTTATTTTTCTGTGATAGAAATCTGTTTTGTGAGATTTTGTCTCTGTGCATTGATTGATAGTCTCAAGGAGGTTTTTTTTACAACTTTCCAGATTATATTTAGTTATATATCTTCGAAATCATGTATCTTGTATTGCATGTTAATAAACAAATTAGAAGGGAGCTCTCTCTCTCTCTCTCTCTCTCTCTCTCTCTCTCTCTCTCTCTCTCTCTCTCTCTCTCTCGTAACCTGGATCGTGGATGGTTGGAAAGCCGGAGCTGAGGACACCCCCAGATAGTCATTGCTGTTGGTTGGCTGGGAGTTGCAGCTGTCGTCTCCTCCTCTCTCTCTCTCTCTCTCCCGCTCTCTCTCCCTCTCTCCCTCCCTCTCCCTCTCTCACTCCCTCTCCCTCTATCGCCTTCCTCCCCCTTCCTCCCTCGCTTATCAACCCACCCTCTCCCTCCTACTCTTCCTTCCGCTCCGTTAACCTGCATGTTAAGAATGAGCAAATGAGTGAAGCATTGCTCTCCTCTCTCTCTCTCTCTCTCTCTCTCTCTCCTTCGCCTCTACTTACGTAGAACAGGTTTTTATTTATTTATTTTTTTTGGTGAGAGCAGATGCATATATACATACAAACAAACGTTCAAGGTAGACACCGCGGTGTTTACACATTTCATTGGTATTCGTATATGAATCATGTGCGCACGTATGAGTGAGACACCTTTTGGTGTCCCCACTCTTTGAGAAGGGAAGGCACACTATATATATACACACACACACACACACACACATATATATATATATATAATATATATATATATATATATATATATATATATATATATATATATATATATATATATATATATCTACACCATCATCCCGGCACGGGGGCGAAGCAGTGTGGTCAAGTCACTTTATTTTCTTTTCACCGCATAATGCCTTGGTGGGCGGAATGTATTCTGTCTTGGGGGAACGTGCGGATGCCATAGAGGACCTCAATAATTCAGAAGCTTCAGGAAAGGAGGTTATTTATTTCCATTCTTTCAGAGGCTTGTCTGCCTCCATCTTCAGTGGACTAAATTTGTGTTTTCTGAAGCAATGGATACTGTATGTATACATACATATATCACACGATATATATATATATATATATATATATATATATATATATATATATATATATATATATATACATACATACATCACACTATGGATTTTCCTTTCAAGTCCAACTAGTGCCAGTTTTGTCAACTTAAAATATACATGAATTATTTCATTCTCTCTCTCTCTCTCTCTCTCTCTCTCTCTCTCTCTCTCTCTCTCTCTCTCTCTCTCTCTCTCTCTCAAGATTAGTGCCGACAGGAACCATAACATACCACTTCACAATGAAAGATACACTGAGAATCTCCGGTATATTTTTGCGAAAGGTTAATATTCTCTCGTAACCATGTCAATGAAAATCGAATTAATTAGTAAGCATGCGATACCTCTTAATACTTGTAATTAGATTGTGATCAGAGTTCTTGATAATCAACGGAATGGAACGGAACGTGGGGGTGTAATTTGAGATGTGGGTGATTGTTAAAGACTCGTCTAGTCTTTTCGGTCGTGATTGAAAAGGGTTGGGTCGATTTAGTCATGACAGAGAGAGCTAGGTGTGAAAAGAATGACGACCGATTTATAACAGGACCCTCTGAGACTTTTGGGGTGGGGGGGTCCTAATCTCTCTCTCTCTCTCTCTCTCTCTCTCTCTCTCTCTCTCTCTCTCTCTCTCTCTCTCTCTCTCTGATAGGAACCATACCTGTCAGTATTATTCTTATATGAACTCATTTTAATTTTTTTTTTTAGTTTCATATTTGATTTCCACTTTGTAATAGGTCTCTCTGAGACTGTGAGGTTTCTAATCTCTCTCTCTCTCTCTCTCTCTCTCTCTCTCTCTCTCTCTCTCTCTCTCTCTCTCTCTCTCTCTCTCTCTCTCTCTCTCTCTCTCTCTCACAGAAACCATACCTGTCATTATATTAGTCATGACAGAGTGCGAGCTGTGAATAAAATAGCAACCAGTTTTTAACGGAACCCACTCTCTCTCTCTCTCTCTCTCTCTCTCTCTCTCTCTCTCTCTCTCTCTCTCTCTCTCTCTCTCTCTCTCTCTGACTGAAACCATACCTGTCATTATATTTCTTCCATGAAACTCCTTTGAAATTTTTTGTTTAAGTTTCCCATTTAATTTCATTACGGCGTCAGTGACCTAGATGTTGCGACGCCAGTTTCAGTAATCGTAAATCGATCAGTCATGATATCGCCAGAATCCGTGTTATTTTTATATTCATCCGTTTAGTGCTTTGTAATAAGCTCCGTCCTGTTTTATTTTTTATTGTCTATTGTATTTTATTATTTGTTTGTAAGTGTGGTCCGGCTGCAATTCAGCGCAAAAAAAAAAAAAAAAATTGGGGGGGAATTGGTAACTCGAGTCATTCGTTTGTATATTTTGATAGCTTAGGATTTTCGTTAGATCGCTCTCTGTTCCCCGATTGTTAATCGTAACCGGGTACATTTATTTATATTTATAGTTGCTAGCTTTTATCATTTAGCTTTTATAATTTTTTAGTTGTTGTTATGGTTTTGCATCTGTAGAAGGTAATGTACTCGTGTGCATCCAAACACGCTCACATTCACATGTTTATGCATGTGTGTATGTGTGTGCGTGGGTATATATGTCTGCATCTATGGTGATTAAGATGTTAGACATAGCCCTTTTCCACCTTAGCCGACAAAATTGAGTGTCCAGTAAAAGGACTGACCTTGTGTATGTGGTTGGTGTCGGCCCCATCTGCCATTTAAAGGTATTTCCTATCCCAAAGGGTTCACAACCCTCTACTGGGTACTTTTGTCCGATTTTGGTTTTAATTGTGGAGTATTTTGAAACTTGTTGCGTTGAAGTCTCTCTCTCTCTCTCTCTCTCTCTCTCTCTTCCCATCCCCGGAGGGATGGAACCGTTCTGTAAGTAAATCTCATTCTCTGCCATTATTGATGGGAAAAGCTCAAGTTGTTTTTAAGTAAAAACAATAGCAGTTTTCATTTCTGTAGAAAAACTTCTCATATCTTAAAAAAAATGAGGTTCTCATTTCTGGAGAAAAATGAAGTTCTTATCTCTGAAGACGAAAAAAAATTCTCTTTGTTGAAGATTTAACGGTGATCATTTGGAGGATTGAATAGAATTATTTTCTTCGCTGAAGTTAAAAAAAAAAAAAAAACTGAAAGTTCTCATCTCGGTTGATAAAAAAGTTCAAAAGTTCTCAATCCTGAAGATATATAATTCTTAAGCTTTTAAATGAAGGAAAATTAGTGTTTTTGTTTATATAACTCTTAAGTTTTTAAATGAAGGAAAATTAGTGTTTTTGTTTCTGAAGGCTAAATTTCTCAGCTGTCGAGTTTCAGTGTGAAAAGACGATGGTGTAATTCTCTCTCTCTCTCTCTCTCTCTCTCTCTCTCTCTCTCTCTCTCTCTCTCTCTCTCTCTCACACAGAAACCATACCTGTCATTATATTAGTCATGACAGAGTGCGAGCTGTGAATAAAATAGCAACCAGTTTTTAACGGGACCCACTCTCTCTCTCTCTCTCTCTCTCTCTCTCTCTCTCTCTCTCTCTCTCTCTCTCTCTCTCTCTCTCTCTCTCTCTCTGACTGAAACCATACCTGTCATTATATTTCTTCCATGAAACTCCTTTGAAATTTTTTGTTTAAGTTTCCGATTTAATTTCATTACGGCGTCAGTGACCTAGATGTTGCGACGCCAGTTTCAGTAATCGTAAATCGAGCAGTCATGATATCGCCAGAATCCGTGTTATTTTTATATTCATCAGTTTAGTGCTTTGTAATAAGCTCCGTCCTGTTTTATTTTTTATTGTCTATTGTATTTTATTATTTGTTTGTAAGTGTGGTCCGGCTGCAATTCAGCGCAAAAAAAAAAAAAAAAATTTGGGGGGGGAATTGGTAACTCGAGTCATTCGTTTGTATATTTTGATAGCTTAGGATTTTCGTTAGATCGCTCTCTGTTCCCCGATTGTTAATCGTAACCGGGTACATTTATTTATATTTATAGTTGCTAGCTTTTATAATTTAGCTTTTATAACTTTTTAGCTGTTGTTATGGCTTTGCATCTGTAGAAGGTAATGTACTCGTGTGCATCCAAACACGCTCACATTCACATGTTTATGCATGTGTGTATGTGTGTGCGTGGGTATATATGTCTGCATCTATGGTGATTAAGATGTTAGACATAGCCCTTTTCCACCTTAGCCGACAAAATTGAGTGTCCAGTAAAAGGACTGACCTTGTGTATGTGGTTGGTGTCGGCCCCATCTGCCATTTAAAGGTATTTCCTATCCCAAAGGGTTCACAACCCTCTACTGGGTACTTTTGTCCGATTTTGGTTTTAATTGTGGAGTATTTTGAAACTTGTTGCGTTGAAGTCTCTCTCTCTCTCTCTCTCTCTCTCTCTCTCTCTCTCTCTCTCTCTCTCTCTCTCTCTCTCTCTCTCTCTCTCTTCCCATCCCCGGAGGGATGGAACCGTTCTGTAAGTAAATCTCATTCTCTGCCATTATTGATGGGAAAAGCTCAAGTTGTTTTTAAGTAAAAAAAATAGTAGTTTTCATTTCTGTAGAAAAACTTCTCATATCTTAAACAAAAAATGAGGTTCTCATTTCTGGAGAAAAATGAAGTTCTTATCTCTGAAGACGAAAAAAAATTCTCTTTGTTGAAGATTTAACGGTGATCATTTGGAGGATTGAATAGAATTATTTTCTTCGCTGAAGTTGAAAAACAACTGAAAGTTCTCATCTCAGTTGATAAAAAAGTTCAAAAGTTCTCAATCCTGAAGATATATAATTCTTAAGCTTTTAAATGAAGGAAAATTAGTGTTTTTGTTTATATAACTCTTAAGTTTTTAAATGAAGGAAAATTAGTGTTTTTGTTTCTGAAGGCTAAATTTCTCAGCTGTCGAGTTTCAGTGTGAAAAGACGATGGTGTAATTCTCTCTCTCTCTCTCTCTCTCTCTCTCTCTCTCTCTCTCTCTCTCTCTCTCTCTCTCTCTCTCTCTCTCTCTCTCTCTCTCTCAAAACTGTCCAAAATCTAAGGGGAAATTGAAGGAAGGAACTATAATCGATTTAAAAAAAATAAAACGGGATTTACACTGTAAGGCGTCATTTTATTTTGAAGTACAGTTTTATTTTAAAATATGTTGCATTATGTGAACCAAATTGTATATTGAGAGACTGAGAAAATTGCGTGATGGCGAAATGATTCCTTTTATTTTTCATTCTTTAGCTTTAAGTACAGTTACATGCATATATATATATATATATATATATATATATATATATATATATATATATATATATATATATATATATATATATATATATATATATATATTATTCTTTACCAGAATGATTAATTGTATTGTACGAATCTCAATATTAACCGTATCGTACGCTTGCACCGATGCATTGGGTACAACAACGAAGCAGATTTAAAAGTGCAGATTTTCCTTTCATTATCTGGTAATTCTCCACCGACATGAGGTAAACCACATTATGCCTTTTTTTCTTCCTTTTTTATAATTTTTTTTTTTGTTTTGGGGCTGAAGCGACACAGTCCTTTCTTTGGAAGCCATGCCCTGTCCGCGTCCCGCAAAGACAAGATCGACTTGTTGCGTTAAGGTCTCTGAAGCGGAGTTTCTCTCTCTCTCTCTCTCTCTCTCTCTCTCTCTCTCTCTCTCTCTTTTTCTTTCGCTCATGATTTCTTTTGGACTGTTGGCAATGAGAGGCTTGATCTTTCAGTTATGAAAGTTCTTTGAAAGAATTTACTTCGTGCATTTTCTCTCTCTCTCTCTCTCTCTCTCTCTCTCTCTCTCTCTCTCTCTCTCTCTCTCTCTCTCTCTCTCATGAGGCAGATTTACTTAAACCAAGCGTTCCTCTTTTGACTGACGCAGGAAAGTGCGTACCTGAATGTCGACTGTTGTGGGTTGAATGTAGAATTATAGAGAGGGAAGGGAGTGATGAAAATACGCCAGGCATAAGTGGTTAAGACTGATCGAAGTGCATTAAAGAACACCTGATACTGCATTTCTCTCTCTCTCTCTCTCTCTCTCTCTCTCTCTCTCTCTCTCTCTCTCTCTCTCTCTCTCTCTCTCTCTCTAAACGTGAAGCCGAATGCCGAACAGACGAGATTGTTGTGATTGCTCTTAACTTTAATTTGTAGCACATTTTGTGTTAGAAAGGCGAAGTAATGCTATACTGAAACAGACATTGTCGGTGATGGCAATTTCAGTACTCGTTATTCGTTGAAGTCCCTTAAAGCTGACAAACAAAATATCTTGATAAAACAAAAAAGTGTGGAACAGGTATGGATTTTAATGGAAATCGGATGGATTTTTTTTTTTTTTTTTTTTTTTTTTACGACTCGTATTATGCGTATTATGGGGCCAAGTTGGTTTTTGTTTTGGAGCTGTTTATTTTGAGTGCAGATGAAAATATGACAGATTTTTACGATTTAAAGTATATGTGGGACTGATGGGATTGTGCTGTGTTTTGTTATTAAAAAAAAAAAAAGATTATGGGACCAGATTGCCATTAGTTACGGAGTTGATTTGAGGCCAAAATCACCAAAGAATTTTGACGTTTACAAAAAAAAAAAAAAAAAAAAAAAAAAAAAGCACCCGGTGGGCTTTGTTGTGTTGTTATTTTGATACAAAAAAAAAAAAAAAAATTGGGGACCAGGTGGGCTGAGAGTTTCCGTTCTGTTTTCAGGCGCTGTTGGACGGCTACCGGCGGCACTGCCCCGTCTGTGGCAAGGGATTCGACCAGCCCTACAACCTGCAGAGGCACATCCGGACGCACACGGGCGAAAGGCCCTTCCCTTGTCCCTTCTGCCCCTACGCCGCCTCCGAACGCTCCCACCTCAAGTCGCACGTGGCCCGCAGACACCGCCTCCTGTACGCCACTTGGGCCGAATAGCTCCTGATGTATCATGCAACGGTGCTGACATACCTCGGCAGCGTCAGGAGCAGGCGCGGCGACCCCTCCTCAGACTACATGAGATGATCACTCCTGACGAAGTTGAGGTCGCTCCTGACGAAGTCGAGGTCGCTCCTGACGAAGTCGGGATCGCTCCTGACGAAGTCGAGGTCGCTCCTGACGAAGTTTAGACGTTGATAACAAACGATGGTCAGGACGGAAACTAGGTTTTATTTGGTAGATAACTATGCAGTTAATGTAGTTCGATGATTCATTTTCGGTTCTGACGTAGAGGGCTGTGTGCTGCACCAGCCTGTTTCGGAAACGAAGCCAAAAGGCAGGGAATCGGACAGCGTCATGTGGAAGGAGGAGGATTGTTGCCACGCATTCGCTCGCTCTTTCTCGCACGCAAAGTTAAACACACGCAAAGTCAGAGGACGACCTCCCCGCACCTCCCTACGCTACCATACCCGCCCCCACCCCACACACCTCTTGTCTGTGTGCGTGGCACGGCATATATATACTAGTTCGCTCTCCGCTTCGCCTACGTTAGTTGCTGCACTCTCTCTCTCTCTCTCTCTCTCTCTCTCTCTCTCTCTCTCAAAAGCTTCGAGAAGGCTAGTGATCCTATATATATACAGTTTATATATATATACTTTTTTCTTGTAAAAAAAATCATTGAGGATCTCCATCGTCGGGTCACGGTTGGCTCTTGAAGCTTTTTTTTTATTTTTTTTTTCGTTTTTTTTTTTAAGTTGTTTGTTCGGAATGTTTGGGGGGACGCCGGAGCTGTAGGAAGAAAGAATGGAAACGAACAGCGGTGAAAAGCGGCCACCGTCACGTACGAACGACAGGCATGCACACACACGCACACACACACTCACACACACGCACACACACACACATTCAGGCGCAACTGTGTGGAAGTCGGGGCCGCAGAAGTCGAACGTCGCGTGTATTTTTTGGCGCACGCACATATGTAGCAGCTGCACGCAAGCGTGGTTTAACGAACGCACACACTCACTCACACGCACTCACACACGCACAGACTCACACACACACACACTCACACACACACACACTCACTTACTGGGGCTCCCAGAATCGATACTTCCCCTTTCCTCAATAAGCTCACCGTTTAGCTCTTGGCAAAATTTCATTACTGATAACTGTAATAAATTGTTTTGATAACTTGAGTTATTAAAACATTATTAGTTATTAAAACGTTAATAGTTATTGTAGGCATATTTATTGTTGTATTCGTTTTATCTTGACTGGGTTGCAAGGAGTTGCAAGGAAACTACTTTTATAATCTAGCATACTATACACAGTCTTGTTTCCAACTAGAGATACTATCAATCGTCAACAAAAGAAGGGTCAAATAGGGTCACTCCTATAAATAAATAAAACCTGATATAGACAAGGAATTTGTGTGACTTTATATATAAGTTTTATTTTCGTTTTATGGCATACAATGGCGAGGCCTGTTTTTTGTGAATTGTATTTAGAAAGTTTCCCTGCCTATGGCGGCTAAGAAACTGTATTAGGTATGTCTCAGATGTAGCGACTAGAATCTCTCTCTCTCTCTCTCTCTCTCTCTCTCTCTCTCTCTCTCTCTCTCTCTCTCTCTCTCTCTCTCTCTCTCTCTCTGCTTTCCCCGTATCTGGTTTCACACGACATTCAGTCTGTTGTTAATTTTCGTTTTGCTATATATATATATATATATATATATATATATATATATATATATATATATATATATATATATATATATATTTTATCTTTCAGTACGCATGTACGTGATCTGAACAAGACAAGCGCATGAAAATGTTTTCAAGTGATTATGACAAAACTGATCTTTGCCGATGCGCTTTGTAAACATTGAATATTTGATAAGTCGGAGGCTATTTCCAGATTGTTTACTCAGTTTAAGATAACAGAATGCCGTGAAAAATCTTCTTAACATTTCCAGTATCTGAGTTCTAGTGTTTTGTCTTCCTGCTTCATCAGAGGTGTATGTTGTAATACATTCTTTTCCACTGGTCGCTCCTCAGCAGCATGTTTTCCGTAGTGTGTGCGCTTATTGACACGTTCTTGTTTGTGAAAATGTATATTTGAAGCAAGTGCCTTCAACCCTGTTTGTTATCCGCTGGGTAACCCGTCCCACTTTTAAAATTTTGCCTCTTCTCAGCAAACTCCTGTCTTCTGTGATGCGTGGATCACTTTCTCCGAAGCTTTTAGCTTTCAACATTACCATCATAGATTTGTAAGGCCGTATGTTGTGTCTTAGTCATGGGAAATCGAAGTGTGACACTTGTTATCTCTCTGTACTTCGCAGTGAATTGGTGAGCTCGTCTCGTCATCGGAGAATCGGGGATTTCGAGATTAGATTAGCTATCACGCGCTTTGCCGAAGATCGATGGCCGCTGTTATGGACGCTGTCCTGTTTGATAGATTGTACGGATCACTTTGACGAGTCTTTTGAACATTTTGATGGCGATTGGAAGCGGCGTGCGTTTATTTTCCATTTAGAGAAAAGTAATTGCGTGGTCGCTTGATCCATTCCACGGACGTACCGTATGTTGTAGCCGTCGATGATTTGACGATTTCCGTCTCTGACCATCGTACGCGAAATACAAACATTCTCTTATCTCTAATGGATGTTGTCAGTTTGTATTGACGCGGTTGAAACGTCCCTGTTATTTACCTGCCTCCTACGCCCCTCGACCAGCTTGTCCTATAAGGGACTTAGTATTAAGAGGAGGGCCGCGTTATTTGCAGTGTCAGCGCCGTTGCATGATATTACATATCCAGATCAATATAACATTTTTGTTCTTGTGCAGACCATTGAAGAATATTTCCCCCTCCCGAGATGATTGCAAACCTAAGCAAAGGGTTGCTGCTGAAGTGCTTATGCAAAAATGAGTACCTGAATATACGTGAAATGTGGAGGTTCACCTCTAGGGAAAGTGCTTGAACATATGTATAACTCGTGGTTATAGTCCGGAGTGTTACCCAAGTACTGGTACACAAGTCGGAATCATACTGGAAGAACAATTTCGAATCACTATCTTCAGGCATCTTAGTGTCTTTGTGTGTTCATTATTTATAATGGGTAATAAAAAAAACCCAGGTGTTTGATAAACGGAAGTTGTATGAACTTTCGGTATCCCCCCCTCCCCTCTTCCATGCGGAATGCTGATGAACCATTTTATTGGGAAGAGTATCCATTCTTCCTTGATGTGGAAGGTTTATAACATTGTTGTGAAATTTTCGTTAACCTCTATTGGTGGGAAGGTTTAAAACCCAGCCCCGACGTGATTGAAGGCTGATGAACCTGTTTTGGCATAAAAGGTTGATAAACATTTGATGTGAAAGGTTGGTAAACCCCTGGCATGAAAAGTTTATGTCTTGGCATAAAAGGTTAGTAAGCCTCTCTTAATGTGACAGACTGGTAAGCCACTTGGAGTGAAAAGGTTGATAAACCTCTCTTGGCATGCAAGGTTGATGAGTTTGGTATGAAAGGGTTGAAAAGCACGAAAGGCTCTTTTGGCATGCAAGGTTAAATAAGCCTATCTGCGTGAAAGGTTCATAAGCCTGTCTTTGCCTGAAAGGTTGATGAGCGTGTCTTTGCGTGAAAGGTTGATAAGCCTGTCTCTGCGTGAAAGGTTGATAAGCCTGTCTTTGCGTGAAAGGTTGATAAGCCTGTCTTTGCGTGAAAGGTTGATAAGCCTATCTTTGCGTGAAAGGTTGATAAGCCTATCTTTGCGTGAAAGGTTGATAAGCCTATCTTTGCGTGAAAGGTTGATAAGTCTATCTCTGCGTGAAAGGTTGATAAGCCTATCTTTGTGTGAAAGGTTGATAAGCCTATCTTTGCGTGAAAGGTTGATAAGCCTCTGGGCATTATATGCTTATAAACCTCTTTTGTTATGAAAGGCTGATAAACCTTTGATATGGAAAGTCGATAAACTTGATAAACATTATTGATACGAAATGTGGAAACATTTTAAACCAATAAGGTTTGTCGTACAAGGATGATGAAACCTTTCATTGATCTCTCATGCCAGGTTAAGATCGAAAATTCTACCTTCAATAACCAGAAAGTCTCGGCAACCTTCCGCAGCAGGAAACGAATATGACGTCAGTGGCAATGAAACCTTCCATAACGTGGAAGACTGATGAACTCGCCGTTGACGCGAAAAATGAAACCTCCATCTTTGCGAGACATTCCGCATTATGGCCTTGAAAAAATATATATATAAATAATCACAAGCAGCCGTTCAAATTCAGTGTATTGTCGCTTTATTCCAAGACTTTGTGAGCTAGAGACCAACTTGGGAAACCGCATAGGTCTCATCATTTCCAAAGTTATTGCACTACAGATGTTAATAGCAAGTATTTATAAGAACTTAAATATGATGTTTATATTTTTCTCCATATTCTTAGTGTTGCACAGTATACTCTTTGTAAGAGAGGCAGTAAACTTACTGTTGCATTAAGTAGGTATTTATCTCTCCAACTATAGCAAATGAAGTTTTCTGGTATCGTAATTATAAGCTTATTGTGAATATGAAGTTAATTGCTTTTTCCCCCATAAACATTCTTGTGGTTGTATAGTGTTTCTTTTGGTTAGTATTATTATTTTTTTTTAATGAAGAGAACCACTCTTCAGCGGTCGGAGAATATACCATACCTAATAGTGATTGTAATAGTGGTTAAAATCTATGAAGTTTCTTGTGTTTCAGTTTCATTTGAACTTTGTTTCGCTGGTCCGTATAATAGTACTGACTTCTTTAGAGTTGATGAAAGTTTATTAAAAACCATTTTTATTTATTGTGTCGAAATGTAGTTCGCAACTCATGTCATCATTGTGCATCTTCGGCGAAATCCACTTGAACCAATTTCTGACACCACTTTCTTGATTAGTTACCCTAATTTTAAAATTTTATGCCACGTAACTTTAGAGTCTATAATTACATTAAGGATTATTCAAAACCGTTGGTCGAGAATCGTATCCGAGATGGTTCTCGAACGTATTAGTAAGTCACTCTGTCCGTGGGGGGTCTGCGGTGATGCACTTCGTTTAAAAGAAAACGGTGATTACAATCGTGCCTTCGTAAAGGTTATTTAAATAATGGGCGTAATTCTTGTAAGTTTATCGATGTTTTGGGGTGTACGTGCAGTATTACCATCGTATATTATCCACCTTTCGTTCGTAAGTTTCTGAAGTACACGGGAGGGAATTTTAACCATGGTGTAACCCTTTCGTTTAATTTCTTTTCCATTCTCAAAAATATTGAGTAGTACAAGTTGAGATCAGGGCGTTTTTCAGGGGACGTTTTATCTTTTAATTCGTAGGCGGCGTGTGCAAGATCACTGCGTCTTTTGCGTATTAATAACGCTTTATCATTATCGGGTACATCGTGTTTAGAGGCCAGCATACGCTACCTTACAGGGATAGCATAACCAAACCTTCACTGACATCGTCATTGAAGGAAGTGGGTGGGTGGGTGGGTTCATGGGAATTGGCGTTGGGAGAACTATCCTGTCTCGTGGGAATTGATAAGAGGAGGACTGCTCTATTTTGGGAGACTACTGAGAGCGTTCTTCCGTTTTTAGGGAATTGCTTTCTGGGGAACAGTTCTGTTCTGGGATGATGCTTTAATTGGAAGTATTTAACAAATTTATTCTCATCACTTAAACCGTTGTTTACCGCACTTTAGTGGCTAAGGATAACATTAAGACAGTTTACAGTACAGGTATTTAATATGATTTTTTTTTTTACTACCACTTCATGGTTTTTTTTTTTTAACATCATGCTGTACTAGTGTGATGTTAATGATAATCTTATCCAGCTGTGGTACTGAAGTGACAACTGTCCATTTAGTCTTATGTATTTATATTTGTGTACATACATACATAAATGCATTTATCTATCTATCTATCTATCTGTCTATCTATCTACCTATATATATATATATATATATATATATATATATATATATATATATATATTGTATAGTGCATTTGTGTATTGTAATTACATGCATATATACACATGAGATGTGTATGACTATTCGTTTCATCTGTCCAACAAATTCAGTGGGAATGATTTACGTGTCATGGGCTCTTCAACTAACTTTCTTATATGTATTTATTGGTTTGTAACTTATGTGATTCTTTCTGTGGGTTATGTAGGAAATGACACAGATTAAGCAGAAATTTATATATGTGTAAAGTGTTATCATTGTAAAAGATGATTTGTCCAGTTACATAGCATAGGAAGAAAGATGTTGACAATTTGTTGTTTAACTTTGAATCTAGGAACAGGGAGAGATATTGGATATACAAGAGAGATTTATACTATTATGAACCTGCTTTGTTTGTAATGGTCATTAAAATATGTTCGATTTTGATCACACTTCGTGTTTCTTTTCATTCTCCTAGTCCCCTAGTTAAGAGGTTTGAGTCGTTTGATGGGCTGAAATGCTATGATTTTAATTGCGAGTTTTTGAAATCTCAGGGCAGTGGGTAGCTTGGGGAGGGGAGGGGTGACGACTTGATGGTGCAGAGCATGGCTGAAGGATCATTGAGTAATTGTAATGGTGAAAACTGAGAAAATTCACATATTGAGATTATTTTATTAAAAAAATTTTTTGAAGGGGGTCTTGGTACCCTAAAGCTTTGCAATCTAGATAACATACCAAGTTTATTTTATATATATTTTTTTTTATTTCCATGATGCAGTTCATCATGTTATAAAATTATATAGCCAAATTAAAAAAAAAAAATCAAAGATAGTTTGGTGTCACATATTTGCATATTCCATGATTACGTAGTTGCATGATTGTTCCTTGTTGATCTCTGTGAGAAAATTATTTATTACCTTAAAATTCTTTAGCAGAAATTCAAATTTTATTTATGAAAAAACATTGTGTATTAGTCATGCAGAAAAGTGGACTGGGTTTAAAAATAAAAATTTAGAAAATTATTTTCACCCTAATATTTTTCAGCAGAAATTCAAATTTTATTCATGAAAATTGGACTGGACTTGTTCAAGCCTATGGGGTTTGATGTGAAGGAAATAAGCAGTCTGAAAGTACAGATACTCTATTTTATTTGTCAACACAAAGTATTTTAAATGTCCACATGCCAGAATTAACAGAGAATATAATAGGAAATGTAAATCAGGCCTACTTGGAACAACTACTGGAAACAGAGTCATCCATAACATGGAAAGAATATAAGAATTAGCTGTGAAGTTACTCATTAAGCGCAACTGGATACTCACTCATTGAAGCCTTCTTATTGAAAAGAATTCACTAAATACTGTACTTGCAATGTGATCGCCTATAAACACACACACACACACACACACAAAATAAAAAAAAACTTATGAAAGCAAATGTTATTGGGAAAAGATGTAAAGTTTTTAATCTTCACAAAGTTGAACTGTAGATGTTTAGTTAATTTATATGACATAGTTTATTAGGTTCACCTTTGTTTTCATCTTTCAAGTTTCTTTGGTGGTATGGTGAGATGGATAAAGTGCATCAAAGGACTATTTTACAGGTAGACTCTTTCTTGACTGAAGTTTGACTTACGACAGAGTGGTTTCTTTCACTCTCACTGTCTGACTGATTTATACAGTACCCAGATGTTTTTATCATCTGCTACTTTCAAAGAATATGCAGTTTATGTATAGTGAATGAAATGCACAGACTGAAAAATTAATAATGGAGAAACAAAGTAGTATGCATAGTGTACACTAGAAGAAAATTCCTTTGCACAGTAGTTAATATAAAAAAGTGGAGAAGTGTTGTTATATCTGGTGTGCACAATTGCAACATCCCTTGTATAACTTGAAACATCCCCTGTAAAATTGTAGCTTATTTTCAAAGCAGTTTTGCATGAACTCGTTCATTTTATTTTTATGAGGCCTCATTTAGACGGGTATTAAACAAAATTTAAGTGAATTGGCTATTTGTAACTTTGTGCATCACAACACAAATACTTGATTTAATTTCTAGTAATCACAGAAATTTTTGAAGAATTTTTTCCTATTAAGAGCGTGACCATGATGTCCTTGTTAATAAGATATATCAGAAAAGGAATTTATAAACAATTTAGACAGACCATGACATTTACAGTTTATTCTCAAACTTTTAATTACTTATTCATTTGACTTGATGATATGACTGACACAGGACTTTATTATATTTTTTTGTAGAGTTGGGAGAACGTTCGCGCAGCTGCTCTCATTCCCGTGGTGGAATTACGCCAGCCTGTGGCTGCAAGCACACCCACAAGCATAGCATCTTCCTGCATCTCCACCAACACGGCACCCAAGACGGCAGCTATGCCTCCCATGGTTCAGGTTCCATTTGGTGGCACTTTCTCCCCCTTTACAGCTTGCACACCTGACCTGTTGGCAATGGCGACTGGTGAGAAAATGGCCTTTGTTTGTCCAGTATGTGGAAAACAGTTTGGCCAACCTTACAACTTGCGCCGTCATCTCATAACCCACACTGGCGAGAGGCCGTTTCGTTGCCCCCATTGTAACTATGCTGCCTCTCAAAATGTCCATTTAGAGAAACACATCCGCCGGATTCATGTAAATAATTCAAGCCAAAGTTCACCTACGGAAACCGCTGCAACATCTTCTGGTCCAGCCCATGCCTGGATGCCCGAGCCAACAGCTGTTACTCCCTAAAAGCTTGTAATGTAAAAAGTTTATGCTTTTCTTTAGGTATGGTATACTTAATTTTCCAGGGCAGTCTTGTTTTCGGGTGAATCAGGCAAAGCATTAATTTTATTTTGCCTAGTTTTAGTTTCAGCATACTGATTGTAGTTGTGTTGAGAAGAGTTTGATTAATGAATAGAGTAAAACTTCTGTTACTGAGTTGCAGTGAAAGTAGACCTAACTATTTTGCAGATATCTTTTAGTTGTACTGTAGTAGGCTAATTTTCTTAGTGGGTACAGTATTAGTGTTTGCACGTGATGAGGTTTTTCAGATATTCAGTCCATGTAAATTGCGTTTTTTAATCATAAATTTCAGCAAAAATTCATTAGTCAAAATAACTAAAATTTTGTTTAAAAAAAAAAGGTGAAACTTAACACAACAGTGTTTAATTGTTTTTCTTGGATTTTGATAAAGTAAAAAATATACAAATGTATTTAAACTGGAAAGGGTACATGGGTTATAAGATAAGGTTAGTGTCTTTAGTTACTCCTAATTTATTTGTTTATATATATACAGAATAAGAGTATTTTCTTTATTTATATAGTTAACTTATTCCACATTTATTTTATAATTATGTAGCTGTATTAACATAGAGGATTATTTATATTTTTTGTATGTTGGATGGAGTAGGATAGGTTATTTAAGGTTGAAATGCTGTCTGTCTGTAACTTCGCTCATTTCATTTTTTGAATGCAGTGCCTTCTTATTTCAAATCCTTATTAGTCATAAAATCACAATTTAGTTAACAAAAAGGTCAATTTTGCCCAAACTCATGAATTTTTTTATTCAATAGGATCAGGTTTGCTTACTTTTCTGTCAGTGATACAGTTGGTTGTATTGAGACTTGTATCTTTTAGTATTACACACCCTACTGTAATTGTTGGTGCAGTATATTAGGACTAGGAAAAATGACCGAAATAGTCCTCAGGCAGTAATGAATCTTTAGAATTTAACTTGAAAGAGACAGATAACATGTGTAATTTATAACCTTTGTGGTGGTGGTTTTACTATTTATATTTAGTCTTCAGCTTACAAATGAGTGTTATTTTTGCACTGTACTGTACTTGTAAACATAAATTTCCTTTTTATATCACATAGGTTTTTTTTGCATTTTCATTGTGAAAATGTTTTACACTGCTCTTTTAAGGAAGGTTAACATTTTATTTACTTTTTGTAAACTTGTGATTAATATTTTTACACTACATAATGTAGTATGTGGAAAAGATGGAATTCCTCTGCATAAGTTTTTAGAATAGGCAGATTGAATGACCCTTGTTAATAGCCACTACAGTAGTTTATTATCTGTATATTAATGGAGTTCATTACTGTTCTGTATTTATTTAATTTAAAGAAGTTGTAAATTTTTTTAACATTTTTCTTTGAGTAAGGTAGGTTACTTTTCATTCTATGTCTGTAGCCATGTCATGTTTCCTAAATTTAACTCCTCCATGTTTATATTTGTATGTATTATAACTGTAAGGAGGTACAGTACTATATTTTATAATATATAGGTAAGGGTATTAGGTAGTGTCCTTAATTTAGAAGGCATATATTTTTACACCAGTGAGATGATGTGATTTTAAGATTGTGAACAGTGAGCTACAACTTCCAAAATATGTTTACAACACAGTATATTTTGTATAGTGATGATATTCTTATACTTTTTGTAAATATATATGCGTATAAATTCATATTAGTTCTTTTAGGTGGTGACATATTAAAAAATATGAAGTTAAATTCTGATTGATTTTAATTAGCTGAATAATATTTGGCAGTGCAAATGTTAATATTTAGCCCCAGTGATGTTTCTTTTATTTATTTTTTGGCAAAAAGGTTATGAATAATTTAGTTCTGTGAAGCTGTAGAAGGTTTAAAGTGTCATTTTATATTAATTTGAGGCTTTTGTAACAAAATGTTTTCCTTTGCAAATATAGGCACAGAACGCTGTGCCTTGCTTCATACTGTTTTGAGTTATGAAGTAGCACACTTAGTATGGCTACCTTTTAGGTACAAGAGCAGGAACTTTTTAGATTATTGAAGCTATACTTATAGCATTATACCCTTAACCGTCTATGCACGCTCATTTTAGAAATTTACAGTCGGTGTTTTGCTGCTGACAGTATTCACTCTTAATCTTTGCTGAACTGTTTGTGTTTTTTGTTTGAAATTTGTTAAAATCCAGCAAAAGTGTTTTGTAAGTAAGGATGTATTATACAGGCTGTACTCTGACCAGAATATCTTATTGCCTATACTGCACTAGGAATTTGCATATCGTCATGATGGAAATACAGTCTTGTAAAGCTAATACGTAGTTAACAGTTTCCAAAAACCCAAATTGAGTGTGGTTTTGTCATCAAATTGTACACACTGGCATTTATGTAATGTTCTTTAATGGTAGTGTTCTTTTATTTATTCAGGAAAAGGATTATAGTACACAATACATGCACACTGAGGATTTCATTTTGAGGGAACACATCTGAATGCAGTATAGAATAGAGTAAAATCTGGTTTAGACCTTTACTTGGGATGAAACTGTGAAAATTAGGATGAAAATTAGAGAAAAACAAGGCTAAAGAACTCGACAGCTAGTTGCGAAGGGACCACAATATTTTAACTGTTGTTAAAATATTGAACAGTAGATAACAATACTGCCAAGATGCAAAGAGTAGCTGCAGAAACATGTGAATGGATTGTACAAGATGTATGTTAGGAGGTATCCTTAAGCAGGGGTTCGAGTACACAGCATGGGGGAATGTACTCACATAGTATTGAATTGATGTGGGTCAAATTGTAGAATGGAAGGTATTCATTGGTTGTAAATAGCTAGGTTGGAGTTTGAAAAATGTTGGTACTGCATTAGCTTCATACACATATGAAGCATATGGGAGCATTTGAGGTATCAGAATTGGATTTCTGTCTGGCATTGTTGGTACTGGAAATAATTCCGTATGAGGTGGGTTCCTCAGTCAGGTTCTGAGTTGTGTTCATTGTAGCAGTATATTCTCTGAATTTTGGTTTCAGTATTTCCAGTGTTTTTAAAATTTTTATTCGTTTATGCCTCTTGTCATATTTGTAGGAAGCCGGTATGTTTTTCAAGTCAAGGACAAGTATAGTATATGTGATAGATGTATTGTATAGGTAACAGGTATGGAACTAGACTGGCAACATTAGATTATTAAGAAAATAACAGTGCAAAAAGAAATTAGTACTTGAAGTTGTGTATAATGATCAGTGCAGTAAAGGAAAGTATTATAAAACACACAACCTTTTTCTTGGTAAGTATGGTTTTCCTCTTTGCCTTTGGGCCAGCCCTAGGAGAGCTGTTAATCAGCTCAGTGGTCTGGTTAAACTAAGGTATACTCAACTTGAGTGTTCAGCAAAATTTATTTTTCTTGTGAAGACAGTACAGTACTACTACGTAGGTACACAGGTTTATATGTGTATCTGGAGGCTATAGGTTATTTGTATATAACTAATAGTATATGATTTTATAATACAGTAGTATATAAATACAGTATATTTTATTTTGATATGTATAGGTACTCCTGTAATATTTTCATTGCTGTAGCAAAAGTATTCTTGAAAATTACAATAATTGTTAATGTTTGGTCACCACTAAGTAATAGTAAGTACAGTAAATACTTTACATGTACTGTATTTTGAAAGTTAGTTTTCCCTTGTCTTATTTGATGCTGGTGTTTAATCCAGTTTTCATTTTTTGTAATTTACAAAAATTGTCTCATGTCAAGATTTGATTGTGTTGGTCACAAATGGATGTTGAGAAACCCCTCTCTTTTAATAGAAGTAGTGGTATTTTTCCAGTTAGGAGGACAATTGCAAATTCCCATTGATATTTCTTTCCTCAATTTCTAAGACTTTTAAAGTGTGTGATACAGGAGACATAACAAAAAGCTTTTGAGAAGCTGAAATGCTTGAAAACTTGTATGTAACCTTTATACGCCAATTAATTTTCAGTATATTTACCATAACATTTTACTCAATAATCATAATTTGCAATGGTTAGTATTGTTATGCATTGCAGTACTGTGTATGGCACAGTACATGTTTTTTTGTTCACAGTTAAATAGGAAATTTGCAGTCATAATTAGGTTAAATATTCAAAAGATTCATTTGTAGTAAAATATTTATTTTTGGTTTATGTTCATTTTGCAGAAACAGGTATGCAGGCATAGGAGATTTTTTTTAAGAGAATAATTTAGTGATAAATCTACGTGAATTATCAGGTTGCACAGAAATTTAATGCTAATCCACTATTGTTTAACCTTTTGTGTTATTAAAATCACTGTTTAAATCTACGCGAATTATCAGGTTGCACAGAAATTTAATGCTAATCCACTATTGTTTAACCTTTTGTGTTATTAAAATCACTGTTTTAAGTGGCATTCAAAAAGAATCAAAGCTTAAAAACCAATTACTACACTTTTAAGACTTTAAAACTGGAGAATGTTGTGAGGCTGTGGTTGATTGTCTTGCAATTTTCAATTGGGTTGTTTAAGTAGCCAATAAAGTGACCTCACCACAAGATATTTTCTAAGCTACATTTGTCTACGTCCTGTAATAATTTCATTTCATATTTTGGTTTCTCTGTATTCATTGAGTGTTGAAAATTCATTTAGTAGTCATATAGGCCTTGCCTGTACAATAGCAAAGCAAACAAAGATTTGGAAATGAACATGGTGAAAATTAACAATACTTGTTGCAGTATCATGTTTTAAGGTGAAATTTCTGCCATGTATGCATATCTATGTTAGTGTAATTTTGCTTTGGAAGTAGATTTAAAAGCACGCGTAAACAGCAATAAGCTTAGTTTAAGTACGCTAAGTTGTATCAAAATGCACGTCATGAAAGTTTAGGTAACTGGGGTCTTTGTCTAAGCTTAGTACAAAAATCAGACACAAAATTTCTTCTTATCGAATCTGTGATGTTTATGCCTTCCATATTCCTAATAAAGTAACACTGAGGCCTTGAAATTTTTTACTCCCAAAACGGTCTTTGATGTTTTTATTTTGTGTGCGAGGTCTTTTGGAAAGGGATCATATTTTTGGTATCTTTCGTAGGATGCTTTATAGCTCATATGATAATAAAGATTGAAAACTTTTTATTCTTTAATTTTCCTGCAAAAATTATATTTTGTGTTTATGTAAAATTATTTGTATGGTGTATGTTTGTGATAAAATATTTTCCATTTTTGTATGAATATTCATAAGTATTACAGAATTATTTTTATGATAAGGAAAGGAAAGGAACATTTACTTATTAGAAAATTTAAAATGTGTTTCATTGTTCAATGGTAAGTGGAGTTCAACATTCCACTAAACAGTGATGCAGTATTTTATTCAGTCATAATGATTGCATCAGAAATTCCTAATAGCACATAATTACTATACAAAATTTCTTATGTATATTTGTCTAAATTCCTTATTTATTAGAAATTGATTTTTGGACTACAAGTTCTGTTTGTTTATGAAGATTAGTAACATTAAATTATGAGTTGAGCTTTCCTAGAAAGTCATAGACAAGTAGGAGTGTGCTGCATTTTAGTTATCCTAGAGGAATTAGTTTCAGGTGAAATATTCTCTAGGCAGGAATCAAGAGTACAGTAAACTTTAAACTCAAGGAACTTGAGTTGGTAAAAGTTATCATATACCAGACATGAAGTTTGATAAAATTAAGAAAATCCATGATTTACATAGAACACAGTACACTATCAAGATACTTATCAAATTTCATTTGGAGATTTCTAAAAAGCTCATGCTGTTAGCAGCCCATAGTTTAAGCATTAATGATTTATGTTACCATTGCATCTCTTTTTAATTATTTCATAATTTAATCTTGGGATGTATTTCCCGAGACTTATTCTTAGGCTTTTTGTGACTTTTCACCTGGTTCTTTCTCCTCCCTGTATTGGGTTTCATTGGATTTAATCTTCCTTTTTTTTCAAGGTGGCGTTTGAAAGGTAAATAATATTGGTTGCGGTTGCTTGCTTAGAACTGTTGTTATTAAATGTTTTAACCTCACTTGCTTTGCTAGAATAACTTCACTTTGATCATGGGAATAGATTCCCAGTTTGTATCAAGTTTTGTTTTATATGCACTGTCCCGGTATGCATTTTTGGCAACATTTATATTTAATATTAATCAACACTTTAAGTTCAGTGTGGGAATGTAGTATCTAGCTAAGATCATACTGGCTAGTCTAAATGCTAATGCTGTCAGCATTTTGTTGTTGATTGATTGATTAATAGCACTTAGTGTGGACTGCACCAAACTAGGTCATTTATTTCCACTACTTATTTTGTAGCGTACTTAAGTAAGTGAGTTGAGACTAGTGAATGAACTTTATAGTGATGAAGAGCATGTGTGAGACATTAGAAATGCATGTATGGCAGCTTGCCTAGTGTTTCCACATTTTAACTATATATTTATTTTTTGCATGTGTTGAACTGAAATGTTTTCCTTGGACCGAAAAGTCCCCAACAATTTTCTGCTACCAAATGCATTAGTCTGTAGTTATGAGGAGGACAAAGTGAAGATTAATCCTCTGGTTTGATTTCGTATGTTGACAAAGCATTTACTCATTTTTGAAAATATGCATGGGATTAATCTTTGTTATGTAGATCACCTGCATTTCATATTATGAAATAAGTACTCTAGTTGTAATAGATTCTTATAATAATGCAGTAATTCAATTCACGTTATTCTTGTTTTGTATTACGGATAATAATGCAGTAATTCAATTCACTTAATTCTTGTTTTGTGTTACGGATGTTTTTCAGTTACAGAAATGATTTCATGAAAGAATGATTCAACAACTTATAGTAAACCAAGTCATTTTATTTTAGATAAAGTAGTCAATTAAAAGCATTTGTTCTGTATATGAATACTTTTTCAATGTTTTAATAAACATACTACATTTCATTTTCGTGATAATCATCTGGTACGTTTATTAATAATTATTCCTGACCTTCAGGATGATGATGAAAATGATGGTGAAGATGAAAAAATGAATCCAAGTGCTGATGGTTCAGCTGCACCAACAACTTCTGCTGCTACTTCTGTCGGAAACCCGACATGTCCGCCACCTCTTACTCCCATTTCGCAGGTAAGGGTTTTTTTTTTTATTACTGTGCTTCTGATACTTCAATACTGTACCTATAAAGTACATAAGTCTTCATATTGAGATAACCTACCAAGAATTCTTTGGAAGTCTTGTCGTTAAATATAATTGTTTGAAACAAATAGGTTTCATATGTTCAGTCCCCAGTGAACTTCACATGGTTGCTATGCTGTTTGTTTATTTTCAAATGTTTAAAAATTTAATGAGGATACCAGACGTCTTTTATTGTAGACTAAACCATATTTATAATTAAAATTCGTAACTTTAAAATTGCACATTTTACGTAAGAGAATGTATAATTGAAAACTGCAATTGATATTACAGTTCTTCATAAATTATATTATGTATTGATTTTTCATTATACTTGGTGTTCAGAGACACAGGGCAATTGTTGAAACGCAGAGCAATATAATTATGATATAATGGAGCTTTTAGATTATTGCTGAAAATTAGCACTTGTGTATTTCCCATAGAGTATATCTAAACAAGAATATTCTGTGACAAGGCGTTCTATGAATGTTGCACAGATTGGGATAATATTCCAATCTGAGATTTTTAAAAAGTTCTGCTTACATAGTCTTGAATGATGGTCTTTGTTAAGTGTCTACCATAATACTGTAGAGTGTTTTTCAAGAGAAGGCATTGATCTTGACTATAAGGCAGTTTATAGGCATGCATAATGAGGACCACTGTTAGGAAGGTAGTTATTAGGCCACATTGCAGATATAAATTAATAAAATATTGCACTTGAGAAAATTAATCACCAAAATGCTGTTAAATAAATTATTATGGTGAAAAGCTACTGTGAAACCCACTACCACAGACATCCTGCAAGTAATTTTTATTATAGATGCTCTGGTTTTATGAGCTGTCAGCTGTGGAGAAATGGCTTAGTCCATCACTTCAGTTCCCTGAAGTACAAAGCATGCTTTTTTTTTTCTGCAAATTAGTCTCATTTATACATGGTTCCATTGAAGAGCAATTACTTTCCAAAATTCACATAATCAGTGGGTTCCGTTAGCAGTTATCAGTGTAAGTGAGCTATGTAAAGATGAAGTAGCCTTTGGCTCAGCCACAGCAGGCAAGTTAACTCTTATGGCAATTTTGCAACAGAGCAAATACAGTATACTGTTCTACTCACTGCGCTTAAGTTGTCCTTTTTTTCATCATCATTGTTCACCAATTTTAGTAGCTTCTATGATTATAGTTTGAACAGCTAGGAAATTTTCTTTTATCTTCATCAGTCTTGTAATTTTTGTGAATTGCACAGGCAACAAGTTATCAGACTTTTCTAAAATATGTCGTCTGTATTCAGTTAGTTGTTCATTTGTTTTTCTGAACATATTCTAGAACTAGTAGGAAGGCATGTAGAAGGGTTTTACATCCTTTCTATAGATTTTTATGAACAGTCCTCATCTAGGGGTTTAAAGTCTTCCTCTCGGCTGATAAGTAGCGGGAAGGTGGAACCCAAAATTGACCCTTCATTAACCTACAAATATTGAAAGGCTGTTTTTCTGTGTTATTGAGCATGATGATAGAGAAAGGACTTGGCGCATGGGTGTCAGGACAAATACCTACCGGTAACCTTACCTTTGTAATATAGAAGACTTTAACAAAAGCTTTAGCTGCTCATGATGCCCGTTTGGATCCATAGTAATTACATCCATGGAAACCTTGAAAAAGGATAATGATTCAGATTTGACTATAATGCAGCCTTTAACTTGGTTAAATGTAGGGTTTATGTATTGGATGCTATGTTCACAAACTGAATGACCAGCAGCAATGTTGTTACTTTTGGGACTATACATGGAGTGAAACTGTTATTTTTCAGCTTTTACTATTAAAAATTGTTAATTCTTAAAGCAGTTATTAAATCTCCTCTAATGCAAAATGAGGTTGCCACTACCATATGTAGACATTTTTTGTATTTGCTTATACTGAGAAATTAAAGCTGTCATACAATGACTTACACATAAAAAGTTAGGACCAATTTCTTGATCCCAATTTTGTGCTTTGGAACAGTAGGTTTCACCAATATATATATTTATTTTTTTGTCAGAATTTTTATTAAATTTGTGCTTTGAAATAGTAAGTTTCACCAATATATGTATTTATTTTTTTGGTCAGAATTTTTATTAAATTTGTGCTTTGGAACAGTGCGTTTCACCAATATATGTATTTATTTATTCTCTGTTCCACCAATATATGTATTTATTTTTTGGGGTCAGAGTTTTTATTAAATTTGTGCTTTGGAACAGTTAGTTTCACCAATATATGTATTTATTTTTTGGGGTCAGGATTTTTATTAGATTTGTGCTTTGGAATAGCAAGTTTCACCAGTATATGTATTTATTTTTTGGGGTCAGAATTTTGATTAAATTTGTGCTTTGAACAGTAATTTTTGCCAATCTGTATTTATTTTGGGTCAGAATTTTGATTAAATTTGTGCTTTGGAACAGTAAGTTTCACCAGTATATGTATTTATTTTTTTGGGTAAAATTTTTATTAAATGTGCCTTGGAACAGTATGTTTCACCTATATATGTATTTATTTTTTTGGGTCAGAGTTTTTATTAAATAAGTCTAAAGACTTCAGTCTGATAGAAAAATTTGTTATGTTAGCCATAACGTTTTTGCTTTGCTCATTACAGCTTTTGTAATATGTATGTTTAACTACTTTTTTTTTTATAAAGCATTGTAATACCATTGTCTCAAGAGTTACATCTTTTAGGCCCGCCAATGCCAGTTGTGTCGAGTGACATTGGCAAATGCTAATCTTTTACGTCGCCATGTAGAGGATCATCACTTCCATATTCGTAAGTACAACTGTGCTCACTGTGGGAAAAAATTTAAGCGCAAGGAACACAAGGAAAGGCATGAGAGAATCCACACTGGAGAAAAGCCGTTTGTTTGCCATATTTGCAATGCAAGGTAAGTTGGATGGGCATAAAAGTTGTTTTTTCAGACCAAAGATGAGAAACTTCGGTGCTGTGTTTTGTATACTATAATTTTTTTTAGACTTAGGTCAACTTTTAGTTGAGATTTGAATATATTTGCTTCACTGGCATAAAAATACCCCATGTTCCTGATCCATTTTAAGTAAAATAAGATTAAAAGAAATATTAACCTTTACTTTGTGTAAATTAGTTACTCTGTTACTCAGATATAATACTTGTGAGCCTTGATTCTTAAGAATATCCATATTGAGTGAAAGTATACTGTAGGTAATGACCATGTGGGAACCAAGAAGGGGATTGGGAGAGGAGGAGAGAACAAAGAGAACATTTTCATGTTTATGGTGGTTTGTGCACAAAAGTTAGGGTTAAGAAAACCAGTGTTATGTACATAAGGCCTATCTCTGCAGATTCCAGCCTACTAAAAAATGCATGAAAGACATATTTTAATAGGGGTGCATCCTAACCTGTTCATTGCAAAATGTTCATGATTAGTGTTTTTACGGTGAGGTATTGTTTATAAAAATTGTGATAAGTGAGTAGAAAGAATAATTGGGGAATATAGGCATTAAAAACAATGGGTTTAGTGAGGAACAGAAGACTCTACTTACTTGTATAAAAGATAAAACATAGACTTTTGGGAAGACATCAGAAAATGTCCACAGGAGGAATGAGTGTGACTGAAGAAAGCTGTGTGAAATATAAAAATTGATAGAACAGTAGTTTTTCAGTGAATCAGGCTGAGGATAGTAAATAACACTTGCAGAATAATTCCCAAAATACACGAGACAATGCAGGAAGAGAAAGGAAGTGGTATATGGGCAGGTAAATAAAACTGATTTACATTAGACAATCTATTAGGGGAGCAGCAGTGCAGTGAAGGGTATGCAAATAAGGATACAATTATGTATGTAAGAAAGAAGTCAGTATAATTAGCTTACATGAATTTGAAGCTGTAGAGCAGGTTTAAGCTTCTGTGTGAATTAACAAGGTCAAAGATTGCTGTAGATTTGAATTTTGTAACTGACTAAAAAGAAGCTACTCCATCTCCATCTTCTCATCTCTGGGAAGCACTTCAACACAAATATAATCTGGGACTTGTTCTACAAACAGACATTGTTAGTGCTCAAGAAATATTTGTTCTACAAACAGACATTGTTAGTACTCAAGAAATATTTGTTGTAAGCATTCCTTGCCTTATTAACCACTTTAGACCAGAACCCACAGAAGTTGGAGGCACAGTTGATGATTGTGATTGCATAATTCTGGAAATCAGTAAACTGGAGCATTGGTCACGTAAGCCTTGGGTGGCCTTTTGATGGTGTTTTATGAATATCACACTTTCTTGGGAGCTTGAGAGGCAAAAATTATTTCTCACAGTCTGCAGAGCCTGTCTTATTTTTAGCCTTCAGATATTTAATGAGGGTTTACTGACTACATTTTCCCATACGCAGAAACCTCTTGCTTCACCTGAAGGATGTCAGTTGAGTCTTCATTCTCATTTCTTATGTGCGTCTACAGCACATTAATCAAGGACCGACAGTTTATTAGCATGAATCCTCTCTTAGTGTGATGCTTATTGTGAATTCTAAACTAATTTCATTATAATAAATATACTGTAATCACATTTTACTTAATGAATTGTGTTAGGCATATTATGAATTTTATACCAATTTCATTATGCTTCATAATACTCGCATGTTTGACTTAATATGTCGCTTTTCTTGCCAGCAAACTGTATTTGTTTAAAGACTGGAGAAGTACCAGATTTTTCAAGTAATTAGTATTTTTCCCAGGTATACAAGTGGTAGCCTTTTGTATATGGAGTATCCTGCGCATGGGCTGGACTGGCTGTCCACTGACTAAACAAGGATGGTACCCAGGTGGAGATGGGTTGCCCATTCGGTATCCTTCTGTGCATGCGCTGGGCTTGCCGTGTACTGTCTAACAAGGGTTGATTGACTGATATACAGTATTGTCATTAAAAGTGGACTAAACAAGGGTGGTATTGAGGTGGAGATGGGAGAGGGGACATGCCCACTCTCACCCAACTGATGCCAGTGGGTCACCTAACTGATGCCACCCACTGTTCTTCCTGCTTGTATTCAGAATGAGAAACTGAAGAGAAACAACAAAGTGGGGTGGACAAGGTGGGTTACCTAAAATGTGAAAGGCTACAGTTTGTATACCTAGAAAAGACAAATTAAACATTTTGTATTTGTTTCTACAGGGATACAAGCTACACCTTCATAGATAGACTCTTTGTGGGGAGAACAGTGTCACCATGTAGAAAAGGTACAGGTGCTGCTCTGCTGACACTGCCCGGGAGGGTGGGGTGGTGCTTCCCTCTGTCACTGCTCCGCATATTACGGACTGGACTCACATGGGACTAATTATGAAGAACTCTGTCCCCCCCCCCTCCATGGTTGGAAGCTTCGTTATGGATAATGTAATCAACAGGTTTGGATAAATGGCACTACTTTGGCTTCTTGGCCCCTTTTTTATAGAAGCGGAAAAGAGGGCTTGCATTCTAAAGTAGCAAAACGGGCTCACAGCCCCACTTACCTGTACTCATTTGGGTCCACCTTGAACTCTGGCACACACTCTAGCCAGAGCACTTGAATGAGCTGTGGGATACCCAAGCAATTCTTGGTAGCTACACTACTTGTTGAGCTGCCACCACAAACCCCAATGGAATGGTGTCAAGGTACTTATGGGCATCCCTCAAGTGGGGGAGGGAGGGGGGGATTAGTCTGATGGTGCTAGAGTGCCACCCTTATTACCTGTTGGACTGAGACATTTCCTCTGGAAGGCAACAGAGGCCTCAACACCCCTAACAGAAAGAGCTCATGGGTGGGTTGAAGGGTCATCCCACACTGTCAGGGGACTTATGGCTTTGGAGATTGCCTCCTGTAACCAGGAGGAGGTGGTGTATTTGGATACCTCATTCTTGCAGCATCACGTACTCATGGGAAGGTGCTTGCACCTTTGTCTGAATTTCTTCGTTCTTCTCAGGTAACATAGGGTACGAATCAGGCACAGCAACATTGTGTCTGGCTCGCCACCAACAAATTCTCAGAGGGAGGGAATTGAGAAACCCTTGAACTTTGGGTCTGGAACCTAGGGATTTTGCATCTTAGCCAAGGATTCTGGGATGAAGGAAAACGAGAGACCACCACATGTTCCAGTATCTGATGTGCTATGCCAATCCATGTAACTCTTCCACTCTCTTAGGCAAGGCCTAGAAGAAACTGTTTTGAGGGTAAGATCCTTGTCCAGTGACTGAAATGGGTTTATTCAGGGCAGTCCTGAGGCTTTGGAATACTAATGTCAGAACCCAATCCAGGGGGCAGGACATGACCTATCAAGGAGGGCAAGACTGTTCAAAGCTCCTTAAGCATTGCTAATCCTGGGGAGGTGGACAGGTCCACGCTTCATATGCAGAACACGGACAAGTGCTGCCTGGTACCCTTGAACAGCTGAGAAAGACAGGCTCTTGTTTTGGACGTAGGAAGACTAAGAAGTCTGCTTCACATTAAAGAGAGGTACTGACTGGAGATTAACCCCCTTCTATGACATAAGTGACAGATGATGGTCAACTTGTCATGATAGACATTGTTGAGAAGGTGTGAAAAGTACAGAGATTTCTCTCACTGTTATGAGAGAAAAGCCTCTCTTGCTGTATAACCTCACCTAAGATGTAGCAACTGCAGAGGAGACACAGATGTTAAATGTTGTCCTATTGGTGTTGAAATGCATTTTTCGTTGCTGCTCATGGGTAGCAACTGCAGAAGGGAGACAGATGTTAAATGTTGTCCCATTGTTGTTGAAATGCATTTTTCGTTGCTGCTCATGGGTCTGGGAGCCAAAGATAGGAAGCTTTTGATCCAGTCTGGTGGTGAACAAGTCGATCATCTGCTCTTCCCATAGGTTGAACAGTCTCTCTACTACTGCTTGGTGTAGGGACCATTCCATCCCTACAACCTGGCCCTGATTGCTCAGTTGGTCTAACCATGATGTTCTTTTGTCCACGTACCTGGCTTTAAGCAGTCTTGTGCAATGATGCCTAGTTGTGCATCTGGATGGCAGTTGGCATGAAGGGGAAACCGTCCCCCTTGGTTGGTGAAGTAGGTCACTAATATGGTGGTGTCGCTCATAACTACCACTCAGTACCCCTCCAGATGTTGATGGAAGGTCTGAAGCGCAAGCCATGATGCTGTCATCTGTATAGCACATTTGATGTCACCCTCTTCACGTCTGGGGACCAAACCCCTGGAGTGAACTCTCCTCCCAAATGAACTCCCCCAATCTTTGTAGGATGCACCTGAGAGCAGCAGTAACTTCCAGGGAGATGTGCTCAGTGAGACTTCCTAAAGGAAATTGTGGTCTAAACGCCACCGCTTTGTCTTTCTGAACTTTGTTGTTAAAGAGGACCATATGATGTGGTTGTTTGTTCAGAAAAAACCAATGACTTTTCAGCTGCCAGTGGAGCAAACAAAGATGACTAATCAAGTTTGGAACAAGTTTCTCCGGGGATGTAAGGTGGGCCAGGATTACTTGCCACTGATGAGCTGGTTATTTGTCTTTCTCTAGGAAGCAACATGGGTTTGAAAGCAAGGTTGTTCATTATGCTGATGATGCTACAGTTGTGGGTGTAGTAAGTCTCCACTTATGAGAAGTGAAGCTGCCCTTAGTCTCAATCGTGACATGGAGCAGATTAATGACTGGTGTAGTCAGTAGGATATGAGGCTGAACTCCAGTAAAATGAAAACACTATTGATTAGCAGATCTTGTACAGATTTTCCACCCCATCCTCCCCTTTAGGTGAATGGAAGTTTGTATTATATGTAAGGCCTCACATATTTATAACTGATAAAATCAGTGCAACCTGTTTTAGGTTATTTGTCGTTCCTAACATTAGCAGTTTCATAACTTGGGACATCGATGGATGGTCTCGTTTTTCAGTTTTTTCATAAGTTGTATTTTACCAGAGATCTTTCACGTTCACAATTTATCCCTGATCCCCTTTATCTGCCGAGAGCAACCAGGTATGCTGAACAGCAGCACCAATATGCAATAAATGTGGCTCACTGTGAAACCTCCAGAGGTCCTTTGTTCCTCACACCGTTGTGATGTGGAACAGTCCCCTTGAGGAGGATGTGCAATTGGCACTTCAAAAGTTCAAGCAGAGATTCGGCACTTACTTTTTCTTTTCTAATAACTTATCTCTTCTTTTTGTACTTCCTGTTACTTTGTTACTTCTTTCAAATGAACTCACATTTGCTGGAAGCTTGAATTTCAAGTCAGTGGCCTCCAAGGGCTTGTTCCATATGAATAAGGTTCATGTTCTGAATAATAAATCATAATTGAACTGAAAGTCAGTTATGGTGACTAGGGATATGGAAATAAGCATTCTGGAGATTAATCAAGATCATGAAGTTAACTTATCTGATGGAATGCAGCACTGAACAAGCAGTCTCCACTGTGGAGGGTGTCTGTCTGAAGTAGCTGTTCAGTGCGGAGAGGTCTATGACTGGCCTCCATCCTCTGAATGCTTTCTGTACTCCATATGGACTGGGAGTGATGGTAAGAGCAAGAATGGTGGTTCCAAGAGAACCCAAGGCCCTGCTCCTGCCAGAGCTGAGTGGTGAAGGTGGGTGCCTCCTCTGGGGAAGGTCAGTCACTGGACAGGGACCAACTGGATCTCCTCAGCCTTCTGGGAAAAGAGTGGGAATAGTTTACGTATAGGGATGCTCGTTTTTCTTTGCCTTTGACCATCGTTGGGAAGGTTCCGACGAGGAAGACGATGATTAGGAGGATGAAGGTGGTGGAGATCAGCAATATTTCTTGGCGGCTACCCTCCTGCTCCTACAAGAGATGCTGGGGGCAGGGTGTGGGTAGGAAGAACCTCCACCAGTTTGGCTACTAGTGGTACTTCCTGGTAGGTAGATGCATTGCAGGGTTGGGGAGACCGTACTGGTGGTTGCCTTGCTGCCCAGCCAAGAAACAGAATTTTATTTCGTTGAATTAAATCTAAAAATACATATGATTTATTATGATGTAAAATATTTATGATTGAGAAGGCCATACCTTTTTAAGTTGTAAGGACTCTAGTTGTTTCACCTCTTCCTAGTCTGGTGAAGGCATGGTTGGCTTCATAAAACTGTAGTTTGGTCTTGTCAGAAGAAATGCTAGGAGAGGTGGGATGGGGTATGGTGGGGGGGCGGGTAGACTGTGGATCAACTTTGTGGGGTATCTGCTGGATGAAGCATCCTTTGTAAGCTCTCTCTTTCTCTTCCCATAATGTTTCCATTATTGAGAAGGCCATTTAGCACATTCAGGGCATGAGGAATCACGTGAGCACACCATGCCCCAGCAAGAAATACCGAGTTCTGATTTACCACAATAGGTGACAATTACAAAGTTGACCATGACCCTCGTAACAGTGCTGATCTTGTTTGCTCTCCAGTGAGGCAAAGAACCAACAAAAAGCATATAAGCATAAAAAAACAATCACAACATTAGCACATTCAGGCAGATAAAGGCACCAGAAACATAAGGGAGCACTTAGGATCGGTAAATCACAAAGGCACAAAATTCACCCAAAAGACAATGCAAGGACAACAGGTAGTGTTGGCTGGGTGAGAAAGAGCATCCCCTCTCCTCCATCTCCACCTGGGTACCACCCTTGTTTAGTCAATGCAGAGCCAGTCCAGTACATGCACAGGATACCCCATATGTGAAAGGTGTAGTGTTTGTATCCCCTTAGGAACTAAGAATCTTCAGATGAGAATTAGTGCACATGCCTATAGCATCTAAACTTTTGTGATCATTGCTTCCATCAGTTTTGAATGGTCTACCATTTTGTATGCTGCCAAACATAATGTGTTGTGAGTGTTTGTAATTTTCAGGAATTTTTAAGTATATTAATACCTCAGTGCTTTCTTGTATTTCCATTAGTTTTATTACTAAGTGTTTTTTTAATCACATACAGGTTCACACAGAAGGAACACTTGAAAGGACATGTAGAAAATGTTCATCATAAACATGGTGAAAAGGGGCTGGACATCCTGGGAGATATGGATAAAGATACAAGTGAACAGGAAGAAAAGGAAGATGATGCAGAAATTTCTGTCTCATCACCACCACCACCCCCTTCAGCAGGCTCTCCTTCATTGGCTCCTGTGTCCTCTTTGATGACAATTGCATCAACCCCATCTCCGATTACCAGTGTGCTACCAATTGCATCCAGTCCACCTACCTCTCATGTGTCGACTGCAACGCCTGCTCTACTTCGAAGTGGTAGCTCCAGCTCAACACCTGTTACTTCTGTACAGATACGGCCTTCAACATCAGTGTCTAATGTTGGTGTGAATCAGGTTACAGCTTTGTATGCACCTGTTACCCGCAAGACAGTTAATTCTCCTAATAAGCATATGCAGACCATTACCATAAATTTTAACTAATGTTTGTAAAGGTTACAGACTAAATGATTAACAAATTGTACTTCACTGCCAGTTTTGACACAAGCTTTAGTTTAAGATACTTTTAAACTTGTGTATGAAGTTGAATGTTACCATGTATTGCCAAATATAATTTACATTCCTTAGTTATTAGATGACAGTTTGCATGTTATGATTGCATAAGACTTAAGCATCTAAGAAGTTACTGTTAAGAGCTTTTGGAATACAATTTATCAATTAATCTTTTTGTTTGTACTAATTTTAATAAAACCTTTTTTATAGTCATTATTCACATTAATGACTAGAAAGCTTCTTTAAAAGAAGAAAAATTCAGCTGAGAATAATGGAAGTCCCAGTCACTAGGAACTCATCCACAACAGGAACTTTACTATCAAGTAAATACAAGGCATGTCGAAGTTTGGTGAGTCAAAAGTCGTTCCTCCTAGAATACAAACCCCTGTCTTTTAGTGGATGTAACAAGGTTTTTAAGTTTGGCAGCAGCCAGTGCAGGGATTGTGGCTAATCACTGTACACATATCTGCCCAGTGTCAGTTTCTGTATGACCAGCATACTGTGAAGACATAATTCTAATTCCCCACCATGTCTTGTGGTTTATAATTATGGCCTGTTTTGATAGTCTGCATGGTGCTTGATGTCCCATCTTAGGTAAAATACAGGTGTCCTGGATGTCGTTCAGAGAGAGAGAGAGAGAGAGAGAGAGAGAGAGAGAGAGAGAGAGAGAGAGTGTGTGTGTGTGTGTGTGTGTGTGTGTGTTTTTTTTTTTTTCATGCCTGCAACTGTCATTTGTCTTTGTGCTTCTGCAGAGGTCAGGAGTGTTCATCTCAGTTGTCCTGTGTTTGTGTCTTGGTCTCCCCAGGGGTGGTTAGAGGAAAATGAAGTTCCACTGATGTCTGAGGGCAATATATTCCCGGTATCTCTTCTTCGCTGTTCTGTGGCCACCCCCATCCCCTACACATCCTCCTGGACTTTTGACTACCCATATTAGTATCTCTGTGGATGGCATGTATGGCCTGGATGACGACCCCGCTGCTAGACCTGTGCGTAATGGTGGTGCAGAGGTAAGAAAAATCCTACCCCCTGCCCCAATAATCATAGGCTTCTCCAGCCTCTGATAGTGTGGCACCAAGACAACCCAAAAGACAGAAAAACTGTTAAAGGTTTTGATGGTTTTCCTGGGCATTCCAGGCCAGCCTTCCTTAGGCTTTGGCTTCAGCCCAAGGTTTCTTTTATGGCTTGGTGTTTCAAGATAATGTCCTATTACCCTTAACTTCTCCTCAAGGTTCTGCTTGCAGGTCAGATGATGTACCTGCTGCTATTCCTGAGGCTGCTTCAACAGCTCACACTGCTGTCCCTTTGGGGATGTCTGCCTTGTCTGTGGACACTGAAGAGGTTGAATTTGAGCTGACCTGCATTTGAGGGTGGTCAAAGAAATGCTCCCATGCTCTGCCATCTTCCTCCTCTTCACCTCCATCATCCTCCTCTTTGGACAAAAGGAAGAAAGTGCAAAGGCAGGCCCTCACAAAAAGGATAGGAAGTCTTTCTGAGGTCATCATCCCTCTAATGGGCATGGCAACAATGTACCTGTTTGCAGGGGCTGGTTATCATGAAAAAGAGATAGATGCTTTGGATTACAGGTCTGCTTGTAACCAATCATTGATGGGTCTATCTATGCACATTATATGGAGAATGACTCTGCCCATGCTCATGTTTCTTCAGAAGCATGTAGGGAAGTTTGCACTTCCTAAACTGCCAGTTGCAGCAGTCCTCTGGGGCTGCCATGACGTCCCACTCACAGTCTCCAGACTATTATAGGAATGGCCCTAAAATCCTTGGTGCAGACTGACCTGGGATATGCAAGAAGACAATAATGGTGATCGCATACGGTCACCTTTATCCCTTCTGGTTGTGACTTTTGTGTTTGGGTCTCATCCTGAGGCTTGTTTCAATCACAAGAGCCAAACAGCCCCAGGCTACCATGGCGCTCTCTACTTCAGTGGAGGGAGCTCACCTTTACACATATTCTATCCAATATAATGGTCCCTTGTACTTAGCACCTGTGCAAACCTAGCTGGAAAGGCATTTTGGTTGGGTCATTTGGCTTTTTTCTGAGCTCAATGATCTAGGGGGAAACATCCAGTGAGACCCTCAAAAATTGGTCTTGTATTGAGTTTACTTTGGGTTTCAACCTAGAGTTCACACCATCCTTTCAAATGCCATGGTCCCATCTTGTGAGGGGCAAATTTTAGAAGGTTGTATATCTGATCTCCAAACTGGATTATTCACTTTCATTCAGCCACCCCTCTATGACGCTTCCTCCATCTCTGACACAATAGTGGAAATATTACCTACCAGAATAGGCAAAGACCCACCCCCTACAGGTGGATCTGTCAACCGTCCTGTGGGCTGGAGCAACTTACGGCAGAAGGGATTTTCTTCTCCCATCTGAATCAGTAATCGTGGAGTTGGTGGCCGTGGCTTCATTCCATGCTGTGTTGTGGCTGGACTTATGCATTAACACAATTGCGGACTTTGCCTTTTTAGGAATCTTTTTGGAGAAGGCAGAATTCAGGAGACTGTTAGTGTCAAGTGGCTGGACGCTGACCCTCCTCTCATGCAGTCTGCTAACCTTGACTTGTAAAAGGTGTATGGTGTTCGCAGTCTTATTTCCAGACATTATGCCATGTGAGTGGTGCCACTTAAATGGATCAGCCCGGGGTACCTCTATTCTTTTTGAATAAGGTCAAGGCAGCAATGGTGAAAAAGAGTACCCTTCATGCACTATACAGTGTCCTCAAATTTTTTCTGGGAACCATGAAAGGCTCTGCAGCCAAGCCTTTAGGGACAGCTATGTTACTGACATGTCTTCTTCCTCCAGAAGGGGTCAGTGGTTTGACCCTTCACACCCCATGGACAGGCTTCATCCAAGAAGGGTGAGAATGAGAAAAAGGGAGGAGGTTGCATTAGTTGTCACCCCTCCTCTCCTCTGCTGTGAGGTGGGGAATACCTGCCATGCCTTTAGGCAACATGACACAACATTGGGTGGAACACTGAACAGTATGCGTTTAGGGTGGCTACAGGCTTCCTCTCGTGTATTGTCACCCTCCCTTCTCCCACAGACTAATCCTGTTTCATGCTTACTCTACAGATTCTTCAAAATTTTCCATGTTGTGCACAGAAATGTGATAATGGAGAAGGCTGTACTGAAAATCCTAGACAACTGCTTTCCAGACTTCAGTTCATGTATCAGAAACCACTCAAGATACACTTGGAGGGCTTATTTCAAACTAACTACTGACCCATAGGTATTCACGATAATGTTGACACTGGTGTTGGTTTGGGCCTACTCATTGAGGGTCTGTCTGTTGCAGACCTTGATGCCTGACTAACCCTCATAGGTACAGTTGCTACAGGACAGAGATCAGATATTCCGTTTTGTCATATCTGGGAATTAAGGTAAACTGAGAAGTAATCCAAACATATACCTGGGTATGTTACCATTCCATTTAGGGAACGTATGCATCACATTATCCTTAATGATTATGGTTTGCAGACCCAGCTCCAGTCCCATCCACCGCTCACTCAAGAGAGTCAACTGTCAAATACTTTGGAGACTGGTCCCTAATGGTTCTAGCACTTTTCATCATTATCTGAGCGAGGGAAGGGCAATATTCATGATAACTCTAAGGTGTTCACCCCAGAGGCCTGCGGTACCCAGGACTCCACTCCCTTTCCCAGTACGATTGCCAAAGGCAGGAAAAGCAACCCTCAAAATACGGCAACCAAAACAATGGGATAATTACATAGTAAGCCCCCCATTATTTTCCCCCTTCCCAACTGTAGCTGGAGGAGGATGTAATGGTTCGGAAATTTTCCTTCTCTTCTTGAAGGGAAAAGAGGCTTGGATACTGGTCTAGGTTTAGAGAAATTGGCTTTTTCCCATCCCAAGAACCTAAAGCCTAGCCACACTCATAGATTTGGCTACAAATCACTGTCACTCAGGGTTTGATAAGAAAGTTTACTCTGCACGACCTCTAATAGGGTAACATGGAGTCTAACACCAATCTGGTAGGAGGTTTCTATTCCCTCCCATTAAGGATTCCCTCCCATTAAGGAAAGAGAAAGAGATTGGAAGTGACCGACAGTGACAATAGGGGGGAATAAGGAAAATCTGAAATTCCTTCCTGCCCGTTTGGATTCTTACTTCCCCTTCATGCAAGGAACAAGTGGCTATGATTTTTGGCGCTGTTGTGGAAGGACTGTAACTGATACCACTAAGGCAGGACTCATTAAGAATGAAAATGGAGGGGATGAAGGAGCTAACCCTTCAAACCTCTGAAAACAAAAAAACAAACAAGCAAAAAAGACAAGTTCAAGCTTAGCACTCATGAGAACAGCAACGCCTCTTCAAAAAGCAGGTAGTGTCAGTAGATGAGGGGTATTCCCCACCTTGTTCAACAACTGATTCAACTTGCACTGAAGGCTGCTCTTTATAAAAGGTGATGGTCTGTATTTCTGCAGGAACAAACACTTACAAAACTACACATTGGAGATGTTAAAGCTCTGAATCTTACTGCATAAGGCATACTAAAAAAAAAAAAAATATTAACGGATATAACAAGTTTTATAAAACATGAAAAGAGCAGCAAATGAGAAAGTTCAAAATAATAATAAAAACTGGGGCACTGACAAACTGTAAGAGTGACATGAGGCTGTGAACAATACAAAGTCAAACATCATGAAGAAAGATGATAGGTGTCAAGAGGAGGGTCTGGGCTTGTGCTGAGGAAGTTCTTTCCTAGTGTGGATTTCCTTTATGGAAATAAGGTACCTTATTATTCAAGGGGTTGTAGTGAACAAACAAGTTTTGCAATTGTGTAAGAAGTAGCATGATCAACACCACACTGTAATGAAAGTTCTTACCTTGAAGGAGCTAAAGCAACCCACTCTAGCATTTGGTCTGGTTGCCTTTGGTAATATTTTTCTAGCTATAGGTTATCTTCCAAAAGTAATCGCATTAAAATCCAGGAACATCTTCTTTAGCTGTTTTAAGAAGGCAATGAATGCCACTCCTCACTGATAATGCAGGCAAGTCACAGTTTAATTTCTACTTTTGTACTAATCAATCTTCAATTATTGGGCTCACCACAACTTTTTTCAATAATAAACACAAAAGCTTCAGACATTCATAGGAAATCTACTATTAAATGAAATTACAATTACATATCTTGATGGTATGAATTTTCAGGCTCAGCAATAAATAAAAAAATTCTACAGCCTCCTAATAATTTCATGTGGGTCTGACTCTAGCATTACTTTTAGATGAGTATGATATCAATCACAGTAACTGTTTTCAGCATTTCATGTTAACAGCAAAGCTACACATTATTACTAGGTAAGTTATATCTGCTAAATCAGAGACATAATTACTTATATGCTGAATAAATTGTTTAGTGACCTCTTTGCCCAATGAGAATGCCAGTGTTTACTTGACCTATGAAAGCCAAAATAATCACTGAATGCTGTCATTGGAAAAATCATCTAGATCTTAATTTCTACAAAGAAAAATAACTATACCTAAGACAAAGCCAATTTACTATAAAAAAAAAAAAAAAAAAAAAAGCTTCCATATTCCAACTCATTTCTGTTATTTGCAGAAATCCTACTCTTAATATAAAAAAAAAAAAAACATCATGAGGGAATGATGAAATAAGTTAATGAACTTTGGTTGAATAAGATGAAAATGAAAATAGCTTTTTACTATTCAACAATTGTTCATCTGGCTACAGATAATTAAAGGTTGATAGCTACATGTTCAATCACTGTTTCGGATATCAACTGAGTCACCCATTAACCCTGAAATCAACTCCTCCCCACAGTTCGAGCAAATAGTGCCGAGCCTACATTCCACTACCAAGTCCTAAAGGTCTTTCAGATCAAGAGCCTTACAATTTTTAAATGTTAGTGAACAATAAACTAGCAAAGTGAAAATGAATGAACCCTACGTCCAAAAAAATAATGCTGAGATGAAAAATGCATACTCAACTGGAACGTCACAGACATTTAATACAATCATGAAAACATACGATGGAAGCACACAACAGTTTGGGAACTTGGTTATATGAACAGACACCATATGATTAACAATGGAGAAAGAGCACAAAGTATTTAGGGGTAAAGAATATTTTTTTCATTCTCTGCTAATAAGTAGTTACATAAAGAAATTTGTACATTTATAACATCTCAAATACAATCATTCTTGAACAATGCCTGGTACAATTTTCTTTACTTTAAGCAAAATAAAAATATGGATGACATTTATGTAAATACCTGACTAAAATTTTAAGTCATTATGAAACTGAACATTCTACCTAACATTATAAATATAAGAATCTAAAATGCACAAAAGTTGTATGACCACAGTATTATATACTACATATATCTACATATTCGTACAGAAAGCTTAATACAATTTACAAAAATAACAATATGACTACATTACTACCTCTGTACAAGTGAGAATTACAAAATACATTCCTAACTCACCCCCCAAAAATATCAGACTTTGAGCTCACAGAGTATACTATCACAGAGTATACTATCTATGGTGAATTCATTCACAAACTTGAAACTCAAACAGTGGTACTGGTCTGCTAAGCAATCCTGTAGTATCACAGAATCTCATAACCAAAAATAGTAATTTAGCTAATGATTTACAGCTGAAATTTAGACTCCCAAAATATTAGGTTGTATAAAAAAAACTTGATACTTAAGAGAGATATAAAGCCTGTGTAAGGAGCAAGAGTCATTTAATTATAGCCAATAAAAACAATCTAGATCTGTGAACAACTGACTGGAAATATCTCACCTACTAACCAGCTGGTTGACAATGCTCATAATTGAGCTGTTATACATGATGGCCCTCTAATGAAAATGGAAATTGGTCATGGGTCCTATTGAAAATGGAAATTGCTCATGGATGCTATAATCACGAATACAGTGAAAGTCCTTACAGGTGGTATTTTGTTTTACATAACTTTAAATATTTGCTACCTAAAAATATGAATTTATATATTCTTGAAAGGAAAATATTTACCAAAATTTTAAAATTAAGGCTGGTGGATAATGTGACACTGACATTCTCCAAGAGGTTTGTAACAAAATACTAAATGAGAAAGACACAAAGATGATGTTGGAACTTGACATATTGTACAAGGCCAAAGTTCTGACACAAGAGTTTTCTAGTTCAGCAGGAAAATACTTCCATTTGATATAAATTCAAGCAAAGTTATTATTACTTTAGCCAGACCACTAAGTCAAACATAAATTAAATATACTAAAGAGAAAATGTTTTTTTTATTATAAATTACTAATAAATACAACAGTTGTGTTGAAATAAGCTAAGACTTCAATGAAGATATCCTACTTTGAGCAAGAGAAATGGTAACCACCAAGTTACATCATGGTGGTTAATTACTCTGACCAGTGATATGTATAAGTGACTTTAATGACCTTATCCTACTGCACTTTGTTCATATGTTACCAATTACACCAAGCTTTTTTCATCTTAAATTCTGATAACGACTATTAAAACTGATGTGAATGAATCCACCATGAGGCCTTCTGTTACTGGGATTTCAGTGAAGCAAAAATAATCTTTTGGCAAAAATTCTATAATAAAGGAGTTAAAAGTATGAAAATAACCAAACCTTTGTCAAGAACATAAAAGCATCTATGCAACCACATACACAAATCTACACAATAAAAGTATATACATTATTGTAGAATATACACATATACTATACATACAATTGTATTTTTGGTATGGGCAGATCAGAAAACATCAAAGTAAAAGCAGGAACCTTTGCCCTCCAATGTATCCTCTAGTAAAAGCAACATGAATAAACAACATTCTGGAGACCGAATATGTTTTGGTTTTCACCATCCCTGCTAATGTACATTTTTGGTGTATGCATCTACACATTTACCTTAGGCGTAGTTTAATCTTACTTTAAGAGCCTGAATCAATCATGATTTGTTGTAAAAAGATGAATAACAATTAAGTATATCTCAGAAAACATGGTTAGTACAGAGGGGCTTGACACTCAGAAAGTTAATGAAGTTGCCCTTCTTTAAAGAACTGCTTTTATCCACAATAAAATGAATTTGATCAAGATATAAGATGTCTTTCTATATAATACTGAATGGGCAATAGATCTTTAAATCGTCTGAACCACTAGTTCTACTAGTAATTCTATCTTTTTTTCTGGTTTTGTCACTTTTAGTTTTTCAAGTTCAATGACAGGAAAGACTAACAATACTATTCAGGTTTGTCTTTCCTATCTTTGGCCTTGTCAGAAGAGAAAATGACAAAATCAGAAAAATGTTCTAAATGCAAAAACGAGTGGTCTACAAGACAAAACATCCCTCAAATGGTGCTGATGGGAAATTATGAAATGCAACAACTGGGATTTCCATGAGACTAATAATTTTTCTGAAAAAAATCAATGTAACATATGGTCACACAAAAAGGGCTGTATTTCCTGGAAAATGCCTTCACCACTTGATAACGCAGAGAAAGAGTTCACTGCTTTTTTTACCTGACTGCTCCCTGATGCCATACAAAAGAGCCATTTCGTGAACTAAAGTTCTATTTAAATATGAATGAAATAAAGTACCTACACAGCACTTGTGCATCACAACTTGTAAATTAAACGCATTTGTTCAGTGACAAGTTCCAATCTGCAGATGATGTTGACAGACTTAAGGATAACTTTCTATTTACCCTGAACTACAAAATCTGTGCTGAACGCTATCTGAATTGCTATTATGTGCCCGTACCTACATGAATACTGGCATGATACACAGTCCTATTCTCTTAATACTGAAATGTTTAAAAAATTTTAGTGTACAAACCACTGCTTTCCATAAGCCTAATATACCAAATAAGTGATTGCGAAAGGTCAATTCAAGCACTCGTAATTACAAATGATACAAAAGTGGACCCCAAGTTACTTCTACTGGCAGATTTCAAGGGTTACTCATACATGGAAAGTCTCCAAAACTATTGCACATCTTATTCTTGTCTCTCCACTTACCCTGTGAAGGTCAAATGATACCTAACAAAATCTGCATAGTACCCCATTCTGTGTTAAACCCATGATTCTTCAGCTGGTCTTGTGCATCGGTTAGCAATCAAGTCTTATCTACTGCACAGTTAAAAGTAACTGCTTCAAGCCGCGTATGAAAAAACTGGTGCCCATCACCAACTAAACTAGTTTAAGACTAAAGCAGCAGCCAACTTTGCTACAAAATTCTGTAGTCCTTGTAGAAACAAGGTCATGGGCAAACTCAAAGAGTGAGCTCTAAACCAAAATGCAAGTGCTGTCTAAATACAGCAGGGACACTTTTTAAGTTCCTATTGAACTGAAAATGAAATCTTGCACCATTCACATCAATACAGCTACACCAAAGACGACTCATCTCCATCCAAAATGAATATTGCATGACCTTGATATGACCTCTGAATCCCTATTACCTACTAAATTTTACAGACGTAATTGCACAAAAACAAAAATCAGCATTAACTTGCTTGCTAGCACCCACTCAAGACAATTTTTGGATACCATTGGTCAGGTGATGAGATTTTCATACTACAGGAGGTTTAAGCTACTGCTAAGCTATAGCATATTAATAATTAGACCAGAACCATGAACCTTCAATGGTGCCTCCTACAAGATGATTATGAAAAAACTTTCCAATTACAGCACTCATGAACACTAACACTAACACTTTTCCCAATAGTAACTACAACTAAAATAATCACTGAGAAATACCATACTTGTCCATCTTCATTTCAATAAAAAACTTCCACTATCACCTCTGGTGTCTGCACCACTTTTAATGCATGTAGGCTAACTCACCTGGCAGTGTCAGCATCCACATTCATTAAGATGCAACAATGTGCACTACCATGGATGAGAGGTATCCCATTCCACTCCCAATAAATCTGTGCGATGGTTTTCCACACAGTCTTATGGCTGTAGATGATCATAAATGTGATGAGATGCTACATAAATGCTTTAAATATGCCAGCTGTTTTGTCTTCATTTAAGGACTGAGGTCCAAAGTTCTACTTGTTGACATCCTTATGTTTTCTTATTTTCACACTGACTGGTCATACATCTGTTCTCTTACATCACAATTGGCCATTTTACTTCCTTAGCAGGTTAATGACCTCTTAGCATTGTTTCATAATGGGTATACATTTTGAATAACTACAGCATTATAAATAACATTAATGGTGATACTTAAATGAGTTAAAAGCACCTTCATGATGTACAGTTACAGTTTTCCTCACTCTTTTCAGCCTTCCTATCTGATGAAAATAAAAGTAAACATTTCCTTTACCAACTACTTGGGGTGTCTGAGACAGTTTTGCACTTGCATTGGTGAGATTATGCAATTTCTACATCAAATCTGACAAAATCATGTACTTTGATATTCCAAAATCTAATTTTTTTCTTATGTAACATACAGGTTAGTCTTATTCATCCCTGAAGGGAACACTTGTTTTGAAATTTAGAATGGTCCAATAATTTCTTGTGTTGACGGAAGTGAATTAAAGACAACATACAAATGGACAGGAAATTATGGCTTTCACTTCCAATTTGCATCTGTTTCTTAAGGATTCACCATCTTAGCTGTGAATAATAAACAATTCCTTTACTATAAGAAAAGCTTGTTTTTGGTCTTAGAAGACCAAATATTATTCATCAGCCAGGCCATATTTCTCAGCATTTTCAGTAAAAATGTCATCAACCCACTGAATACAGTAGTTGGTTGAATGGCTATCGTAATTCTCTTGCTACCGAGATGCTGCTGAATCACTCTGCTTCCATTACAACTGTCCCTTTCTTATGCTGAATACCTATCACTTACCTTGTTCCCCATTATCCATTTGCTCTTTCTCTTCAGACTAAGCATGACAAAAGGCACTTTTTTGTCCTACACAATAGCCTCCACAAAATTAAAGCCAAATAAGAAAATAATAACATAATAGCAACAAAACAAATTGATAAGAGCAACAGCTATCTGCTACTTGTCTCTCACCTAAATCATACCTTGCAATGACCAACAAACAAATTTAACAAATTAAAATAAACCTTCCCCTAACAATACCCTAAGTAAATCAGGCTTAAGAAAAGCAAAGGATTGTATCCGTATGTATCATTCACATTGCTATTGCATCGATCAAAGATGCACACAAAACCCAAACAAGGAACTCAAAAATAGAAATATAACATTTAAATATTTACAGTAAGCATAAAATTATATTTAATACAAGTCAGTCATCGCAATGAAGTGAAGAGATTCAGAGCTGATTTGGATTCCTGAAATACAAAAGTATTGTACAGTTACATTATCACCCAGCATTCGTTTGTGAATTTTTTTTTTTTTAGAATATTGTAGTTTGAAAAACACATCATTCTGGAGTTTTACGTATAACAATCTTTTAATTTAGGACTTATAAAAACTTAAATTTGCTGTAATATCTCTCCAATATTGTGCTTCCAATGTTTGTCACTGGATGAAGGCCAAATACCTAATAAGACAGAAAAATACCAGTTTGAGGGCCATTCTGACTGATTTCTTGATAATGTATTTCCTGTATACAGTATTTATTGAAGATGACTTTTATTTCATAATACCATACAGCATAAGTTCTAACAAAAAATGGTGATACGTATATCAATTCTGCTATCATTGGTACAAGTTCTTTCAATCTTTACATCTACAAAAAAACCTACAAAAATTAATTTTATTTCATAATACTGTACTAAACAGCCATGATTTCTAAATGGTGATGCACAGACTCGGCTAAAAAAATAATCTAAACCACCTTTTTGAATTGAGAAAAAACTGCGGGTGTAAGCAAAAATGAGTGATGTATTTCAAGGCCATTACTTAACTCAGCAATTACATTAGTTTCTCAAGATACTTGTTATGATGCTCTTTTACTGTATATAATCTTCCCTTTTTCTCTTATCACATAAGGGTATTTTGCACATTTGGACTAATAATAATGATAATAATACTTCATTAAAGAATTAAGATAGAAAAAATATGCCACCTTTAAAAAAAAACTAAAATCAAGCTGACTTACCTTTTGTGATCTTGCCTTGCTGAAGACATTCCAAAATCTTAGGGTTTCATCTCCTGCTCCAGTAACAATAGCTTCTCCATCTGGAGACATTGCTAGATAGAGAACACGGTACGTGTGACCTGTCAATTTTGCCACTTGAGCCAGAGATGGGTATCTCCACACCAGGATTTGATTTTGACTATAACCATGTGTAGATACCTGGAATTGAATTTGTACTTCAAATTCCCATTATGTCTGACATTTCCTGTAGTAATCTGTAGATCTGGTTATTCCTAATACAGTATGATGCTATTTGATAAATGAAAGTATTCAATATTTATTCAGTGACCCAATCTACAGATTGTGATTATAAGGAAAAAATGTATACTATAACTTTGAAAACTGAATCATCTCTATATACAAAGAAACCAGAAACTTGTATGTTTACAGCAAATGAAATCAACCTATAATAAAAGAAAAAATTAATTCAGCTTAAAAAAACCACTCCATAGGAAGAAATACGGTTCTCAGTTTGGAAGATACTTATGCCATTTTGTCACCAAAAAGTAATTTAGTATACATAAACTGCCACCATATAAAAGCTTCCATTAAACAAATACGTCTCGCCCAACAGAAGCAAAATAATTTCATCTTGAAAATCAGAATTCTTTTTCCTCTTCAAGTGGTAGGTCTGGCACATAATCTATTTATTCCATCTCAAAATCTTTTGGGGTCATGGCTTTTCAAGCATCACAACCTAATCCTCTGATTACACTGGCCTTTACAATACATTTACATCCTCGCAGCACTGACGTACCCATTATTTTCCCGTAAAGGGTGACGCATACAGAATGTATTGCAAAACACAATATTAAATAAGATCTAATATACAATTAAGTAAACCTCTCAGACCAGCAATACTAAGATGTCTAGCTAAAGTTCAGGAGGCTGAAGATCATACAACATCCAAGGTTCCAAAGAGCAGGAATTATGTCTAATCTACACTGCTGCTTTCTCTCTCCTACTTTTCATCTCTTCTGCCTGCTAACCACCTTCTGTAACCTCCTCCGATTTTTATCCCTATGAACAAATCCTCTAATCCAACCCTATCAGAAAATAGCCTTGAATTTTGAAACACTGGCCTTGTTACAGCACACTTTTCAAAAACTTTACTCATCACCCGTTTTACACCAGTTTTTTCCATTATAAGCTGGACATAAAAGGATCTCTCCCCACACTTCCATTTTGTATGCTTTCTGCCTGAATTTCTATCTGGGTAAGGCCTTTTTCTAGGCGTCCCTTTCTCCTTGTCTATACAAAAGGGGTGTTCCTACTGATATTCCCGCTACTTCCAAACCTACTGTTCTTCTGAATAATTGCTCCCATCATATTTCCATGTTTAAATTAATCTCATTCAATTTTCAGGCTCTGGGCACATCCTCTCTTTATCACTTCACGTTACATGATCCTCCTAATTCATTTCAGTCATGAATCTGTTTTGCGATGAGAAGGGGAAAAAAGTCCATTTTTCTTCTAAATATCCATGTCCTTGTTACAACAAGTAGTACAGTAAAGGCCTTAAACAAGTGTCCTAAATTTCTGCTCTCCTACTAACTGGATCATCTTATTCATCACTGATCTGGCTACTGCTTTCTCTTTCATCCAGCCTATTGGTACACTGTGGCGGAATTCAAACCCACAAACAAACCAACAAACAACACTCACCCTGATCTTCGGTTGCTGGAGATGGATAAAGGCCGCCGTAACAACCACAACCGCAAACACAACTAGGAAATACAAAAAAAAAAGAAACGGAACACACACACAAATAAACAGCACACCAACAAGAAGACCAACAACTCCCAGAAAAGCATACGACAAAAACTGTCCCACACAAGAACCACTGACCGGCACTAGCTCTGACTAAAGACTCCCTCTAAAACCGAAAAATCCTTCACATATTCCACAGACAGACAGCGCCGTAAACAAACTAACGACCTCATCCCTCTTCCAACAACCGAAGCACTCACTTACGACAATTACACTCACTCTCTCTCTCTCTCTCTCACAAAACGTTGGGAAATGCTAAATAAAAACAAATTTATTCATCCCTCTATATTTCTCCCCCCTTTTTAGCATTTCCCAACCAACACCTTTCACACCTCTTTCAAATCGCCTTCCGCAACACCCACGGATGCTCACTAGCAGGTCCTCTAGATCGCGTTCGCAGGCACGCAATCATTCTCTCAGAATCACTCTCTCTTCTAGCAACATTCAAACTCACATCTTCTCCTCCATTCTCTCTCAGATTCACGCTATCTTCTTCACTATTACCACTCTCAATTTCATCCACAATCTCATCTATACCCTCTAACTCGTTCCCAAATACCTCCCCCAATTCTTCAACTAACCCATCCCATTCGCTCATTGACCTTTCCAATTCTTGCAACGATTCATTCATGCTTTCAATCACTCGTATATTACTGCTACGCTCTCTTATTCTTACACTTTCGCTCACCTCCAACCGTTCACTAACCCCTACACGTTCAGTCAACTCAGTTATATCAAACCCGCATATGCTATACGTTCTATTTATACCATCCCATTCATCCGTATTACACGCTTTATCACTCATTTTCACTTTGGCACTCACACCCCTATCACACAACTTACGACCATTCAGTTTACTTACGTTCTTCCCTTTCTTACGTCTCCTACCATACTCTATCAAAACAAATTGCTGATCCTCATGCAACAACCCCTCACGTACATGCATCACACGCACCGCTTGCATCCTGGAGGATCCACCCATTTGAACCCCCTTCACACTCAGTTTCCCAAATTCGCTGTCACAGTCACCCTCTTTCGTCTACATACACTTGATACATGCCCTTCCATTCCACATTCGACACACTTCGCTCTCGGTTCTGAACACATTCTCGCATAATGCCCATTCTTACCACAGTTGCCACATATTACATTCACTGGGTACCCCTACAACCATTAGCAATATGACCCACCTGTCCGCACCTGTAGCATTTAACCCCTATCTTTCGTACACTCCCTTACCAAATGTCCCGATTGCCCACACCAAACACGCTCCTAAAGCCCACCTACACTCATTCTTTGTATGTCCTTCCTTTCCACATCTAAAACACTTCGCCGACTTCCACTCATCGACCTTCCCTTTGTACACTACTATCCCTAACCCGTCCAACCCGTTGTTCCTTACAAACCCACCATTCATCCTCCCTGGCACCTCCACATTACTTGCTCTTACACTCCTATCTATTACACTATCGCCATTCTCATTGGGCCCTCAACACTGCATCCCTAAAGCTTCCGAACTCTGGTACCCTCTCATCTACCCCAGCCCTTACACTTACACTTCTGCTCTCTTTTATAACCCTGTCAAGCTCATAATCTTCTACAATTTCCAAAATTTCTCCCCAAGTCAACCTTTCATTCGTCCATCTTTTCTTCTCCTTCCGCTTCAAGTTCACAAATTCTCTAACTCCATCTGGCACTGTCCCTAACAACTTCCGTACAGACTCCTTACATTCATCTATCCCATCATCCCCAAACTTCTTCCTTGCCAACGTCTCCAGCCTACAAGCATACAGTGACAAGGTTTCCCCAGCTTTCATTCTTGCCTCATCAAATTCATTCTTCCTCTTATACTTAACACTCGCTTTCATACGCCTCGCTTGCTCAACTAGTCTAGCTTTCACCTTGTCATACTCAACATCCCCACACTCATAATAACCCTATACATATCAAGTAAAACCCAGTCAAATACTCTCCTAATTCTCGTGCCCACACTCTCTTACTTTCCCCATACTTATCCTGACAAAACGTTTCATACTCCCTAAAGAAATCATGCACATCCCTACTTCCATACTCACTATACCTTTCACACCGGGGTACCTCCCTCACATACATAGCCTTTCTCACTTCTTTCTCACTTTCACTCTCACTTTCGCTACTTTCACTCTGTCCTTTCATACCCTCTTCCGAATACAAAGAGTCCGCTTCCGCACTTACATTCATCTTACTCATTACACTCTTCTTCCCCTCTTTTTATCCACTTTTATCCACTCACCTCCATCCACCTCACTATCACTACTGCCTTCACCCCTCTCCTCCTTTCCTGCCTTTCCCACTTCCTTACCCTTCTTACCAGTTTCCTTTCCCTTTCCCTTCTTCCCTTTTTCTCCCCTGACTTATCCTTACTTTCCTCTGTTCCTTCCCTTGCTTTTCATTCCCCTTTTTCTTACCCTGCCTCTCATTCCCTCATTTCTTACTTCCTATTCCCATATCACTTTCATCACTCACGCTTCCATTCACTTCTTCCTCCTTTTCTTTCTCTCTTGCCCCTTCACACGTTCCAGAGAACCTGCCTCCAACAGCCCCTTCTCCAAAAACACCCTTGAACATACCTTTCACCATTTCTTCCACACCTTTCATCATTCCCTCCAACTTTTTATCCACCCTCTCTTCTGACTCTTTCATCTCCCCTTTCATTTCTTCTTTTGCACTTCTTAGCATTCCTCCCATCTCCTCCAACTGACTCCTCATCTCCTCATTCTCACTCCTCAGCCTCCCATTCTCCTCCTCCAGCCTGCCCTGGAGTTCCCTAGCCACTCGGAGTTCCTCTCTCAGTTTCTCTATCTCACTCATCCTGACCTCTTACTCTCACTCGACCCACCACAAACAATCTTAACGGCTATTTTACAACAGCCCCACGTTGGGCGCCAAATATTATGTGGCGGAATTCAAACCCACAAACAAAACAACAAACAACACTCACCCTGATCTTCGGTTGCTGGAGATGGATAAAGGCCGCCGTAACAACCACAACCGCAAACACAACTAGGAAATACAAAAAAAAAGAAACGGAACACACACACAAATAAACAGCACACCAACAAGAAGACCAACAACTCCCAGAAAAGCATACGACAAAAACTGTCCCACACAAGAACCACTGACCGGCACTAGCTCTGACTAAAGACTCCCTCTAAAACCGAAAAATCCTTCACATATTCCACAGACAGACAGCGCCGTAAACAAACTAACGACCTCATCCCTCTTCCAACAACCGAAGCACTCACTTACGACAATTACACTCACTCTCTCTCTCTCTCTCTCACAAAACGTTGGGAAATGCTAAATAAAAACAAATTTATTCATCCCTCTATAACACTATCCATTATGTCCCCAAGTAACAGATATTTTCAACCTCAATGTACCTACTACTGCAGATGGTAATACAACATGTTCTGTGCAGGCATCCTTCAGCCCCACTTCATTGCTTTCTACCAACTGTATCCCCTTTCATCCACTTCCTTTAGCTTCCTCCAACCTAGCTGTCCAACTTCTTCAAATTTACCTGGCTCTAACTTTCAGTCACCATTTTAGAAAAAAAACCTTCTGGCATGCCATTATAATATTCTCTTCCCTTTCTTTCCAGATTGTTTTTCTTAAAACATTTTGGGCATCAACCTCTGTGCTACTTATAAACTTTTGCTCAGTTTAATTTCCCAACTCATTACCTTCAGTGCTTTGGACAGCAGTCCCATGTACAGTACCATATTTTCAGGCATACATGGCACACTTAAAAAATGTCCCAGAAATCATCCTGTACCTTATTTGCTCCAGGTAACGGAAAGGGGTAGTTACAGGACTGTAAACGAACTCCAAACACCTTACAAGTCTTTCCCAAATTTCTGTAGACTGATTAGCACCTAAATAATGTATTTTACAAATACAGTTATACAGGCGTAATTATAGTAATACGTTACAAATTTACAGTTATTCAGTATATAATAAGCAAACCTGTGTCTGCAGCAGCTGTGCGCTGTTGTTTGTTTACATCAGAGGAACAGCAATCAGTATTGCCAAAACAGTCTGATCGTGATTGTTTCCTGGCAGTTCATTATAATTAATGATGTGTTGTAATTCCCACAAGTTCAAGGAAAAATAAAAATTTTAGACATTAAACATATTTCATTTACTGAGACTACCGAAGATAAGCTACAGCAAATATTTTTTGATTACTGTAAGTTCTGATGAAGTCACAATTTGCTCTCCACTATGCTTGTTTGCAGGTGATCACAGTGACTGCACTACTGCTTGAAGAGTGATAATAGCTTTATATTTGTGGTGGTCACTGATGGTGCCAGCAGTGGAGGTTGATAATAAAAATGGTGATGATTGATAATTTGTGTTATTGAAGATGGCCAATACTGGTGATAGTGGCTAATGGTGTCAACTGGTAGTGTTAAGGTAAGTGCTGTAACTCAGCCTAACATGATAGCTCCAGTACATGAAAATCTTATAACCAGCACATGAATGGTCATGCAGTGGTATGTACCAGTAACCAATGGGCCGAGTAGTGAAAGTATTAAGACATTCAGCCAGTGGGTCTGGGATTAACTGCATTTTAAAAATTTTTCCCAGATGAAGCCTGCAGAAATTGGGGTGTGCCTATATGCCCAAAAATACAGTATACAAAAATCATGATGAGACCTTAAGAAACAAAGGAACCAACAATTTTATATAAAAAACCCTAAAGGGTTCTGAACAATATTTCTGCTTTGATATCTTATTTTTTTCTATGCGTGGATAATTTTATAGATTTCTCAAGATGTCTCTCCTTTGCTTTACTTTGCTACAAAGAATTTTCAATGCCTTCTGCATGCAACATTTTAGGAAGCTAACTAAAGTAACTGTTTGCTGATTCTGATATAGCTATAGGGTCCTATTCATAAGTTATCATACTCATCCCTGTGAAAGGGAAGATATTTTCTTCTGAGAGTCAATTTAATTTCATAAGGTATAATCTAAACCTCTATTACTATTTCACAGAAATTTACCATAATAAAGTGTTGACAGCGAACATATGAGGAAGGAATTTTATCTTTCTGCCAACTTTTTTGGTTTAATACAGTTTTATACGATTCAACGGAACTGCCATGCATATCTTGTTCTTCTGTAATCCACGGATATAAAGCAGGCTAATAGATCTAACAACACTGGTTTTTTAGTCTTCCACTAATTGTTAATGAGCTTGTTTTATGGATTTTTTTTTAGTTTTCTGACGAATACTAACTATTTTCCCAATATATTATTACTTTATTCTTCTGTGTAGGAGCTTGCATATAACAACCAAATGAAGTCTTTATAGCAATGGGCAAAAAAAGATATCAAGGCTACATCTCAAACTTACCAGCTCAGATGCATGCTTTGACCAAGCTAAGTTACAAACTTGAGACCCAGTGTCCACACTCTGCATTGGTTGTCCAGTCAGTGTGTTCCAAAATCGTATACAGCGATCTGCTGTCCCTCCACCACTGGCAAGCAATCCATGGTGGTGTGGAGACCATGCAATAGCTGAAAAGATTACCAATCACAACATACTAAGCATTATGCTTTAAAACAAGATTTTATACAAAAACTACTGAATATTTCCATACTTCCTCAGTTATTTAAAAGAACGGAGCCTTAAAGTGTAAAACAAACGCATCTGAATTATTATGTCAAACAGTCAAAGAAAACAGATCTACCTGACAAGCCTTTTGGGAATCTAGAAATGCACCTTGGTGGTCCCAAGCAACTCATGATATACAGTAATGGTAACATAAATTATATAATAAGCTAGAAAACTAATGGGAAACAGATAAACAATTTAGCTTTCAAAAACAGTAACAGCATCTGACATAGAGAAAATTCCCAGCCTTATACGGTCAAGAACATATGATTTGCAACTACAAATTACCTATTTTCCTTTTACTAAAAAGTAAGTCATCATTATTGTTATTAAGTAGTCTAAAAAAAAAAACTGATTGCAGTTTCTCAACTCTAACAGGATTGAGCAGATGGGTATATTCCCATAGAAATTATACCTAATATTATAAACTGCCTCTTAAAAGATAAAAAAAAAAACAACTCGATAACTTAATAACTAAATGATCTTGACAAAATTTATTGAAATAGAGAAACTGGATAAGGGCTTTCATTTTTTATATATCTCAGAACACATTCAAACCTGACAGTATTACTTTGTATCTTCATGGCTACAGAAACTGAATAGTGCACACAAAAGTAGGAGAAAAAACTTCTGATATATTTAAAGAATCCAAATAATTTTACAAATAAACACAGTATAAAAATTCAAGTCAATACAATTTAACCGAAATTACCTTTAACAGCAGCATTATGTTCTGTATATGTCTGTACTGGCAAGAGAGAATGATGATTCCAAACATACAGCTTATTGTCATTACCACCTGATGCCAAACACTGGTTATCTGGAGACCATTTCAATCCACAAACCTGGGGAGTAACATCATAAAAGTCTTACTACATATTCACAGGAGTTAAGAAAAAATATGCTTGTCACCTCAAGAAAATAAATGGATTATCAACACAAACAAACAAACAACCAAAAAAGCAGTGCTGTATGAATTCCTACTTTTATTTAATGCTCTAGAAGATTTACATAAGGAACTAATTAATATTCAGAGAGGGCTATCACACTTCAGTATTGACAACATGACTACAAATGAGAAGAAACAGAATATTTGTAAATTACAATTAATTAGTAAAACAACTACTGAAAGCAAGTGTACAAATTATTTTACACTAAATTAAAAGAATAAACTTTGCCACTGAAACTTTAAACAGATAAGCAATGCATACGATACCTCTTGTCTGTGTCCTGCTAGACGTCTGTCTGGAATGATACAAGGAGTTCTAACATCCCTCTGTAGGATAAGGCGGTCTCTTGATCCAGAAGAGAGGACGTCACCATTCCATGCTAAAGCCCCTACTCTGGCATTGTGGCCATTAAGAATGCAGACTCTTTTGCTGCTTGCCACATCCCACACTTGAACTAAACCTTTGTGTGTGCCAACTGCAACTTGACTTCCCTTTAAATTAAAATAAATTATGATATAAATTTATATACAAGAGACAATTAAAGCTCAAACACATAAAAAACATTTTCCAAGTACATTTTTGATTATATCAATCAACTTTACCTGCTTTATTTTCCAGTTCTGTCACACACCATTTCTTATCATAAATCCTTAAGAAAAAATCATAGTCATGCTTCAAATTCTTAGGTTTAAACACTCAAGTTTCTTCATGGAAGTAAAGTTATAAAACTACATAACTCTAATTACAAAAATAACAAATATGCTTCACTAGCCAATCAGGTGTATTGACTTCAGTAGACCATTAAAAATCTGATAAATTATACAAGTATGAACTGTAATTCTAAAAGGGAAAGTCTATGAAAAGACAATTTCACTTCTACCCTTTACAGTTGGGGGTACCACACTGTAGCACCACTGGACTCCTCTCTACCTTTTACTTTTCCCACATTCCTTTTGGTCTTTTTCATCGAAGTGTCCAACTTCTTCAACATTAACCTTGCTCATATTTCTAGTTATCCATTAAGAACAAATGCTTCAAGTGACCTTTATGAATCTTGAAATGCAACTTGGTCCTCCTCTTTTCCTTCTTTAATACAGTAAAAACAATATAATTTACTTGTAGCAAACAAGATATGTAGCACCGATTCTTTAAAATAAATATTTAAGATTAATAGATATACAGATGGCCATTTTTATCAGTCAACTTGAGTTTTTAATGATGCAGAGACAGAGAAATTAGCAAATATCTAGTATATCCACATTCATGGACACATGTGGAGTTGAGCAGGGGAAAGGGGTTAAAGATAATTACCTGCTCTGAACAAACACATTAATGATGATTCATGTTATGTTTTAGATGGCACTCAGTTCTACATTTCTGTTGGTTTGAGAATGAATGCATGATCTAATCAACTGCCCTGAGTATATTCATTCCACACAGCTCTTACTGGGACCAAAATTTGGGTGATAAATGATGACAAGGTACACAGTAGTTTACAGACAAATAACAAATACAAGGGTCAAAATTACTATGAGTAATACACCCAATTACTATCATTAGTGAAATCCCAAGCAATTCGCAGGGAAAACACATAAAGATCAATTCTCAATAATGCATTTTCATTGCCCTCAAGCATGTTTTTTCTCTTTGGCAACTCAGAGAACATGAAGTTAAAATATAATAGTTATTACTATCATAATCTTATGATTATGATAGTAATTCCAATAACAGTGAAGTTTTGTATTTTGGACTTATTCTTAAGGAGTTCTGTGAAAATGCATACATACAAGATACTTTTTTATACATGTTATATATCCACATTCCCAGACTATCACAAGGCTGGCCTGAAAGACTTTTTTCACGGATGTGGTATTAAAACTGCAGCAGGACAAAGTTAAAGACATTGGTTAGTTAGATGAAAAAAAAAAAAATCAAAGATTGAATGAGAAGTAAACTGCAGGAATCAATTTAAGCAGTAATTTCCTACAATAAGCTCAAGCTAGAAATCCAGAACCACATGGTTGTTATAAAACCAAAACCTTTTGCTTTAACTCTTATCAAGAACACTATAAAAGACAAACTTCAGATATGCAAATATTTTCACTGCATCCAATTTCATACCAGAAAGAGCACTGCTCAAAGGAAAAGTGCAAGCAACTCAACATCTTTGGAGCAAGCCCTCTTGTAATTTACAAACAAGAATACTCAGGATCATGACATCTCTGTAAGAAATACCCCTTTATGATGATGCTCTGAATACTGACATATATAGTTCAAATAATAACGGAAAGTTTAAAAATGTCTTTAGTTAGAAACAGCTGGATCACTATGGACATATCTGACTTCAGATGGTTATTCCATTTTACTTCTCACTCAATTCATGCAACAATGAATTCCCCGTAAATGCTTTGTCCATGGAAGAGGGTTGATAATAGGATGAACTGGGAATAATTCTATTTTAAAAGAAAATTAAATTATCAAAATAACTGTGGGGCAATAAGGAGGTCCAAAGTTGCTATGTACGATATTCTTACGACACAAAGGTACCTACTAACATGTTCAGTTCTCTATCTAGATAGGACATCTGTCTTTTGTCAACTACATATGCCTGATCCAAACTGTTCCACAGCTGTTGAATGAAATGATAATAAAAAATTGTTAAAGATTTCTAATCAAAAGGGTTACAAATGAAACTGGTAACTTACTCTCTCCGACCAAGACACTGAAGTCACAGAATCCCCATCAGGTGACAGATCACACAACCTGGTGACTTGGGATGTATACGCTGACCAGAGATACACACAATGACCAAGCCCTACAGAGAGAACATTCTGGGAACTCCAGTCAACTAGATTTAAGTAGAAGTCATCTTGAAGTTCTGGTGCGTCTAAAACCTGAAACAAAAATTCAAATGTAAGGTGTACAGTACTACTAACCTTATCAAGACTGCCCAAAATGCATTATGTATCAACTTGCAACCTTCCACCTTATATCATTTTCACACTGAGGATTTCTTTCTTTGAAGGATTAAACATCTTACAAGTTCTCTCTACTCTTCCATCCTGTACATTTCTGCCTGAGCTTGGTCTGCGTGACTCTTTGGGCATTCGGCTTGGTACCTTCATAAGCATTACTTTCTGACTCCTTGCTCTACCTACCTTATCATCATATGGCTAAACCAAGCAAAATTTACCCTTTACTCTCACAATCAAGTTACAAACCTCTTCCATACAAAATATGACTAACTCAGCATAAGCCTGTTGCTTTTTGATAGCCTAAACTGCAGAACAGTGACCTCCAGATATTCCACAGAAGTGGATTATTCCTGTTGTCCATCTGTCTCAGTGTATAATTGGCTCCCTGAGCACCTCTTTTGATGAAAAGTACTCATTCTCTGTGTGTCTGACGTACCAATAAAATCCTTAGTCTCACTCCCAGAATGTGGTTCAGAATTTCCTCATTTTGCTTCTGGTTCATGTAATTCGTAACTCTCTTGTACCTTGTGCCAACTCCTCTCCTTACAAGTTTAGTGGTGATTTTTTCCATGAATTTCCCTTACTGTTCTATGTTAGTTGTATCTGGACTTGTCACCTGTTATAGGTGTCTATAACTGTCTTCCATCAACTATCAAGTACAGCACTTTTCCTTGAACAGCCAAACTATTCACTTGTTTGACTTCTAGGTGGTTTTATCGGCTGGTTTATGTAAGAGTTATTTTGTGTAGGTTTTCCTTATACTTTTCAAATTGCTACTAGTTTATTGTTCTTTCATTGTAAATGAAATCAGGATATTGCACTTCAACCTTCTGTCACTTTTTTGGGCACAGGTTATCAAGATAACGTTGTGTGTTAGGCTCAATGCATTTTCACTGGAAGTTTGATTTTTCTTTAACAAAAGCAGTGCTTTCGTCTTATGTATTTTTGTCTCTTTTGCCTGTAGTGTTTTGCTAATTGCTCAGCAAAGTTATCCTTTTGCATTTTTTGCATATGCATTGCCTTCAATCCTAATAGAATGTCTTAATTAGTAAATGTTTTTAGTTATGAACAGTGTATAAGCACATCTTAGTAGATTTCAGCAAGCCTCAATTGCTTTGTAGCTCTTGCATGCATCAAGTGCATACTAGAACAACTTGCAAGATGAGAGAAGACTGGTCTATTTCTCAGTGGGAATTAGACAGCATGAAAAGGCATTACCAGCACTCTAAAGCTTCTGAAGAAAGGGAATTTCCTATAAGTCCTCCTCCTTTCCTGCATCAGTGCTATTACTGAAAAACTTGGTAAAACTGGAAGCAACATTTAAATAGTCAAATTCCTGCAAGCCTAAAAGATTTCTGTATTCTTACCTTCATTAGCAGATGGAACTGACTCTTCCAGGAGGAATCTGATCCAGAAGCTCCTAGCTCCCTTCCTCCCAGGTACGTATACATCACAGGGTTAGTGGTATGTCTTAAATACAAAGGTGCGTGCTGTTCTGGCTTTATAAGTTATTCCTTTAAGCCACACAACTCCAAATGATGTGAATGTATTGTATGCTGACTACACCTCTTCCAGCGGTTCTTATCTTCCATATCTACTGATAACTATGAATCAGCACTGGATTTTGGAGCACAAAAAACCTCTCCTAGTCATTACCAAAGCTCATAAATGGTGGATATGATGGAAAAACACTTCAAGACTGTTTCACATCAGACTCAGGGTCTATGCTATGCTGCACAGCAACCCCTGACATCAAATGGCTCTATCCTTTGGCAAATTCCACTCCTCTGACAAATTACGTTGGCACCCTATGCCTCATTTGTTGAAGCAATGAAATTGCCATTACCAGAGAAATTGAATTCTTCAGACAAGGGCATGCATGATATACTTAGGAGTGTTTCAACTCTGAAGTCTGCTAGGAGTCGGAGAGCTCACACCACATAGCTTGTGTAGCCCAAGCTGGATGCATGAGCCTGTTCCAAATGTAGTGTGTTCACACCTCCTGTACAATAAACATGCTATCCCTTGAGAGCTCACCTAACACTGACCACACAAAGCTTGCCAGCACCACTCATCTGTTTTAAGCTGCTGATTGCTGAAGCTTTGGCAACAATGAATGCTGTTTTCTGTAATGAATGGACTTGTGTACCTAGAAGGTTCTCCTCTCTCTCGCTCTTCCTTTGGTCTTACTGAATATGACTCCCACTATCATATCTCACCCTTCACCTCAAAAACTAATTTTCAAACAATCATTATCCTCTCACAAGAAGTGTCGCTACTTTCTTCTATCAAGACTTCACACAATAAGTCCCTAGCACCATGGTGAAGATGTCAGATGTGCCAAGGGCAAAAAGAGAGAACTCTACATAGACAATCTGGAGGATCTCCATGTAATTTCATAAAACAAAAGGAAGTGATTTTTCCTCAGTCTTCTAGACTGGCCTCAGCTACAGGCCCGAGATCATTAGTCAAGACAGAGGAGCTCTCTCAAGGGTTTAAGCTTCCCAGAGCTAAAGCAGTGTCTGTATCCTCAATAGCATCTACAGTAGCAAGAAAGGTTTCAAGGGAAGTTTTGATAAATCTGTGACAATAACACACTTTTACTCCCCGAAGCATGACCAAAACATTTCTATGGATGGAGAAAACTATTCAACCCACACAAAGATGAAGCCTCCACAGGCTATTAATAGTGCTGTTCCACATGAATGGATGCAGATGAGTTTTTATGGGAATTTCTTGTTCTACTGTATTAGCAAGGAGTGGGTCCTGGGAACTACCAGCCAACTCTTGGTAGGTCCATCAATCAGCCTTGATGACCTTTCCAAGATCAGATCAGTAGACTTTATTTTTCCCTACGACAAGCCTCCATTCTTAATACTTAGGTGCTGAACTTCTCCCTCGCCAACTTGATTTTAAAGATGAGGAACAGTCCGTGGAAGGCTTTACAACATGCTTGCTTCATAAGATTTTGACACCTAAAGAATGGCAGATATCATGGACCAACATCTGGTTAGGGAGATTTCAGAGATGCTGGAAGCTATATGACTTGGGTTGTCATGAGGTCCCAAAGCTATACTATTCCTACAAACCTCTACTATCCCGGTGATCACAGCAAGAGAGACCATTTCTGCAACATCCCTTCTCCTCAGGCCCAAGAACAGAGGTCACACAAGACTCTTGGAACCCCAGCCAAGAGATATTACCCTTAAACACCAAATACTCAAAGGGCACAGCATCTATCCTACTGCCAGGAAGAGGGTAAATCATCCCCTACCAAAGGACATGCCTGCACCACTGGGGGCTTGTTTCTAGTTTCTAGTAACAGTGGCAGGAGATAAGGATAAGGGTAGTAACAACACTGAAGAATGGTAACTTACATTTCTGGAAACAAAACCCCACTGGCCTCAAAACTAATTCCCAGGTAAATGAAGAAGTTCCTCACACTGGGCATTACGGTGAGGTCGAAGTTGGCCAAGGAAGTTACAGAGGCAGTGACAGCAAACATGAAGGGGTTCCACATTTTACTCTCTGTTGTACTTTAAGTCTTTAGGGGTTGGAGACCCATCGCTGGCATCTGAAACTAACGCCCTTTTGGATGGAAACTATATGTCTGGCATGCTATTCCACCTGGAATGATATACCCGGTGTACAGCCTCTTCAGCCGTGGCACTTCACCTGCACCTGCAATACCTATCCAAGCTGGGCCTGGTTTTCAAACAGGACACGTTAATAGTTGCAGTAGGAGCAGTATCAACTTATTCTACCTACTGCCACAATCTCTCTCTGGTTAAGGAAAGTCCGAGTCTGTGGCTTTGAAGGTAAACTTTGATATTAATATAATTTTAAATAATGCAACCCGTACATCCCTATCTATCTATGTAAAATTCTATTTAAGGGGTTCCATGAATAAATCCCTGGAATTGCACTGAATAGGGCCCTAAATAACTGCAAGTCAAGTTCTGTCTCAACCTAAAAGGGGGAGGGGAGATGTCAGATTCCTCCTCAAAAAGCCATCCTCTGACACAAAGGCATAGCTACCAGGGAACCTGTGACTACTCCTCACCTTACTGGTAAGAGTCGACCTCCTCTTACTGCAGTGCAGTAAACCCCCTGTCCTTGTGGTCTCACGATTCGCGGACTCACCTATTTGCAGATTTCTCTATGGAACACACATATGCATTATTTGCTGAAAATTTGCCCATTTGCCATATTTTTCACTGATTACTGTATTTTCATATAATTTTCATGACTATTTTTTACTAATTACTGTATTTTCATATAATTTTTTATGACTAAATGCATTTTTGTGATAAAACTATTAAAATACTCAGGTACACAGGTAGTGCTCAAGTTACGATAATTCGCCTTACAATAATTCGATACCAATACGACAATATTTATAATATATTTTTAAATTTTGCGTGGGCGCAGGCAGCAGCATACAATCAGGCAGAGAGAGAGACCAAATTACAAAAGACCAACTTCTTTTCCACCATCTCTTTATCCCATCTTCTTGTTAAAAAGGTAAAAGAGAATGATAAAAGTATTGTTGGTAACGCTATACTCGTGTAAATGCGTACAGCCATAAACAACTGAAAGAGAAACTGTTGTTTTGCTTACAATCGAATCGGGTAACAACAGCCGTTTTGCCTGTATTTCAACCATCGTATGGTAGTAAACAATTACTGTAGTTATAGTACAAATGACGTTAAGTAGAATACGACTGATATATTTTTACATTACATCCTTATTCGGTATGGATAAAAGATTGGCAAGGAAATACACTGCTAAATTTAAGCTGCAAGTTGTAGCTGACCCTGAGAAAACAATGTTCAAGCTGCTAGAGACTATAAATCATCGTGCATCAGGTAACATGGATGAAACTCGACCGTAATTAAAATTGGAGAGAAAGTATTTTAATCAAAACTACTGGGCAAGAAAGAACACATATTATTGCTATTTTTATGCCGATAAATGATAAATAGGTAAAACTCATATTATGATGAAATCAAGTGAAAATAGCGAACGGAATCTTGATTTTTTTTTACACAAAACAAATATTTCTCCAAACGGCCAACATCATCTACTAATGGAAAAAATAGCTAAATTAATTTCAAAACGAGACACACGTATTTAAGTTATATTTCTACTTAAAAACACTTCGTATACCAAAAAATAGCCTTGCCCCATATAAATAAAGTATCTAGAGATTCATTTATGCTAACTAGAAGCAAGAAAAGCGCTCTGAACTGAGTTAAATATGGCGAAATAAACTTAACGCATAATCGGTTTCCAAACCACAACATTGATCGCTATGATTGCAATTTATAATACAAAAGCAATATAAGAATATATATACAATATTATTGAATACAGTGAATTAAAGCATAACATTTTAAAATATCCATGGAAAAGATGCATATTCATTATGTTGATATTTGTATAATAGGATATTATGTATATAATAGGATATGTGATTACAGAGTACAGTATAATGTAGGCTAGGCAACCGTTTATGTATATGATATACTGTAGTGTAGGCTAAACTAATTTTTGTTTGTTATTCAATTTCTCTTTGTACTGAATTATCATAAACCACTCAGCATGAACCTCCAGAATTAGCTGATATTAATAATTACTATAATGTGAATGTATAGCGTATACTTTATAGTGTAGGCTAGGCTACCATATATGTATACATGTACTGAATACCCTAGTGTAGGCTAGGCTATACTTGAGATACGTTTTTTCCAACAAATGATGGGTTTTTTGGAACCTAACCCCATTGTAAGTAGGATAATATCTGTATAAGCATTTTTAGTTTTTTTGTGTGAGTTTGACCTATCAAAATAGGCAGTTCTAAGAATACGCAGATTTTAGCTATTCACAGGGGGTGTGGTACACATCCCCTGCGAATACGGGGGTTTACTGTACACCCAAAGTATAACCTATTACTTTACTAGTACTAGGGAACTGACTAGGTCACAATCCTTTGTCAGCCTGAAGACCTCAGTTGGAGCTACTTGCCTTCAACTGACAGCGTTAATGGTCCAACACCCGTGTATTTAAACAGCTTCAAAAGGACTTCTGGGCATGTCTATGTAAAACTGCCTTTCCCTTGACCGCCCTAAAATCGGCTGGTTCAAACTACACAGAGAATTATATACTGTACTATATATTAGTTTAGTTTTCACCAATAGTGGTGCTCAGAGACCCAGATGAATAATTTGGCAGGTTGGAATAGGAGCTTTTCCTCTTTTGTGGTGTCCAAAGACTGCTGTCTCCACAGTTTACACTACCTTAAAGTAACAGGATTGTACAAGAAAAAATTTATACTTAACAAATTGTTCCTAACGAAATATCAATCTGTACCACAATTACCGTTTCAATTCTTAACAAGTGACATTCTATAATTCTGTACTATCTACTAACAGCATTCATTAACTATCTTACAACTTTCAATTCAAGAATTAAAGTACAGGCAGTCCCCGGTTTACGACGGTTCCGGCTTACGACGTTCCGAGGTTACGACGCTTTTCAAATATATTCATCAGAAATTATTTCCTGGCTTACGACGCATGTTCCGGGTTACGACGCGTCAGACACCGATCCGACGGAAGAAATATGGCCCCAAAATGGCAGAATAATCATAATTTGAAGGTTTTTTGATGTAAAACTCAATAATAATGCAGTTTACATCGTTTTCAATGCACCCAGAGCATTAAAAGTAAGGTTTTCTTATGATTTTTGACGATTTTCGACGATTTTCCGGCTTACGACGATTTTCGGGTTACGACGCTGGCGCAGAACGGAACCCCGTCAGAAAACCGGGACCGCCTGTACATCCAATGTCAGATTTTAAAAATTCAAATACTGCAGGCTAAAAAATATTTTTCTCCAAATATTTAACTGTGGCTGTTATGAAGAAAACATTTTGATAAATCCACAACTTTAAGGAAGCCTACTTTTGTAGTCAATTGAATTTTAAAATACTACGAAAGTTCTTTTTTTCTAACATTTTAAAGCTGACATCGTTTTTACTTCTAAAGCCAGAGATTAAATAGTTAACTGCAAAATAAAACGTACTCTTTTGTGACAAACATGATTTTCCCAGGCTTCTTTTAAACATCCAATAATGATTTGACAGATTTTTAAAAATCAGGCTTTAAAACCAAACACTGGGGCACCTTCAGCCATTCAGTGCTTAAGACAGTGAAAAGAGGGACTTGGAGAGATTGAGATGGACAACAAGAGAGAGGGATTCAGAAAATAAAGTGCACTGACAGCACTACCCCCTACTGGATTTTACTAATAAATAAAAAAAATTGCAAAAACATGTCATAATATACGGCCAAAAATAAAACCATCATCACAGCATAACATTACACTGATCAGTCACCAAATAAGGGCTTCAATACACAGACATACTAGTTACCATACTTGACACAACAGAATAATCTCCACTCTAAATGAAGTTCGTTTCACAAGGAATTCTAATCACAAAAAATGTACAAAACACTACCTCCTTGGTAAGAAACACAAACCTTGAACGGGATCTTTGATATTTTCCTAGCTGCTTTCCTGGGCGACCTCAGTAACTTCTGACTTTTTGCACTAACTGGAGAGAGTGAATACGGGGATAACGTGTCCTCTCTTTGATGACTTTTACGTGGTGAAAACTGCAGAGAGGAGGATGAAATCAACAGATCATTTTTCACAAACTTAGTTAATAATTTCATATTTCCATAACACATCAAGAAATTGTATATAAAACTATATCAGAGGTTTAACTGCAGCATAAAATCAGTCAGATTAAAGAACTGAGTGAGTGGTAAATTTTCCCTTTACATACATGATATAAATTTGGATTCTGTACAGGTGATAACGCTCTTCTTTCATCCGGAGTGTCTCTTAAATCTTCAATGTTTGTACCTAAAAGTTCATTACGTAATAACGTCGTGTATGCCACACCATCCTTGCCCTCTCCTCCTTCTCGACCTTTTCGAACTTCTGTATTTGACCTGTTGTTTTCCTGAAGTAATACAAAGCATAATGCTAATAAAAACACTGCAACCTTCTAATTCTGGATTACAGAAAGCTAAAATAAAATCATACAAAAGGAAACATAAATCAAAAGTTAATCACATATATATTGCCTCTATATTAAGACACTATAAACAAAGATAAAATTCTTAAAAAAAAAAAATAGTTTAAGGAATAAATAAAATTTGCAAACATAATGTTTTCTAAACAGATCTGGTATGCTTAGGCATATAAGTGTTTGTTGCTTTACAATTGTCCTTTCATCAAATGCTCCCCTTAAGGGGTAATGCCTGCAGTGTGCCTTATACAACACACTGCAAGCATTACTAATGGGACTTTGCAGTGTCCCTGCAGTCACAACTACTTTTCTTTCTTCCTTTTGGTCTATCTGTTCATCATCATCATCATAAAGGTTTATATTTGGGGCCTTCCAATCAGATGTCACTGTTTGTAATTTGTTCTATGTTTTTATATTTCTTTCAATTCATGAGGCTGCTGACTTGAAGTCTGCATACCTCTGGCCTTGTCTCACTTAGATATCTTAACTTCCTAAAGTTTTTCTTGTTCCTTTTCAATTCTCTTTTACAACCCAATCCTCTGGGTGAGTCCTACAGGAGTCCAGAAATGTGACTTGATGCTCTAATCAAACTGTTTCATAGTAATAACGGTGATAACTTTCTAATGACAATAATTACTTTCAACTTTCCATAATATTGTGGGCATTGAAATGGAGAATGAAAGAACTTTTGGTAATCTATTTAACTCTAAATATCAAAGTATTCTGATGGTGTACATTACTTCTCCCATAATAATTATTGTTAAATTACTTTTAAACTTTGTGACTCTTTGATTATTAAATAAATTCTTCAGTGAACCTCCTCAACTATGGACAAACCAAGGTAAATTCCACATCTAAGTTTGTAAATCAAATTTCTTAAAATAACGAGTACATTACTCTCAACCTATGAATACTTGCTCACAGAAAATACCTGTTTTATGATAAGAGTTACAAATTTAAGCCTTCTAATACTGATTTTTTTTACAGGACTTCCTTCTGGTGTCAGTTCTCCTCTGGCATACAAAATTAACTGAAAATACAAGCTCTCCTCAGCAAGGTTCCATGAAGGTTGCAACACACCATCTGGGAGTGCCTAATTCATACCCTATCACACCTAGGTAAGCCAAAAATAAAATATGCACCCACCAACCTCCTTAGCTGATAATTCTAAAATGTATACAGTCTACTAAAATGACCACTTAACAATTAGTATAAAATAAAAGTTCAATGTATTGTTTTTTTTTTTTTTACGTTACCCTAAGCAACGAGCATACATATCCCTTTTCCTGAATGGGAATCAACTCTGGTTAACTAAACCCTATGCACAGTATATGACTTGAGTGATGATACTAATAATAATAATTCTGTTTTGAGTAACAATTAACACCCCTAATCAAAGAAAAGACTAAATGGGCCATTATGCATCCCATTAATTTGTGGACACCAACAAAAAATTTTACAAATGCAAAGGGAGAGGGTCTTTGACACAACATTGTACTTACTGGAAGATATCATATACTAAATAATTTAATGTGCACTAAGAGCCTCAGCAAACCATTTGCTCAAAATATCAAAATATCAACGCTACTCATCCCTTATCAAATCTTTTCTCTTTACAAAAAGATATTTGCTTCAGATACAGAAAATATTACATTATACTGTATTATACAATTAAAACTTACCTGTATTAGTGCAAAATTCACATCCCAATTGGCACCAGCACGCGTTGGTATAAATCTATCCCCTGTTCGGTCTTTGTTCGGAGACTGGATGGAGTTGAAGGTTAGCTGTCGGCGAGGCTGTTGAAATGTTTATTATAGTAAGGAATATGATGAAATAAAAGGAATACAGTAGCCACTATGAAACATTATCATTCAAGCTTCAAATCTAATAGCATCTTCAGAGGATACAACTCGAAATGCCTTGGAATTACACAGTGAAGTAAACTTCTGGTTCTTTGACAATACAGGCAGTCCCAGGGTCACAACTGGCTCAGCTTATGACACTCTTCAAATATATTCATCAAAAATTATTTCCCAGGTTACAACGCATGTTCCGGGTTTACGATGATGACGGTGCCAATTTGACGGAAGAAATATGGCTCCAAAAAGAGCAGAATGGTAAAAATTTGGAGGTTTTTTAATGAAAAAACTCAATAAAATTGCAGTTTACATTGTTTACAAGACACCTTAAAGATTAAAAGTGAGGTTTTCTTATGAATTTCAACGGAATTTCGAGTTATGACAATTTTTGGCTTACGGCATGGCATCAAAACGGAACCCCCATCATAAACCGGGGACTACCTGTATTCTCAATGACTTCCAGAAATCAAACTCACTCCCACTTAAATATGTTTATCTATCTACAAATTGCTCTTCAAGTGAAACAGCCACCTTCTTTGGGTTTTAGTTTTATCAATTTTACTTTCAATAACTGCAGCCTCTCTCGGTCAGTATGTTTTGTTCATCATTAACCCTGTTTTCCAAAATTTTTTCTTAGATAATGCCTACTGGGTGCTAGCATTACATGTTCTATTATTTTCAATGAATTTGTATCTGAACATGTTCAGACACACTGTAGTCAATCATATTCTTCCGGCAAGCATACACAAAAACCACCTAACCCTTTTAACCATCATCATAATATTTCGGTTTATAAAATAATTACAGGCAGTCCCCAGTTACTGGCGGCATCGGTTAAGTGTTCCACTGTTACAGCGCGTGGTTTGAGACGTTGTTAACTGAACTTTCAGTGCCAGTAAGCAGTTTACTGGCACTGGTAAGCAGTTTATCAGCGTCGGTAACCAATTTAACGGCGCCCATAACTGGTTAACGGTGCTGTTAAGCAGTTTATCGGTGCTATTATCGGCAATTTTCAGTTAGCAGCGCTCGGCCAGGAACAGAACCCCTGCCATTAACCAGGGACTGCTTGTACTTGCTGGGAGCTTTCCTTTTTACTGTAATCACATTTGATAAACCCTTCCCTTATCTTTATTATAAATTTTGCTGCTATTGTTACTTATATATATGTGAGGTAATGTTAAGCTAAAATGGCAAAATGTTTACATTTTATTTACTTATCCTCTCTGTAACCTCACCTCTTGTTTGCCAAGATACTATTCTTTGTAACAAAAGTATGCTCACTATAATCTTCAGCACTGAACAAGATACACAAGTTTTTGTTTTAAAAAGGAGTAAATCAAAACAATACTACATAAACTACTTCCCTATCAGTGGATAACAGAGAAATTTTTTGGTCGACATAAAATTGTTTACCTTATTCCTTTGAATGTTTGCTAATTAGAACAAACAAGAGTTAAAGGAATACACGAGGATGACCTACTATATTACATAAACAATGCAATGACTATTAACCACAGGGCATAAGATGATGATAAAATGCTGTATGAGAATAAGTTCACCAAGAGAGAGAGAGATGAGGCTTAGCACATAGATGACGCTTCTAAAATACTATCTAAATGGGTAACACAAACACTTTGCTTTCTTCAGAATAGTAACACTTTCTCCATCCAGCACCTAAAAATATAATCACCTTTTATATTTACAGCAATAGTGTCCTGGTAATTTCTTTAATTCTACAGATTTCACCATTTCAATAAAATCCTGTTGTTAAGCCAATCATGCCCTCCCATAAATCCACCCAGTACTTTCACAGTCCAAGCAAGAATGATAAAATCTACTGCATAGTCATGAAAAATCCTTTGAAGCAATTAAAATCTTAATGTGTAATTAGATCTCCCCATACTTACCGATATGGGAGACGCAGGTGAATTTATAGGCCCGTTCTGCTGGCGTAAGAGACGACGTTCATATTCCCGATCCATTTCTGAAAATAACACGTGATGAGCAACCTTGTATGGTCCAGTCCCTGCAGTATTTTAACTTGGAAATAGGAAGATTAAGATCATAGCATACTTTATGGTAGTCTCATCCCTCTACTCTTGTTCAACTGATCTTGGTGTGTTTCCTAATATAGGCTAATTAATTTAGAAATATGCTTAAAAAGCACAGAGCTAAAAAGTTACAATTTTACTACAGACACACACAAACCATTTTTTCTTCAAGCTCTCCTTACTTTTTTTGTTTTCCCTTTATTTCTTACTCCCTAACTTGATATAGAGAATGAGGAGGAATAACCTGTATAAAGAATGCACAAGAAATTTTCAACTGCCAAAAACTTAAGGGACCACACTTGGACCATAACTAAGCTAGGTGGCCAGGTAACCAAGGCAGGCAATATGCTAGGCCTAGCCCTAGATGTCTCGACACCTAGTCTATTTTCTAATTAAGAAATACACACAACTGGTTACTAATTTACCTAGTGGCTAAAAGACGACCAACATACTGATTTACCGAATTGTTGAACTCATCGGATGGTTGGTTACTGTAAGATAACTGACAGCTACAGCTAAGTTAGTAGCCCTTATGTCTATGCTACAGTATATTATCCACAATCAGATTTTGTTACTAATGGCCATGGAACACTCGACGAAGTTTAACTTACAAAAAGTTGATAAAACTACTACATCATTAGTAACGAATGGCTGCAATGCAACCAAGAGAGCACAGTGTACACAACCAAATAATTCACATTACGATGTGGACATGTGAATTATATTACCTTACTCTCAACTCAGCTGTAAATTCCTATACCATTACCTGATCTACATTAAAAGAATGAGGCTTTCAAAAAAGAAAACCCAAGAAAAACACTTATATGGGCAAATCGTTTCATTTTTATCAAAGTATCACAACCAAATATCATACTGTAAATGATGAGACCACCAAACTATAAATTGTGCATGTATCAAAATCATGAAACTGTAATAGTGGATATTTCTATATCAGTGCTCTGAGACTTTGTATATAATCCCATTACAACAAATAATCAGAACTCTGAAACTTTGTAATCCCATTACAACAAATAATCAGAACTCTGAAACTTTGTAATCCCATTACAACAAATAATAACTATCAACAGTAATTTACTAATAACTTTTATCTACTCTAAGTTTAATCATTGCTATAAACTTATATAAAAAAATACTAAATACAATATATACCTATATCGTCAAAATATTCTAGCTCACACAGATGCTACAGTGCAGGAATATAATCCTTATTGACAATTTTGCAAAGGCAAAGCCTGAATTATTAAGCAGGAAACTGATTTGCTATTACAGTAGTCAGTTTGATTAATATTCAACGTAAGTATAACCTACACCTACCCAGACTAGCCTACAGGCTAAGGGTTTTCCATATTTTGCAAAAGTATGTAATGCCATTAATCCAACCACTTTTGAATGACCTCACACCACAATTCCAAGTAATGGTGCCCATAATCCAGGTGGTAACACCGAATCATTTGAGCGGCCTCACCCACTTTTTAATTCCATTCTAGATCTCCAAGTTACGATCCAACAAATTCTTCATCGAATAAAAAAAAAGCAAAAAATATTACAAAAGTGGTAATCACAACAATTCACACTCTACTATTTCCCTTTCTAAACATTTTACTCTGAGAACAATACGCAACCATTCAATGCAAGCTGCTAAACAATAACAGCAAGTAAAAAATGTGTCAAAGTTTCTTTGGTGCAATCAAGTTCTCTGTACAGCATTATATGCTGTATGAAACTCAGCCATGGCCCGGTGGTGGCCTGTGTTGTTGGCACCTATAGCGGTGCCAGATGCACGATCATAGCTAACTTTAACCTTAAATAATATATAAAAAAACTACTGAGGCTAAAGGGCTGCAATTTGGTATGTTCGATAACTGGAAAGTGGATTACCAACATACCAAAAGTCCTAACAACAAAATACTACATTTCTATCGTAAACAATTCACTAATGCATCGTCCACTCCTGGATGTCTGAGGTAGCCAGATGTACAATATGGCTGGAAAATTGTTCCCGCCACAGTTTCGCTACTTTGTTGGAGTAAAGTACTGTAAACAATCATTCTCATATATTTTATGTGGTATTGTGAGTGAATCGAGAACAAAATGTGCATAATTACAATCACAAAAGCACTGTGGAGCTTCAGTTGTGATGTCAGTAAGGATAAAACCATGGATTAAAGGTAAAAATGCATCTCAGTTCAACCACGTGACAGATGGGAATTCCATGTCTCACATTTTCACTAGTATAGACAACAAAATGTCCTTTTATCGTGCTGATTAAAACTAAAATCTTGAGAAATGTCTATAAACATTACATATATATGCAATTACTGTCAGTACACCATTACATGAGTGCTGGGAAGGAAGTGTCCAATCGCCATGCATTTTGCATCAGTATTTGGCAGGATGCCGTATTGGATTCAAAATTGCCTTCAACACTTATTTTACAGACTTCACAAGCTTATTTTAGTTCGTATGGCAGTTTCCTATAGCTCATTTTGTTAATGAAGCTTCAATCTTTTGAAAGGTTTTCTTAAAGGTTTAATTTTTTGCTATTTCTCTAATTAAATATCGAGTGAAAAGTGAAAATTCTGCCACCCATGTGTCTCACGCCTCATCGTTTTACCCTAGTAACTTTTCTCTAGGCTATGATAAATATTCCTTGCATATATGCCTACATACAGCGATCTCTCTTTTGTGGACTTTCTAGGTATTGTTGATGAAAAGCTTAGGCTCTACAAAACCTGTTTTCTTTTTTGCAACTTCGTCTTGAAGATTTTTATATACAGTGTACTTAGGCTATGTACATAAGTACACAAATTGCCATTGTTTCTCTACAAACCTAGTGAGTATATAGTTTACTCACACTACACAGGGTAATTTTGATGAGAATAAGGGTACAACGATCATAAGTAAAACCTGCACGAGGTTGCGTCAATGACTTAGGCAAGATCACTAAGGCTATTTTAGGCTACGGCCCACGAACCCTTTGCAACAGGAAAAGAAAACTTTCTGAAAAAAAAAAAAAACAGATCTATCGGCGCAAACCGATGGATAAACCAGGGGATATTATGCAAAGACTAGGAATGACCTAGGAATGAATAGTCTAGCCTATGGCGACTCGAGACTATCGTAGCGTAAGTCCTGGCCTGGCCTACCCTAGGCTAAACCTTCGCTGGTCTAGGCCTCTCCCCGAGGAAAACGTGAGTTATAGAGCTGTTCTAAGGTAATTAAGGCAATACATACCTGTATTCGCTTTAAAACACTTCAACAGTGACCATCTGGTACCTGCGTAAGGTAGACTTGACAATTAACGGACAGATAATGACCCCACAGAGAAATCTAGACGGATAACCATGTTTAATTTTCCCCTTTAAAAGGCTGGAAGCTCAATTTGCTAAAGTATCCTTATTTGTTAGCTAGTTTTTAACTGCACAATATATAAATTTACAGTCCAAAGGACTCAAAAGAAGAAAGAAATAACTAAATATTCGGTGGCTTACTTATTACAACAACAGTAAACAAGAAATCCAATATGGCGTCTGTTTTGATTTTAGACTACCGTGTTCCATCACATTTTGTATACAATCATCAATCTCAATAAAAGCAAATCTAACGTATATTTTTATCTCCCATAAGTAAATATTTCTATAAAATTTTAAATAAATTGTAAATATCCTGCTACTTCTCAAGGAATCCTAACTGGTCAACATACAGAAATAACACGAATGCAACCTAAGCCAGAGATCCGATCGAACAATTATTCAGTGACAACCAGGAAGATAAACAGGGCAAAAGCTGACATATCACACATCCGTTTTTTAGATGTTGCTTTTTAACCCTCTACAATCGTGCAGCAAAAACACGAATTAAACTGTTTAATAACGCTTCCGATTAATAGACATTTTATTTTCGTTAAAATCTCTAATGTAGCATGATAAAGTTACGAATATAGTTAACGCTTCCGCTTTAGAAAGAGTTTGTCTTCCCAATATGTGAATTCAAATTCATCAAGGAATACACCAGACAAAATAAAACTGAATCCTCTATTTCATGGTCATATTCGGTACAGAAGTTCCATATCTATGTATTAAGGAATCAATCTTCACAGGACAAGGAGTCAAAATCTCAAACAAATCTTCCTACTCAGATTTTTTTCCCCTTTAGTGCCTCATTCTCAAGTACTCAAGTTTTAATTTTGAAATAAAAACTGAAGTATAACAGATTCCTCCTATACAGTTTTGTAAAAACGTAAAATAAAATAAAATAAACATCACCCTACGGAAGTTCACTTGCTACTTCACAAATGCTTCTTTGCTAAATAAACACTTGTGTTAGCAATCTGTAAAACTTCAATCAGGTCATACGTACATATAAACATGCACACACCCACACACGTCTGCAAATGCACAACCACTCTCATAGTTACTGACTTTCGCTCAACTGCCTTAAAATAGCGTAACAACTAAAGCAGAATGCATTTTGATTATAAGATAAACTCGCGTCAGCATAAGAAATGACAAAAACATTCTCTCCAGGAAGTTCATCTATTGCTCTTTTTTTGCTGTCTTTCTTATAACTCACAATACTCCAGAAAATATTATGTAAAATACACTGGCAAGTGATAAAGCTTCCCCATAAGTTAAAAAATCGTCCAAGCATTGGTCAGTGTTGAGAGAAAACAAGACCCTAAAAATTCTGCCGTCATATTTTAGTTTCTATTCACCTCGTATGTGCGTTAAATTGAGGCAGTCTCGCTCATGCTCATGGATTCAGCAAACAGAGATCTCTCGGAGGGTGAACCATTCAAGTCATTATCAACAATCTTGTTTTCTAAACAAACAACACTCTCAGGTAAATTAGTAGTTCACGCGGCTAGGGCACTTTCTGACACCAGAAATGATACCCCACCACTTGCTAGTGTCTGTCTGAGGCTGACCACAGCTACCAGTAAAATTCTTTTGGTTGAAATTTCAATAAACGTACCATAAAACCTACTTGCTAACGTTGGAAAGAGAACCTTGTCATGAATACCAGACAGCTCAACTATCTAGTAGGTCCTGTGCTCCGGTGGCAATTGGAAGAAAATTCTCACCGGTCATTGGGTGTGTTAGGCTTACCCCCGTTCTAAATACAGAACAGAAGTGGCCTCACGTGATCTAAAAAAAAAAAAAAAATCAGGCCTGGCTAAGATCTGCCTGATACACAGACGAAGTAAACCGCCACGAAGACAGTTTGACTGTCCTTTCACTAAACGAGTTTTCTTTACTGCTTCAATCATAGTAGTTATAGCTATTTGCGCTCCATTGTCAAACTGTAATGTACCACTAACAGGCCAATGAAGTGATGTTAGGAGTATCATCAATTTCTGAACCATGGAAGTCATATTCTTCAACAACTTAATTTATAACCAAGGTCAACAGATGGATTGCTTTCTTCTGAAAGTTCCTAAAACTGACTGAACGGCAACATTTATAGGCCTACTTTCAACTATGACTTACTCGTTAATGAGCTAATTTATAGTTATTACAATTAATAGCCTTAAAATTATACCGTTTTCATATTACAAGCCGCTGGTCACGAGTAGGAATGCAAAATTTCAATATATTGCATAGTACCAAATCGCCTGCTGGTGTTATTTTACCATACTGCTTACATCTCAGTCATGATCCGTATAAGGAAATGTGTTACTGAATGCCTTGCTCCCAGAGAAGTGCCTGTACTTATGATCAACCAGTTTTATTCGTAACCATGAATACCCTTATTAATATTACTGAGTCACTTATGACTGCCCTCGAGTCACCGAAGAGGTTCATAATCATCCACGAAGTTTGGGGGCAAATCCAGACGAATTATAACAGGATGTTTGTCGACCCTACCTAGTCTCTATCGTAAGCAGCATCATGGGCAGGGAGTTGTGCTGGGCTCGATAAACAGGATCCTAACAACCAACTCTATTACTATTTTTTATTTGCTCGATGAAAACGTTCGCTGAAAAATAACTACTTTTTTTCGAAAGTGTGGAGTTGCTATTTGCGTCCTTATTGACCAATGCCGGACAGGTGTTCGGTGTGAGTGGTTGGTCTATAGGCCTAAATTTCATGACTACAAGTCTTTTTATAACTGCTGAATAGTTGGTACAACCAGGACTGTGTAATTTGCCCATTATTGAAGACAACCGCCCTCAATCTTCCTGGTGGTAATGAGAGACACGCGCTCACACGCACGGGCGCGCGGCATACACACATACGTATATATATAATATATATACATATGTCTCAATACTGCTAGGAAGATTCAAGACTGGTCCTGACCAGTTTCAACTGTATTTCTAAGGCTATGAGATATTTATAAATCCCTTTTCAGAGTTATTATATTTATATATATATATATATATATATATATATATATATATATATATATATATATATATACATATACACACACACACACACAAGCACATAATTTAATCTCCGATTCTTCCTGTACGAAAATGTTGACATTTGAAAATGAGTTTTAGTGTTCTTTTCCTGACTGCACCATGTATTGTCGATAGTGACACGTACTATGCCATTTTTCCATTCAAAATGTATAACATCTGAGCCATCAAAATGAAAAAAAAAGAAATAGGAAATCATGGCTGACAATGAAAAGTTGCCAGTTAGTGACTATATTGAATGGGAGACAATGGAAGCACCTGACAGCACTTTTTGTATCCAGTCGCTAGACAATAGCTGGTAAATCATTTCTGCTGAATCGTTTGGGGCTTTACAATCGCGTTGATTACGACACTACCACGACTTTTTTTTTTCTTTATTATGGATAAGGCTCTGTGCCTGATTGTACGCCTGCTACCAAGTGCATTTCATGTGTAATTAACACTCACGTCACTTGACGCTAATCCTCAGGTTTTCGAAGAAGAAGAAGAAAGGCATGGATACAGTGTTTTACCAACGATACTATATTAACAGTATTGTGAGACCGAGTTCGGGACGATTAGGCCGTATTGTTTTCGGCCGTGAACCTGTTAAGCCGTCACAGTTTTAGGACATATGAAGGTTAGGCCGTAAGACATGGCGGAAGCCCCTTGGGACTCTGTGTTTAGTACTAGCCCTTCGGGGATCAAAGTATTATATACACCCATTTCGACCGTTTGCCAGTTTGGATGTTACGGCCTAATGACTTACGGCCGAAACAAGGACCCGTGAGACCGAGGAAGAGAATTCTTGCTCTCAAACACTGATTGTCATAATTTTTAAGTGACAACGTTATGGAATTCTGCCGTTTTCGTATGAACACTGTACAGTGAGATGAACTTAAACTTGCTCTTGGAGTCTTCTCTCCTGGTTCTTTAAAAATTCTGTCTATCTGGAGATGAGGTCCTACCTTTTTCTTTCTATTTTATTTGCAAAATATTATCCCATAAAGACTCTAATCGTGAAAATTAATACAACTTTATCAAAATTGCTACATTCCTAATCGGCTTGGTAGAATATCATTCAATACTGCAACTTATGCCATGAGACTGTTTTCTACAGTTTGTTTACATCCTGGAGTTTTCTGGGGTCCTTAGAAATAAAGTCACCGTTGGTTGTCATATTCTTTCTGTTATACAATACCACTCTTGATTATGCAGTGTACCCATATTTTCTTACAATTTTCCTCAGGTCTGATGGTCAATATAAAACAAATACTATCAGAGAGTGCCTTAGGGTGTTTGCAAACATCTGTAAAACAAGTCATAACCACATATTTACAACTTATTGCACATTCATCACAAACGGGTTGAACACAAGTCAACGACTTGTGGTGGTCCTAACCAGGGCTTCATTTGCCAAAGGTTCGTTCTCCACTTGCGGCTGGTGACTTGTTTTCGACATGTTTGCGACATGTACGTGATAAGTTGCCGACCTGCGTTTATGACATGCTTCACTGTAGAGTGAACGCACCCTCGTGCCGTCATTAAAAAATCGACGATGCTTCAAAGTTCAGAGAGTTTGTTTGAATTCCCTACAAGGAGTGTTGGCAACTTAACCATTCGTCGTTTATATTCCAAGTCTCTGCCTCGTCACACCGTCTGTTCACCCATTTGGACTGAGGGATAGATTGCTGTAAAGTAAATCCCAACATCTATCATAACAACTTTTGTATGCTGCATCCATCCTTCCATTTATCGTTTCCTATGGGATACCCCACAGAGGGTATATGTTACTATTCTGCAAAAAGTGACGTTTAGCTTTAAAGAATGTCTATGTATGGTGTTAATGCAGCAAGAGAAATATTGTTATGTAAACAATACTGCCCTAAAATGGAAAACTGCAGTACAGTATCTGCAAAGTTTTCGAAATTGAGATGTGGCACCTATTGGGCTCGTGAAACACTAATACACAAGTTACTGGAGTTTCAGAATGATTCATCAATGCTTCCCACGAGTATTTAGGGGTCCCATTTGCAGTATCTGCAAAATCAGTATAGTAAGGCAAGGGAGTATCTACCATTTTTCTGTTTTGCATTTTTGCTGATACTGCAGTCTTCCATTTTAGGGCAGAATAAGCCTCCGTGTTTTGCACGAGTCTTTATTAACTGTGAATCCTCTCGAGCTTTTGCTAAAATGAGGTAAAATGGTATAAGAAGCTTTTTTGGAACACCGCTTCCCATTTTGCCAATGGTATGGCAGTGCCACGGTCTAGACCATGGGCAGTACGGAATGTGGTGTACAAGACCATTTCTCTTATGGCAACTGTAAAATTTTTCATCATATAACTTAATGTCCAAGGGTTTTCCTGGCTCCTGCAGCAACTCTGGTTTTTCCGAGTTCCTGCGTTTGAGGATGCTTCAGTTTTTCGTCTCGTGAAAGCCATATTTCTTGATTAACGATGGTTCAGAAAGAGAGAAATGGTGCTCAAGCACTTAACAATGTAGTAAGGAGCCAACTTACGACTTAATGTACCCTTAAGATTGTTCTAATCTCAACAATCGCTGGAAAGTAACCAAATATATAATTGACCAAATACAGTATATACGATTGTGCGCAGTGGACACACTACAACTTTGGAGAAGAGAGAATAAAAATACATAAAATCTGACGTTTTATTGAAATCTGTTGGTTATCCCGACTTCTTCCATGATGTTCACTGTCAATCGCGAATCACTGTTTTACTCCTCGAGCTCTTGAGATGATGGAACAGGGATGGGGAAAGAAAAGGCCGTCGATGAAGTAATTTTTGTTTTTATTGAGACGATAGTTAACTTAACCAATGTGCCAACAGACACCAGCTGATAACGATGCCATTCAAGCGGACTGACTGACTGAGACTGACTTGGGGCCTTGCTGACTGACTGACTGACTGGTCGACTTCTTCTTCTTTCCGACTGGCTGGCTGGCTGGCTGGCTGTGTGACACTCCCCCTGGTAGTAGCCTCCTTTAGCATAAAAATAAGATTAAGAAAAAAAAAAAAAAGAGAGAAAAGGTGGCTTGGCTCAGAGGCACTATTGGGCCAGACGGGAACCTAAGGGCCGACACGCTACCAAATATTGAAAAGTCAGATGGTTCGTTTTGATGTTTCTTCTTCTTCTGGCTAATGTTCCGATTCCAGAGGGCGCCCGCCGGTGGCAAGGTGGGATGGGCGGAGCGCTGCCTTTGCTTCGGTTGCTTTTTTTCTGCTTTTTGTTCAATGGCTCGTTAGCCCCCGCCTTCCTCCGGTAGATGGCGTTTCCGCAGGGGACGGGGCGAACTAACAGCGGATCATTCAGTGGTCACTTCAGGTCTACTTGCTCAACACAGGTAGCGGCGTCCGTAGGAGCCCCTCTCGGCCCGGCGTGGATGATGATAGTAGGAATAATACGACGATCCACAAGATAGAGACGATCCATGGGATCTCCTGGAACACTACGCAGTCACGCGCACACATACAGTACACACAAAACGGCACGCATTCCCGACAGGACAAAAAAATGAGCATGTAATGGGTGGCTCACAATCGTTTCAATATTGTCTATTTATGATTATCAACATTATTTTATTTTCTTTCTAAATATAACTCTCTGTCTTTTCGTATTTCTAAGTGGATATGATATTACATTTATACATGTCTGTGGATGGATGTACCCCACAGAATGATTGTACACTGCACAAAGACACTCCGATTGCGGTGGTGTTGTACGCATGCGCACATTTCCCTGTGATGACGAAACGCAAGAAGATGGCCAAACTGCTTACAAGAGCGTCGTCAACTTCTTGACGAAAGCTGTGGGAGAGGGCGAGACGGAACAAGATTAGATTCCGGAGGCAAACCCAACGCCTAGGCTGAGCCGTTTAACATTACTCATGCAAGAATATCTAGCAAGAAATCAAATTACTGAGGAAATTATCAACATGATCAGATTAAGAGCAAAAATTGTTGCTACAAAAATATTTATATTTTCTTCTCATCTATTTATGAATCTCATTTCCTAGATGGACTAAAGAAAGTGTTTTCTACTACGCATGCGCCGTCAAAAGCTTTTTAAAAGATCATAGCATCAGCAGCAGCAGCAGCAGCAGCAGCAGCAGCAGCAGCAGCATCTACGACTAGTTTTTTCTACAAAGCCTCGCCAAAAAAGCCTTTACCAAATCGCTATTTATCATCAATCAGCAGCAGCGTTGCGACTGGTTGCTATGTAACTCAGGCTCTAGCCCTCTACTGTTCTAACAGACTTTAAACCTTCGTTTATTAATGGATTTACACGTACACGCTATAGAGCACATTCACACGAGCCAAAAAATATTCAAAAGCAAAAGTGTCAAGTATTAGCGGACATAAAAATAAAAGACAGTAGCAGTGGTCGTCCATGAACTGCTTTCATATCTACACAAATAAACATTGAATCTACTCATGTAGAAATGTTGTCAAAATCTGCACATGTGTGAATGGAAGCGTCTCTAAGATTACAAGAAAAAAAAAGAAAAACACAAGTCGAAAACTGATTATTATTATTATTGCAGATGTGTTTTCATCCTCCAGAACTCATAATAAAAAAAAAAGGAGAGACATGGATTAAGAAACAAAAGACAAGTGAAAAACACACGCTGGCAAATATAAAGAGTGACCATAAGCGTTAATACATCACTGGAACATGTACGGTGTACGAGAACGAATCAAAACAGAAGTGTACGAGAAATAAAAGAACAGATGACGTCAGTGATATTATTATTATTATTATATATGACGTGTAACAGACGGAGAACGATTATAGCCCCACGGGGCCTGATTTTCATTAATACTTCGTTATGTTTTAATTGGTTACTTGAAATGCTGCGTGATAGGATGGAGCAAGAGAGAGAGAGAGAGAGAGAGAGAGAGAGAGAAGAAACAGGTGGAATAAAACTGAGAGAGAGAGAGAGAGAGAGAGAATAGAAACAGGGGAATGCAAGTTAGAATGAGAGAGAGAGAGAGAGAGAGAGAGAGAGAGAGAGAGAATAGAAACAGGGGAAAGCAAGTTAGAGAGAGAGAGAGAGAGAGAGAGAGAGAGAGAGAGAGAGAGAGAGAGAGAGAGAGAGAGAGGAACAGGAAAATTTTAAAAAGATGAGAGAGATAAGACAGAAACTGACAGAACGAGAGAAAGAAAAAGATCGACAGTAGAGAGAGAGAGAGAGAGAAAAAAAAATATTAGACAAGTAGATAAATAGAAAGAAAGGTAGATAGGAGAGACAGAAGCGATGAGACACGGATCAATGTAAACAATTCTACCTGTTAAATCGGGCCAATAATTACTTTCTACACAAAAGAAATGCCTTCTTTTCACCATAAAAAACAACTTACAAATCGGTACCTTCTAGACCTTGAAGCTCAAAAGTTTCTTAACGAATGCTGCAAAAATAATGGATTCTGTAGTTTTTTTTTTTTTTGCACTGCATAAAAAATGGATGTAACAAAATGCTCATTCCTGATTTTTTTCAAAAATCTAATTTTTGGAAATAAAAAAAAAATGTTCTTAATAGAAAAGTATCTTGTTTTATTCGGTCTTGGTCTTATGACTAGAAAATGTGCCAAAACGACAAGAAAAAAAATATATTTATGAAAAAATCGAGTGGCAAAAATGTTTTTATATTTCCCTGCGGTTTATTTTTTTTTTGGGGGGTGGGGGGTCACAGACTTTGGTAATGCTGGCAAACAGACTTTCTGAAAAAGAGGAGAATAACACACTTCTCTTCAATAAGGGTGGGTGTGTTCAACTAGAATGAAAAAAAGAGAAAAAAAAGAATACTGACCATTTCACATACTCAAGACTCCAACTTGATTCAGTAATGGATAAAGAATTCATAAATAAATAAATAAAAAAAAAGGAAGTCATGGCAGGTATTATCAGTCACGACTCTTACTTCTAGAGGAAGGGTACAACAACAGCTTCCAAAATGTTCTAATTTCTTGAACTGTCTCTGGATGCAACAGACTGGCAACAAGGTGTCTAAAACAGTCTACAGGAGCTATGACAGTACGTCTCTAAACTGGTCATATACTGTACATTTATGAACCAAAGTCTAGGAGAGAAAAAAATCGACATCTAGAATAGTAAATGTAGGTAAAAAAAAAAGAAGTATAAGTCTAGAACAATAAATATACATAGAATGTATAAAAGACAAATCAGGTCACCACATTGTGGAACCCTCGACCCTTCCGTCCAAGCTGGAGGGTCTTTTAGGTCTAGAAAAATATGATATTTATGAAAAAAACAATGTCGAATACTCGACGTCACTCTCGTATTCAGCCAGATGGAGATGAAATACACAAAAAAAGGTGATGACGGTTCTTTATGAGGAGAGATGATGGAAGTCACAGCAATGCTTAATGTATATAAACCTCAAGGCACTACCAAGCACTTCTGAACTGCTTCGTTCGTAATCAAAACCCTTTCCCACAAAGGCAGACGAAGTCCTCTCAGAGAGAGAGAGAGAGAGAGAGAGAGAGAGAGAGAGAGAGAGAGAGAGAGAGAGAGAGAGAGAAAACGGCCAGATAAACCTATGAGACTGAAGCTGAGAGAGAGAGAGAGAGAGAGAGAGAGAGTCTTTGTATCCTCACATGTAGAAGACAAAGAGAAATGGATAGATTAAGCTATGAGATTCAGACTGAAAGACTAAGAAGAGAGAGAGAGAGAGAGAGAGAGAGAGAGAGAGAGAGAGAGAGAGAGAGAGAGAGAGGGTCTTCTTCGTCTCCTCATAAGGAACGAGTTCCACTTACGACCCTTACTTACACATGACGTAGATTCCCTTTTTAATTAATGCCCTTAGTCAGTGCCGCTACGAATGCTGCAAGAGAAAATACATTCCGGGTGGTTAAGACAGGAAAATACAGGAGTTTGTTTGTGGGGGGGGGTGTTTTTGGGGTTGGTGGGGGTGGGTAGGAGTGTGGGAGGAGGGCCAATGCTTAACTGGGGGACAGACCGGGATAAAAACCCGAGCAAGATGTAAACTGGTAACTGGAAGCTGTCTCATGGCTTGTGGTGGGTTTAGCAATCAAAACAGGGGAGGGGAAACTCCACGGGTGTTTAAGAGCAAATAAGGTTTAATATAAAAATAAAACAAGAATAACATAAAATCATACGAGAAAGCAACATAAATATGAAAGAGGCAGCGAAGAGTGAATACCATGCACTGTTTTCAATTTACTTGCACTGCTGAACAGAGGTAAAAGCCTAAACAGAAGGAACCAAAACAAATCAAAATTTTGGTATTTTTTTTATACTGGTCTTAGCTGATCACTTTAGCTGGCAAAGAAGTATGACGAAATTCTTGACTATCTACTGTACACACGCTTATATCACAGCATTCAGGGCCAAGCTGAAATAGCCTACGACCAAGTATCAAAATATAGCAGGGGCATTGGTTACTCTTCTTGGACTGAACTAGTTCATTGCTTGAAATTATACATTTAATTTTGGTTATACCCTTCTGGTTAATTTTGGTTATACTCTCCTGGTAGATAACCGATTTTATAAGCAATCAAATAACAGATGCAGTTCTTAAGAGAAATACTAATTATTGAAGTTCAGGAGAGTTTAAAGATCTATGTTTGAGATAATGCCTCAATGAGAGAAGACAATCATAAAATCAGCTACTCGTAAGATTACCTCAACTTTCTTGAATATATTTGTCATACTTGAATATATTTATCATACTGAGAGGAAAAAAGATAGGGCAATTCCCTTGTCTGTAACAACTCTCTTGAATAATTTATCATATTAAGAGAAAAAAGATAGGGCAATTCCCTTTTCTGTAACAACTCTCTTGAATAATTTATCATATTAAGAGAAAAAAGATAGGGCAATTCCCTTGTCTGTAACAACTCTCTTGAATAATTTATCATATTAAGAGAAAAAGATAGGCAATTCCCTTGTCTGTAACAACTCTCTTGAATAATTTATCATATTAAGAGAAAAAAGATAGGGCAATTCCCTTTTCTGTAACAGACACAATGTCATAATTCATGGGACGAGTCTCTCAACAGCACTATTTACTGTCCAAGTCAAACGAGTTGGCAGAAATAAAAGAAAGGACACTAGTGATCCACTTCACCAGTAAATGTCATGGAAAAGAAAGAGCTACAAAACAAGAAATTAATGATTATGAGAAAAAGGAGAGTAACTACCAGCAATAATTACGATCATTCTGATTGATAGGCAACAAAAATCAAGGAGCAACTTGTGGCGTGAGCATACGACAGTTTGATAAAAAGAGGAAAGTCAGAAATAAGAGAGAAATGGCAAAAAAAAAAGAGACAAAAAAATCTCTTGACTGTTCATCAAGCTGTGGTGGGATGCCGGGAAGGTGGGTGGGTGGGCGGGTGGGTGTGGTCACACCAGAACCATAGAGAAAGACCGAGAAGAAGAAATACGCGCCCATGATCAGGTGTATGATACATCGGGTGATGAGGAATGAGAGTGGTGCGTCTGAGAAAAAGGAAGTTTGAGGACTGTATACTTACGCTCGTATGGGATGAAACCTTCTTCGTCTTCTGGGGGGCAGCACTCCTTAAGGATGGGTTCCAATTCGGCTTTCTCAAGACGCTCACCTACAGCAGAAGAATTGCAGAAGAAGGAGAAGAAGAAAGGGAAAAGGAGCGTTAGACTTGTAAAACGCCGTAATCAGTGGGCATTCTCGAAGGGGAAGGACGGTCACAGAGAGAAACACTACAAATAGTTCACGTTTTTTAATGCAAGTAAGGAGGTCATAGCTGAGAAACATAACGAAAATTGACGTTCTTATGTAAGCTTACTCAAGTATATTGAAACTATTCACTGACCTCAAGGGAGCAGCATATTAAAATACTAAGGAAAATACGATTGTTCTCTTGTTTAGCAAATGAAGGAAAGTGTAATATGAGTATAAAAAGAGAATTTGAAGTTCCATTACTATAAGGAATACCTCACTGAGGAAGACTGTCAACAATTCACGATCATCAAGAGCAGCTGAGCTGTTAGAACTGAACAGATTTGAAACTAAGGATCGACTGCGTGTTTTCCAGTTTTAAAAGAATGTCCACTTAAGTCCCATTCGTTAAGTTTCAAAGAAACAAGAAGACCTCAAGTTTCAATAAAACAAGAAGAAGGCCTCAAGTTTAAAGGAAACAAGAAGAAGACCTCAAGTTTCAAGGAAACAAGAAGAAGACCTCAAGTTTCAAGGAAACAAGAAGAAGACCTCAAGTTTCAAGGAAACAAGAAGAAGACCTCAAGTTTCAAGGAAACAAGAAGAAGACCTCAAGTTTCAATAAAACAAGAAGACCTCAAGTTTCAATAAAACAAGAAGAAGACCTCAAGTTTCAATAAAACAAGAAGACCTCAAGTTTCAATAAAACAAGAAGAAGACCTCAAGTTTCAAGGAAACAAGAAGAAGACCTCAAGTTTCAATAAAACAAGAAGAAGACCTCAAGTTTCAATAAAACAAGAAGACCTCAAGTTTCAAGGAAACAAGAAGAAGACCTCAAGTTTCAATAAAACAAGAAGACCTCAAGTTTCAAGGAAACAAGAAGAAGACCTCAAGTTTCAATAAAACAAGAAGACCTCAAGCTTCAATAAAACAAGAAGACCTCAAGTTTCAAGGAAACAACAAGAAGACCTCAAGTTCCAAGGAAACAAGAAGAAGAAGAAGACCTCAAGACTGAGCGCCCTTACCAAGAGACAGGAGGATGTGTTCCAACTCAGCATACATCATGGTGCCGTTCTCAGATTTGTCGTAGAGCTTCAGGACCTCAATGAAATCTTCGTAGGAACCAGCATCCTTATCCTTCTTGACCTGAGCGAACAAGGGCATGAAGTCGTCGAGCTTGATCATCTTCTCCTTCCTCTTTTCGGTGCCTCCGAGCTTCTCGACGGTGGCCAAGGTGGGGTTCAGGTTGAGGGCGCGAAGGCAGTCGCCAATGTAGAAGGCATCCATGGTGCCATTGCCCTCGAAGTCATAGATGGAGAAGGCGAATTTCACCCCTGCGAGGAACGGGAAGGAAGTCTTATAAAAAAGGAGGTCGAGACTGAGACACAAATGACGAAGAAAGTAAAACGATAAAAACAGGATGTATAACAGATTTGAACGAACAGAGAGACTGGATGCGGTACGAGAAAGGACGTGGAAGGGACAGAAATGAAGAGACGAATACTCATACGTAGCATGGAAGAATATTCACCAAAATAAACACATCTGAACTTAAATATTGGATCTGCTGAATGGAGGGAATATTGTTTTCAATATGTAGGTTTGGTGAGTGCGATATTGTGAATGACGAGCTGATTGTATACTGTGGAAAAGTTCCTGAATGTGGAACTAAATGATACCCACGAATGCATGGAGTAAATGTATTTTCACGTGCAACGATTGTAAATGTAACTAAGAGAAGCTGGAAGTAGTTAGAGAGGTAAATGACTCGGTTACGAAGTACTTTCGCCTATTTTGAGTTGAAGCAGTAGAACCTAAGAAGTTGATAGACTATACGAAGATAAGTATATCAAAAAGTTTATTCGGTGTCTCCTTTCTCAGTACGAAAACATCTCTGCACACAAGAAGTAACTCACGGACGCGCGTACACACTTTTACAAGTCGCTAAGTCGCCCCAAAGTAAACCTGACTCATCAAGGTGAGAACGCGAGTAAATGTTTGGGCGAATTTTTTGGCAGTGGGCAGAGAGAGAGAGAGAGAGAGAGAGAGAGAGAGAGAGAGAGAGAGAGAGAGAGAGAGAGAGAGAGAGCTCGTGCTGGCACTGGTGCCTCTCCTAACCCTCTTTTCCTCCCCTCACCAACACTATCCGGTGTCGCCGGGAATAGTGCCACGCCAAATAAGGGGCCAAGGAACCTTATTAACAACACCCCCCCCTTTTTTTTTTTCTTCGAATGGCGTCGTCTGTTGGGTTTTGTCTGGAGTTTCTGTCTGGTGAGATTCTCTTAATTCGACTGACAGAATTCACCTTCAGCGAGTGAGCGGATGAATTCGCCTTGCCGGCGGAGAGTAATCATTTTTAGTCTAAATTCAACACTGGACTAAACGAAATGCTTTAGCACAGACTAAAAACGATGAACAGTAGTAATGGAGTTCGATTCACCGACTGTAAAGCCTATCTCGAAAACTCGTCAAAATATTGGAAACTGTCAAAACACCAATAGCACAGCCACAGCACCTCATTGACAAAACAAACGAAATGAATAATTCTTAAACTGAGTTAGAGGAAATGCTCTTAAAACCTATATAAAAATGAATCTGAGTATCTCATCCGCACAAAATAATTTTATAACAGATGACGTCAGCAGTTCTATATTATTCTTTCTATCGCAAGTCAGACCTGGTGGAAAGTACCGATCATCGGAGAGAAATCGCAGAGGAATAACTAAGTCTTTCAAGTGTTTGCGAAATCAGTTTAAATCGTACTATTTCTTCAGTTACCATCCACAAACTACGAAGACTGAACTAAATCGAAAGAAACGAGCAAATATTATGGGTAACTTCCGGTTGTTATGTCAGCAAGGAACTGCACACTCACAATAAGTAAAAGATACCTTATCTACAATACGTATCCTTACTGGAAGCGAAGACTCTTGATTGTACGAACGAGGGATAAAGTTACTCACCTTTGATGTAATTTTAGGTAATAACTGAAAATATCTAGAGTTCGATACAGCGGTTCGGGAAGCGGTACAAAATTTATAATTTAAACGTATTCGATTCAACAGCTTGCAAATCTGCCTAATGTCTAAAGCAAGCACTGCCCATTGATCAAGTCATGTTTTTTAACCAAGTAGTCTGAAGATAGCACAAGCTGAGTCAATGTAATCCCATGACATGTGATTCCGTTAAAGTTTGAGAGAGAGAGAGAGAGAGAGAGAGAGAGAGAGAGAGAGAGAGAGAGAGAGAGAGAGAGAGAAAAAAAGAAGAGAGTAAAACCAACTAGCCCGATGCCAGTAGGTATGAGATACCCTTGGCACCCAGCCCTTAGAGAAGCCCTCCTTCCTCCCCTTGCTCGCTCGGTCTAAAATTAACTCCTGCCGGTGCTGACGAGCTTACAGTTATCCAGCAAGGTATCTCATACCTCCGGGGTGTGTTTTCGTTTCTCGAAGGAATTTAACGAAGGGCCTATCAGTCGACGATAGGCCTACTTCGAAAATACTGAAAATGATGCACTAAACACTGACCAGATGCAAGTCATTCAGGCACAGAACGAATTCTTGAGATTTTCAGGTGGCTGGTTGTTGGTTAAGCCAAGTATTCTAGTTCAATGCTTAGTTCCTTAGACGAAAACAAAATAATTCCTGTTCCGTTGCCGCGGGTAGGGCGTAAGCCTGAAAGGAATACTTGCACAGTTTATCTAAATACTCTCTCGGTTTAAGAGTAGCTTATTATTCTGGTCTTAGTACTAGTACTAGTACTTAGTACTAGGTGTTCAAGAAAAGGATGCAAAGGAGGAATAAAGAATGACTTTGGGTGAAATGACTCCAGAAGGTGCAAAGAAGGAATAAAGAATGCTTTTGGGTGAAATAACTTCCCAAGAGTAAGTGAAGTGATTCTAGCTACAGGAGCAGGCGAAGAAAGTTTTTGGATGAAATGATTCCAGGAGAATAGGTGGAGAAGGCTTCCGGGTGAAATAATTCTGGTTAGAAGAGTAGGTGAGGAAAGCTTTTTGGTGATATGATTCTAGTTAGAAGAGTAGGTGAAGAAAGCTTGTGGGTGAAGCAATTTCGCTAAAAGAGCACGTGAAGAAAGGTTTTGGGTGATATGATTCTAGTTAGAAGAGCAGGAGAAGAAAGCTTTTGGGTGATATGATTCTAGTTAGAAGAGCATGTGAAGAAAGTTTTTGGGTGAAATGATTCTAGTTAGAAGAGCACGTGAAAAATCTTTTTGGCTGAAATGATTCTAGTTAGAAGATCAAGTGAAGAAAGCTTTTGGGTGAAATGATTCTCGTTAGAAGAGCGTGTGAAGAAAGTTTCTGGCTGAAATGATTCTAGCTAGAAGAGTATGTGAAGAAAGCTTTTGGGTGATATGATTCTAGCTAGAAGGGGATGTGAAGAAAATCTCTGGGTGATATGATTCTAGCTACAAGACTACATAGGTGAAGAAAACTTCTGGGTGATATGATTCTGGCCAGAAGAGAATGGTGTGAAGAAATACCCTGAGTGATATGATTCTAGCTAGAAGAGTAGGTGAAGAAAGCTTTTGAGTTAAGTTATTCTAGTTAGAAAAGCACGTGAAAAAAGCTTTTGGGTGAAATGATTCTAGTTAGAGAAGTAGGCGAAGAAAGCTTTCGAAGGTTATGATTCTATCTAGAAGAGGGTATGAAGAAAGCTTCAGGGTGATATGACTCTAGGTAGAAGAGTTGGTGAAGAAAGCTGTTATTCTAGTTAGAAAACATGTGAACAGATTTTGGGTGAAATGATTCCAGCTAGAAGAGTAGGTGAAGAAAGCTTTTGGGTGATATGATTCTCGCTAGAAGAGCAGGTGAAGAAAGCTGTTGGGTGGTATGATTCTGACTAGAGGAGGATGCGGAGAAATCTGGGTGATATGATTCTAACCAGAACAGCATGTGAGGAAAGCGTTTTGGTGAAATTATTCTAGCTAGAGGAATAGATGAAGAAAGTTTTAGGGTGATATGATTCTAGTTAGAAGAGTAGGTGAAGAAAGCTTTTGAGTGAAGTTATCCTAGTTAGAAATACATGTGAAAAAATTTTTTTGGGTGAAATGATTCTAGTTAGAAGAGGATGTGAAGAAAGTTTCTGGGTGAAATTATTCTAGTTAGAGGAGCATATAAAGAAGTTTTTGGGTGAAATAATGCTAGTTAGAGGAGCATGTAGAGAAGTTTTTGGGTGAAATGATTCTAGAAGAATAGGCGGCTAACATGTATCTTTTGCATGTATGGAAGAGTATTAAGAGAAGACTGAAGTTATGCCTAGCTGGAGTGTGCTTCGAACTTGTTTCTTGAAAATAAACTTCAGTTATAAATGACTGACAGGTGTTTTGCGTTTATGGGGGAGTCTCCAAAGTAGACTCGAGCTGTAGATAACTGATGCGTGTGTTGTATGTATGAAACATTCCTCAGATAGACTCCAGTTATTAATGACTGGTATGTGTGTTGGTTGTGCAGAAGAGTCTTCAAAGGAGATGGAAGTTGTAAGATGCTGAAGTGTATTTTGCATGCATAGTGTATTCTTGAAGGGAGTACCAGCAGATCCTAAGTACCGGCAGATCCTTCAATTGATACTTACTCTCAACATCACGAGCACTGAGATCCGCGGCCTGGGGGGATAAAGAAAAAAGAAAAACATAAGAAAATAAAGAAAAAATAAATGAATGAAAGTCATATATCGTATTGTGCGTGTATGCATGCGTATATATTTATATATCTGCAATATAAACACATTTGTATGCTAATAGCCCAGCAAAGGAATATGATTTCAGCGCGACTGGATAATTCACAAGAAATCACATCTCAGCTTCACCGTGAATTGAAAACCTCAATATAATCGGAAGGGCAGAATAAATCCGCTTTTATGAAAAAAACTAAACAAACGAAGAGATAAATAATGAAATAAATAAATAAGTATATAAATAAATAAGGAAAATCAAACCAGTGGAAAATATTATGAAACGGCCAAAACTCTTGGTAATGTACGACAGCAGACGAATATCAAACTTTCATCCACGAAGGGTTCTCCCATTCGGATGACTTCGTCGAAATTAATGACAATTCTGAGATTCTACTGTCCCAAGGATCTATTTCCAGTCACAGAGACTAAACAACATTTTCATCTGACTTCGATATTCAATGGGATGACAATCAAAAGTACCAAGATGGCTCACAGCAGGCTGTCTTGAGATCTTGAAAGGAGGCAACTTTAAATAAATATAAGAAAATTTAAGCTGGACACCGCAGGCTGACCGAATGCACAAAAAAAAAAATAAAAATCTGTGATTGTTCCAAAGTCACATCCACTGACTCGAAGCAGTATAAGTGGTACAGGTGATGCTGATCTCTCACTAAACCCGACGCATTAAAATCCCACTAGGAGAAATCCGGCTGAAATGCCACGTTCCACTGGAAAGCAGTCATATTGAGGTGATAAATCCACGGGCCACTGAGTGATGGTATGGTTTCAGTATAACTTCAACAGCAATCACTGGAAGGGCAATGGTGGTGTTGGAGATGGGGGTCCATGAGCTGAGTATCCCATCACTGAAGTTGAAGAAGAAGAACAACACACTATTGCAAGATCTTTCTCAGACTTACCATCTTTTATTTTTAGCCTCTAGCACACCACGTTAACGGGGCAAAAGGCAGACCTGAAGTGACTCCTGCTTCAGTGTTGCGGGTTAATTTTATACGTTGTAGAGGGCGCTGTTGTCGTTGCCAGTTGGTGGTATTTTTGGCCGGAATGCCCGTCCCGGTTACATTGTCTAATCCTGGCGGCGACCGTCGGAGGGCCAGCCTAAACGGGCGCGCGCACTCTGCAAAAGGAAACTTGAGCCTTGTGGCTGTCGCTCGAGAGAGCGTGAGAGACGGGGGAAGGGGGGGAGGGAGGGGGCAAGAAAAAGAGGAAGAGACCCACAAGGTCCTCGCCAGCGGTGTCCACCATTCGTCCATTCCGCTCCATACCCAAAGGAAGGGGGAACGCCCGCCATTTTCTCGTTTCCTGCCTTTGCTTAGTGGGCAGGAGGAGAGAAGGTCGAGGGGGGAACACGGGAGAAGCTCCAGCGAGGCAGAAAACTTGAAGTTCGGTCTCTCCGTCTTTTATTTCCTCGGCAGACAGGCGCTCGGGAGTCTTGGCCCCGGTGGCAGAAAGCAAGACGGGGAAGTTAGGGAAAGTTTCCCCGGCTGCTGAGTGTCAGGTGCCCTCCAGCTCCTGGCTGGCTGCGATACCCTCATTTCAGGAATCGAGCCACGTGCCCTTCAGAATTCTCGAGGTACATCTGAAAACCGTCGCGTTTTGGGACGGTAGATGGACGGGTTCGTCTTGCAAAGTCATCACTGAGGAGAATAAAGCCCATCGATGTAGTTATTTTCACCGAGGAGAACAATGTCCATCGATGCAGTTATTTTAACCGAGGAGAATAATGGCCATCGATGCAGTTATTTTCACTGGGGGGAATAATGCCCATCGATGTAGTTATTTTCTCCGAGGAGAATACTGTCCATCGGCGCAGTTATTTTCACCGAGGGGAATAATGTACATCGATGTTATTATTTTCACCGAGGGGAATAACGCCCATCGGTGTAGCTGTTTTCACCGATGGGAGTAACGCCCATCGGTGTAGTTACTGCCACCGAGGGGGAATAAAGGCCGTCGATGTAGTTATTTTCACCAAAGGGAACAACGCCCATCGATGTAGTTATTTTCACCGAGGAGAATAGCGCCCATCGACGTAGTTATTTTCACCGAGGGGAATAACACCCATCGATGAAGTTATTTTCACCAAGGGGAATAACGCCCATCGATGTAATTATTTTCACCGAGGGGAATAACGCCCATCGATGTAGTTATTTTCACCAAGTACAAAAACGCCCATCGACGTAGTTATTTTCACAAAGTACAAAAAAAGCCCCTCGACGTAGTTATTTTCACCGAGGAGACGGAATCCAAAGACCCGACAGAGGATGAAGCGTCTATTTCACGACCCACGACGGGTGAGCTGCGAGCCTTCTTGACAATATTTCACGCCAAAAGCCGACGACGTTACTCAGGTATGGACGACCTTGAGGAGCCCGTCACGGCCCCTGCAGAATTAACAAAAATGAATCACACCATTCGCCTGATGAGTGGCGTCAGCAAACGGCTGATCTCATAAGCACAGACGATCTCCTGTTGCCTTCGCTTGTATGTAATTAAATCGGTTAGCATCTCGACAGGAAATAGAATACGTCATATGAGAGAATTAGTATATCTGAGAGAAAAGGATGGAGGACCAGAGGGGTGTAAGATGTCTAAAAAAAAAAAAAAATATGAAGTATTCTAAGTATTTGGTGCAGATTTACGAAAGCATTCTTCCTGACCAAGATCAGCTTTACACTGACGAGTTTCTGGAGGATTAAGAAGAAAAAGGGGGGAAGAGGAGGAAGAGGAGTAAGCAAATAGCAAAAAAATAAGAGGCAGGAAAAGGAAAAAAAAAATAATAGAAGTACAAGAAGTACTACCTTCTACAAAACTGGCCTTGCAAGATTATGCTACTATGCAACACTAACACACGAAAATCGGTGAAGATTCTGGCCCTGGGCTGCCAAGTTATTTACGATGAAGAGCTACAGCACAAGATCAGCTTTCATAAATGAAAAGAGCTTAATCGAAAATGAAAGAGGCTGATAAACAGCTGACAACAATTTAATCATAATAATGATTAAAATTGGAGCGAAATCAGCTGTTACTAACGTTTAAAAATAAAAAAGTCGAAATGGTTTCTAGCGCTTGACATTGCTGGGGTGCATTATTGGCCAAGTATAACAGTCCCCTCCGGCATCCAGAGAGAGAGAGAGAGAGAGAGAGAGAGAGAGAGAGAGAGAGAGAGAGGTTAGAGAGTTTATTCGACTTCATTATACAGTAATGGCTCTCTCTCCCAAGACACCAGTTACATTGACTTTACATGAGAGAGAGAGAGAGAGAGAGAGAGAGAGAGAGAGAGAGAGAGAGAGAGAGGTTAGAAGTTTATTCGACTTCATTTCACAGTAATAGCTCTCTCTCCCAAGACACCAGTTACATTGACTTTACAACAGAGAGAGAGAGAGAGAGAGAGAGAGAGAGAGAGAGAGAGAGAGAGAGATTTTATTCGACTTCATTTTAATAGCTCTCTTTCCCAAGACACCAATTATATTAATTTTTCACGAGAGAGAGAGAGAGAGAGAGAGAGAGAGAGAGAGAGAGAGAGAGAGAGAGAGAGAGAGTCTTCCTATTAGTAAAATAAAATTTTATATACTTTAAAAATTAACCTTTTTGAATCATACTGCACTTTAACAGGTCACCCTACTGGTTCCTTTCCCATAACACTACCTATTTTCACACCAATTTCTAAACTCGATAAGTAAACGCCCCTAAAAAGCAGCTATTCTTCACAAACTTCAAAGACGAATCCATGTGTCTCTGTACGCCAGGACCTGCCACACTCAAGTCTGAATAATGATTCTCGTATTTTGGTGGCGAACAAAAATACCTCTCCTATTTACCCAGCGGCTAATACACTTCTGCTCTCAGAAGTAACGATCTATTAATAAAATGGACGCAAATCATGTGGAACTCACGTAGCTGCTTCTCAATAGAAGTTTCTAATATTATCGTTCGTTTTTTGTGTATGCATATATGTGTTTTGATGTTGGTGTTCGTTTCTGATGTGTATCTACTAAGTGCTGTGACGAAAAAAAAAAGTAAAATATGCGCCGAAGTTGCTTCAGCGCAATCGAGTTTTCTGTACAGCCACAATCAAGGCCACCGAAAATAGATCTGTCTTTCCGTGGTCTCAGTAAAAAGGCTGTATGAGCCGCGGCCCATGAAACTTTAACCACTGCCCGGTGGTGGCCTGTCCTATATCGTTGCTAGGAGCAAGATTATGGCTAACTTGATGATTGGAGGGTGGACGATCAACTTGTCAATTTGTAGCCCACTAGCCTCAGTAGTTTTTAATATCTGAGGGCGGACAGAAAAAAGTGCGGACGGACAGACAAAGCTGGCACAAGTTTTCTTTTACAGAAAACTAGAAATGTTATACGTAGAGCTGAAGTGTCTTTCAAAGCTCAAAAATTGACCAATATCACCCAGTCCCCTTGCATGTAGCTTTTCCCAAAACGTATACGTAAAGTTAAAGGATTTTTGAAACCTCCACAACTAACCAAAATCCTTCAGTCCCCTTGTGTTGTAGCTTTTCCCCAAAAATAAAACCTACAATAGTTTTTTCTAGTCAGGACGTAAGCTGAAATTCATCCAAAACCTAAAAAAAAAAAACTAGATTCGAACTCTTATCATCTTTCATCCGCCCTTCTCTATTTCAGATCCACCACAAACACACACCTTTTTCTATCACCTTTCATAGCTTCCCCGTCGCCGCCGCTTCGATCCAATTTCGACCTCGCGTCGAGTCACTCTGGGGCAAAGGACTGAATTCCTCTCCGAGATTCCTCTCTCCAATTGTCTGCGCGCTGTCAGATTCCTTCGGAGGCACTTTCGACGCTCTGGGAGATATCAAGACCAATTCTCAAATAAACATGGCTGTCGCGACCGCGTCTGCCCCATCACTTATCATCCGAGTGTTGGATGATCCCCCTTCTCTCTCTCTCTCTCTCTCTCTCTCTCTCTCTCTCTCTTCCGTGGTCGTTTTGTTCTTTCGGCTGTTGGTCATTGTTTTAGTCTCTCTCTCTCTCCCTCTCTCTCTCTTCCGTGGTCATACTGTTCTTTCGGCTGTTGGTCATTGTTTTAATCTCTCTCTCTCTCTCTCTCTCTTTCTTGTGAGGAAACCGAGGCTGGCAGGAGAGCTGAATCGTGGTCGGTCAGTGTTTCCTTGATTCTGAAATCATAGTTTAGAATAAGATGGTGCCTGCTGTGTTGTTATAATTATATATGTATATATATATAAATATATATTTATAATATATATATGTATATATATATATATATATTTTATAATATATATATGTATATATAAATATATATATATATATATATATATATATATATATTTATATATATATATTTATATATATATATATATATATATATATATATATATATATATATATATATATATATAGAGAGAGAGAGAGAGAGAGAGAGAGAGAGAGAGAATGTGGCCAAGAATTCCTTTGAGTAATGAAGATACACTTCCACGCCATTACGAGCCCAAGAACGCTGCTAACAACTTAACCCATTAAAATCAAAGTGAAATCTTATTATACCTTAACAGAAAGTGAAGAGGAATCGAGTTGGTTTCTTATTACACACGAAATTCTAAACGTCGTCTCAGAACGGATAATAATATCTTTACCCAATTTTTGAGGAGCCTATCACATGTTTTACCCAATGTTTGTGAAGCCTATCACATGTTTTACCCAATTTTTGTGAAGCCTATCACATGTTTTACCCAATTTTTGTGAAGCCTATCACACGTTTTACCCAATTTTTGTGAAGCCTATCACATGTTTTACCCAATTTTTCTGAAGCCTATCACATGTTTTATCCAATTTTTGTGAAGCCTATCACATGTTTTACCCAATTTTTGTGAAGCCTATCACATGTTTTACCCAACTTTTGTGAAGCACATCACACGTTTTTCCCAATTTTTGTGAAGCCTATCGCATGTTTTACCCAATTTTTGTGAAGCCTATCACGCGTTTTACCCAATTTTTCTGAAGCCTATCACATGTTTTATCCAATTTTTGTGAAGCCTATCACATGTTTTACCCAATTTTTGTGAAGCCTATCACACGTTTTACCCAATTTTTGTGAAGCACATCACACGTTTTTCCCAATTTTTGTGAAGCCTATCACATGTTTTACCCAACTTTTGTGAAGCCTATCACACGTTTTGCCCAATTTTTGTGAAGCCTATCGCATGTTTTAGCCAATTTTTGTGAAGCCCATTACATTTTTTACCCAATTTTTGTGAAGCCTATCGCATGTTTTACCCAATTTTTGTGAAGCCTATCACATGTTTTACCCAATTTTTGTGAAGCCTTTCACATGATGGCTGTCGCTGATATGCAAGCGTAAGGATTCAACTAACGCCATCTTCCCTGAAGAACTGGCCTTGTCGTGCTTATAGTCCAATATCTACAGAGTTTCTGTTGATACACGACGAGTTTACACGACACACAATCGTGCAATTGTTTACCTGTAGTTTTTAATCCAGATTAGTATCAGGAGATCCAAACCAAATCATGTTGGGGTTGCCTATACTATGTGCTGTTTTTAAACGAACGGGCGATGGAAAAGAGAGAGAGAGAGAGAGAGAGAGAGAGAGAGAGAGAGAGAGAGAGAGAGAGAGAGAGAGAGAGAGAGACTTGAGGTTAGGAGTTTGTTCGACTTCAGTTTAAAATATACATATACAGTGTATATATATACATATATATATATATATATATATATATATATATATATATATATATATATATATATATATATATATATATATATATATATATAGAGAGAGAGAGAGAGAGAGAGAGAGAGAGAGAGAGAGAAAGAGAGAGAGAGAGAGAGAGACAGAGAGAGAGAGACAGAGAGAAGCAGAAAGTAACGACAGAAAAGAAATAATTAATTCAACAGGAAAGAAATTTTCGAAGAAAAGGAACAATTGAGAGGCGGAGAGGGAAAGGTATCCCCTTCTGACTGCACCCACTCAGCAGAATCTAAATTCCGAAAGAGGGAGTCATCAGCGAAGGCAGTAAATAGAAATAATTTACTATTAACACCACAGGGTCTTTCATTTGGCTCCACGTCACCAGATGGAACTACTAGACAAGGGAACACGAAGGCATTTTTGCGACGCTGCTGGCTGTCCGCCAAGGAGCTGAATTTTATCATAATTTCCAAGTACTCATTGTGAGCGATTCGGATGTGTACTTTGTACAAGATTATAATCCTTTGTTGTTGCATTATTATTAGAGACCGTTGTAATATCTCCGTAATTATGGCTACTCTGACTTTTGGCTGTTTGTCACGATCACTTTTCTTTCCTCTCTCTCTCTCTCTCTCTCTCTCTCTCTCTCTCTCTCTCAGACACACATACGCAAATTAGGACACATACATGTTTCCGTAATTTACACGAATCTTATTTTTGGCTGTTTGTCACGATCACTTTTCTTCTCTCTCTCTCTCTCTCTCTCTCTCTCTCTCTCTCTCTCTCTCTCTCGGACATACACACACACACACACGCACACATAATCGTACAAACACACACATATTCGTACACACACACACACACGCTGTGTGTACTGAATAAAGAAGCCATTTTTTAATGATTCGGAAATATATACATTTAAAACAATTCAAAACCTCTTCCCAAATGACAATGGTATTGAACGTTATATCAAATATCGGATCTTTCCTAGACAATGACCCCCAAGGGTTTTAACCCAGTACGTATCCACCTTTGCGGCGTGTTTAGTACCAGCCCGTTTGGGCTTACCGTAAAAGACATAAACAAAAGACTGAAAATATCATAAAGATAATGACCCCAAAGAAATGTTTGCCCTGGATAACGACCCCTGAAAACCCTTGGGGGGTCACTATCTATAAAAGACCCCAAATATCAACAGAATCTCATTTTCAACAGGGTTATTTTATCGTAATGGCGTGTTGGTTATTGATCAAGATGAGAACTTCATTAACATAGCTTATTTATGTTATTATTTCCTCTTCTTTCATTTTCATACTACGTATAGACTTTTTTTTTGGGTGGGGGAGGGGGGGAGGGGGCTGGCAGGCGATGGTCTTTCCGCAGTGAATCTGTTTGATCTAGAGAGATATATAAGCCCATCCCAAGGATATCAGATGTCACATCAAGCAAGTTATCCGCGGCTGTCAGTTCCTTGACTTTCCGATGACAGAGTGTATTGAGGCTAAATTGGGCGGCGTCGTAAATTAGATGCCAAGTACCAATTTGCCGCGGATCTATTACCAATTACTAAAATGACGTAGATAATCGTTCGCCTTTCGGTTTTTTTTTTTTTTTTTTTTTTTACCGAGTTTTTGTTGAGGCGTAATTGGACGACAGCGATAAGGCAGTGAGATATCGATTTGCCTCGCTTCTCTTAACAATGAAGACAAGGACGTAGCTTCTGATAAAATCCTTCTCTTTAGACACAGCACGAATGTCCGAGGAACAACGCGACGAAAAACAACACCAGAAACAATTACAACCGGTGACGCAAGCGACATCATGGTTGTTTTGCACCAACTGAATGGAGAATCGGAATCTATTCCGGCAATTTAATCAGCTTAGTGGGTATTGAAGAGGGGAGGGGCGATGGGAGTGGAGGGAGGGAGGGAGGGAGGGAGGAGTGGATGGGCAGAGGGGTGGGGGTGATAGTATTCTCAACCTGAAATCAAAGTTCAGAAAGTTTCAGCAGACTCCGGAAATAATTCCAAATGTTGCTCTACGAAGCCATCAGAGTCGATGTGTAAGTTACTCATGCGGAATTTTCGACCAAAATGGCAAAAAATAAAAAGCTATGGAATGGCTCCTTGTTCACAAATATCTCCCCATTTTCTCAAGAATTTAAAAATGCATCTATTTGCCCAGAGGAAACCTCCCCTTTCTTCAGTGAATAAGTCGCCTTACTGCAGTACTCCGGCATAGAACGTCGTTGCCAAAGAATTTCATAGCTCTTGGTTGTGACGTCTGAAATCTTTAGGTCCACAACAGGTTATGTGGAATTTGATAATGATATCAAAAATAAAATTCTTATTTTTCTCTTTATCATATTCAACAGCGGACCCGGAAGTATGTTGTTCTGGAATGCGCACATACTTCCAAATCACAATGAGCCCAAAAGTCCTTCATCAACAATGTATTAAATGATAATAAACTGCGATTAACACCAAAGAGAGGGACGACTTTCACTCTAATTCCATTACATCTGCGCTATTCGGCGTAACCGTTTACGCAAGAATCAGCGAACTTAGGGGGCGAGTGCTGATTCAACCCGAATGGTCGGGAGCAAACGCGATCCCAAAAATTGCCGCAAAAGATCAAGAAAATGCGGGTTTTCGTCTAGTGGCGGAGAGAGAGAGAGAGAGAGAGAGAGAGAGAGAGAGAGAGAGAGAGAGAGAGAGAGCGCAAGGGGATTCATCGTGAATATGCTTCCTGTGAGAGTAAGGCGTAAGCGCCGCCGTTTGCGAGATGCCTAAGAGAAAAGCATTCGGCTGGTTTCGGCCGTAAGTTATTTAGGCCGTAAGCACGTTTACGTGCAAAATGGGCGCCGTGTTTAGTATCAGCCCCTTGGGGATGTACGTAAAACATGAAATAATAATGGTAAATACCATAAACATAATGTCTTACATTGTTTTGGATGTTACGGCCTAAGTGACTTACGGCCGGAGCGATCGGGACCGAGAGAAAATTAAGATATTAAAGAAAAAGGTACGATCTCTACGGACAAGGTAAGCCTGATTTCATTCGAGAGGAGAAAAAAAAATTATAAATGGCCTCATTTCATGAAAGGTTGGCGGTCTCAAAACGGTTTGTGACATTCTTCAAAACTCTCAAAATTGGGAATGTAGGTGATTACCAGCAAACAAAATGATAACAGCATATCATCACCATCATCATTATTATTATCACTGATGCAGAAATCCACAATGATGTAGGTTTACACCTACACCATTTTAGTTACTCATGCTATCATAAGATTATTATTATTATTATTATTATTATTATTATTATTATTATTATTATTATTATTATTATTATTATTATTACGAGCTTGTTGGCACGCGCTACGCGTGCTGGAGCCCGACGCTGCTGTCTCCACCTACCCTCCCGATCCCCTGCCTACCCCGCCCCCACACGGGATGGACAAAACAGGTCTGCAGGAGGAGGATGGATTCTCCCCTACCCTCCCATTCCCCTACCTACCCCGCACCAACCTAGGGCAGACAAACTGGTTTGCATGGGGTGGGTGGCAGTGTCATGTCTCCCCTACTGTCACCGGGGGAGTACAAACAAGATCCACTCGGATTTCAATACTATAGATTATTATTATTATTACATTACCATTGCATAGGAGGAGGGAGACAGATATGGTATAAACATTATGTACTTACATGTGTACTGTATCAGAAGTCATAAAAGAAGACAGAACTAAGGAAAAAATATTTGCTCCAAAATTTATGAACGAAAAACAAAAAGCAAAAAATGTGCCGAAGTTTCTTCGGTGCAATCGAGTTTTCTGTACAGCGTATAACGCTGTATGAAACTCTCAGCCGTGGCCCATGAAACTTTCAGCCATGGCCCTGTGATGGCCCGTGTTGTTGGCATCTATAGCGCTGCCAGACGCACCACCACGGCAAATTTTAACCTTAAATAAAGTCAAAACTACTGAGGCTAGAGGGCTGCAATTTTGTATGTTGGATGATTGGAAGGTGGATGACCAACGTACCAATTTGCAGCCCTCTAGCCCCAGTAGTTTTTAAGATCTCAGGGCGGACCGAAAAAGTGCCGACGAACAGACAAGTAGCCATCTCAATAGTTCTCTTTTACAGAAAACTAAAAAGCAAAAGCATTACAGGTTAACAAATGTAAAGATAAAGTGTTATTTCCTTTGCTTCGGCTAATAATAATATAAAAACCCACTGGTTAATGCCTTGTGATGTAATAAACCAACATCATCTACTGCTATTACTACTATGGCTACTACTACTACTACTAACACTACTACTACTGCAAATAATAATAATAATAATAATAATAATAATAATAATAATAATAATAATAATAATAATAATAATAATAATAATAAAGGAAAACATATGATAACAAAGAATTAAAAGTTAGAATATACAAAGAAAATATACATTACAACATCAGCTACCACTCAATAAGACTTCTATCAATAATAATAATAATAATAATAATAATAATAATAATAATAATAATAATAATAATAATAATAATAATAGGAAAACATAACAGATTGGAGAATAAAAAGTTGACATGTATGAAAAAAGTATGCATTAAAAAATCAGGTATCACTCAATAATACTTCTATCAATAATAATAATAATAATAATAATAAGAATAATAATAATAATAATAATAATAATAATAATAATAGGAAAACATCAGAGAGTGAAGAATTAAAAGTTGACATGTATGAAGAAAATACACATTACAACACCAACTATCACTTACTGACATTCTACCAATAATAATAATAATAATAATAATAATAATAATAATAATAATAATAATAATAATAATAATAACAATAATAATAATCAGCGGCATATTAATGAAGAGACACGCTAATAAAGAAGGGCATCTTGCCAAGAGCAATGCCCAGAAACGGCAGGTCGTAAAGACCCTGCAAATAATGTTGCCCCTCATAATTTAAAGTGTCTTTTCTTTTGAAGTCTGCACATTTATTGCGGCAATGTCATAGCCAATAATAAGCTGTGCTCACGGCTATATTTATCTTAACCTTTTAAAGCTCAAATGTAATAGAAAAAAAAATTACTCTTTCTTGACTAAGAGTTAAAATGGTCATGTCTGATTTTAATTTTTTTTAGGAAAATCCTGTGTATGATCATGTCTAATTAAATTTTTTTTTTTTAGGAAAATCCTGTGTATGATCATGTTTAATTCTACTTTTAGTTTTTTTCCTTTTTCGATGAAAATCCTGTGTATGATCATTTCTAATTTTAATTTATTTTTAGGAAAATCCTGTGTATGATCATGTCTAATTTAAATTTTTTTAAGGAAAATCCTGTGTATGATCATGTTTAATTCTACTTTTAGTTTTTTCTTTTTTCGAGGAAAATCCTGTGTATGATCATGTCTAATTTTAATTTATTTTTAGGAAAATCCTGTGTATGATCATGTCTAATTTAAATTTATTTTTAGGAAAATCCTGTGTATGATCATGTATAATTCTACTTTAATTTTTTTTCCTTTTTCGAGAAAAATCCTGTGTATGATCATGTCTAATTTTAATTTATTTTTAGGAAAATCCTGTGTATGATCATGTCTAATTTAAATTTTTTTTAGGAAAATCCTGTGTATGATTATGTTTAATTCTACTTTTAGTTTTTTCCTTTTTCGAGGAAAATCCTGTGTATGATCATGTCTAATTTTAATTTATTTTTAGGAAAATCCTGTGTATGATCATGTCTAATTTAAATTTATTTTTAGGAAAATCCTGTGTATGATCATGTATAATTCTACTTTTAGCTTTTTTCCTTTTTCGAGAAAAATCCTGTGTATGATCATGTCTAATTTTAATTTATTTTTAGGAAAATCCTGTGTATGATCATGTCTAATTTAAATTTTTTTTAGGAAAATCCTGTGTATGATTATGTTTAATTCTACTTTTAGTTTTTTCCTTTTTTCGAGGAAAATCCTGTGTATGATCATGTCTAATTTTAATTTATTTTTAGGAAAATCCTGTGTATGATCATGTCTAATTTAAATTTTTTTTAGGAAAATCCTGTGTATGATTATGTTTAATTCTACTTTTAGTTTTTTCCTTTTTCGAGGAAAATCCTGTGTATGATCATGTCTAATTTTAATTTATTTTTAGGAAAATCCTGTGTATGATCATGTCTAATTTAAATTTTTTTTAGGAAAATCCTGTGTATGATCATGCTTAATTCTACTTTTAGTTTTTTTCCTTTTTCGAGGAAAATCCTGTGAATGATCATGTCTAATTTTCATTTTACTTTTTGACGAAAATCTTTCAGTCATTGCTAACTGTATAAAAATATCTTTTAGACATCCTCTGTCTTCATTTTGACATTTATGAAAAAAAAAAAAAATCAAACTGTCCTGCTTATGACCACGTATGTATATTAATAATTCTGGTAAAAACTTAATCAGATTTCCCACCTTTTCAGCAACTTGCCAAATAACAACACTGCTTTCGGCATTGGTATTTTTGATACGCATGCTATTTGTTTTCTGAAGTCTGACATTTAAATTAAAACGATTTTTTCATGATAACTGACAGAGAACATTTCTAATCAAATACCATTTCGCAAAGTTTTGTATTCGAGAAATAAAATGAAATCATGAAAAGAAATAAGCTAACGTAATCATGAAGTGTATAGACATAAGCACAGATAACTTACTACCAAAATTAATTCATGCGCATATTATGAAAATATTCGTAATATGACCAAGCACACTAATTAACAAGTAAAAAATGTAGCAAAGTTTCATCGGCGCAATCGAGATTTCTGTATAACCGCTACAACTTATAATCAAGGCCACCGAAAATAGATCTATCTTTCGGTGGTCTCGGTATAAAGCTGTATGAGCCGCGGCTCATGAAACTTTGACCAAAGCCCGGTGGTGGCCTATCCTATATCGTTGCCAGAAGCACACTTATGGCTAACTTTAACCTTAAATAAAATCAAAACTGCTGAGGCTAGAGGGCTGTAATTTTTTAAATCTGCGGTAGGGCAGAAAAAGTGCGGACTGAAAAAAGTGTGGACGGACAGACAAAGCCGGCACAACAGTTTTCTTTTACAGAAAACTAAAAAATGCCAAGTTAAATTACTCCATTGCTAACGAAATTTGAATAACCTCACTCAGTTTATGTAACAAATGAACATTACCCAATAAATATTTCAACTACTTGAAAGTTAATTAACCTAACTTAACCCACACGGGCAAAAAATATGAATAATATTCCAGGACTCATAAAATAATATATTTAGCATATCGATAGTAATGCAAATGGTCATTCCATTTTTGTTAATACATCAATAGTTTTTTTTTTTTTTTAAGATCCCAATCCAATATAATTCTAAACTCAAATACCTTTGGAAAAAGTATACCTCAAAATACCTGCCATACACTTTTTAGTTTTCTGACAAGAAAACTATTGTGCCGGCTATGTCTGCCCATCCGCACTTTTTTCTGTCCGCCATCAGATCTTAAAACCCACTGAGGCTAGAGGGCTGAAAACTGGGATGTTGATCATCCACCCTCCAATTATCAAACATACCAAATTGCAGCCCTCTACCCTCAGTAGTTCTGATTTTATTCAAGGTTAAAATTAGCCATAATCGTGCATCTGGCAACGATATAGGCTAGGCCACCAACGGCCAGTGGTTAAAGTTTCATGGGCCGCTGCTCATGCAGCATTATACCGAGACCACCGAAAGATAGGTCTATTTTCGGTGGCCTTGATTATTACGCAGTAGCGGCTGTGCAGAAAACTCGATTGCGCCCAAGAAACTTCGGCTCATTTTTCACTTGTTTTATTATAATTATTATCGGCTTCCAATTCTATTCTTATGAAGTGTCAAGCTGATATTGGGTTGTACTGACCTATACTGAATTTCCTGAGAAGAAAATACCTCGGAAAATTCTGAAATTGCCGCACGATAGATTTCTTGTTGGGAAGATGAGAAGGCTTTAAAAAAAAAGTCTGCCTTACTATATGAAAAATCTGTTCGAATTTCAAACTATTTAACAGCGGGTACGTTAACTGACAGGACTGACAGACAGCACGTTAACTGACAAGGCTGACAGACAGCACATTAAATGACAAAACTGACAGACAGCACGTTAACTGACAGGACTGACAGACAGCACGTTAACTGACAAGACTGACAGACAGCACATTAACTGACAAGACTGACAGACAGCACGTTAACTAACTCGACTGCAGACAGCACCTTAACTGACACGAATGACAGACAGCACGTTAACTGACAAGACTGACCGACAGCCCCCCCCCCCCCCTTAACTGACAAGACTGACCGACAGCCCCCTTAACTGACAAGACTGACCGACAGCCCCCCTTAACTGAAAAGACTGACTGACAGCATGTCAACTGACAAGACTGATAGACAGCACGTTAACTGGCAAGACTGACAGACAGCTCGTTAACCGAAAAAACTGATAGACAGCACGTTAACCAACAAGACTGACAGACAGCACGTTAACAGACAAGACTGACAGACAGCACGTTAACTGACAAGACTGACAGACAGCCCGTTAACTGACAAGACTGACAGACAGCATGTTAACGGACAAGACTGACAGACAGCACGTTAACCAACAAGACTGACAGACAGCACGTTAACCAACAAGACTGACAGACAGCACGTTAACTGACAAGACTGACAGACAGAAGTGTGAGTTTCCATTTTTCATTTACTTAGCATGCTGCCCTAAATTGGAAAAACTGCAGTATCTGCAAAATTTTCGAAATTGAGATATGCCACCTATTGGGCTCGTGAAACACCAATACACGAGTTATTGCAGTTTCAGAATGATTCTTCAATGCTTTCCAACAGTATTTAGGAGGTCCCATTTGCAGTATATGCAAAATCATTAGTAAGGCAAGGGAGTAGCTACCACTGTTCACAGTTTTGTATTTTTGCAGATACTGCGGTCTCCCATTTTAGGGCAGCATGTATTAAGAACTGAATGCTTCGCCATTAATTCTGGAAATGGTAAATAGAATTTTAACAACAAGTTGGAACTGCCTTAATCTTCTTCAAAGAAAATAATTTTTCTGAAAGAATTCAGTTTCCTTGAAATACGAAATTAGGTACAGAAACTTCAGGGATCTAAAAAGTTATAGCTTTTCCGTGAATTACAACGAGCAAAAATTCCCCCCCCCCCTCTCTCTCTCTCTCTCTCTCTCTCTCTCTCTCTGTCTCTCTCTCTGTCTCTCTCTCTGTCTCTCTCTCTCCAGAAACTTCAGCCGTCTAAAAAATATATCATTTCCGTGATTTATAACGAGCAAAAATTTTCTCTCTCTCTACCTACAGAAACTTCAGCCATCTAAAAAGTATATCATTTCCGTGAATTATAACAAGCAAAAAATTTTTTTTTCTCTCTCTCTCTCTCTCTGTCTACAGAAACTTCAGCCATCTAAAAAGTATATCATTTCCGTGAATTATAACGAGCAAAAATTCTCTCTCTCTCTCTCTCTCTCTCTACCTACAGAAACTTCAGCCATCTAAAAAGTATATAATTTCCGTGAATTATAACGAGCAAAAATTCTCTCTCTCTCCCTCTCTCTCTCTCTCTCTCTCTCTCTCTCTCTCTCTCTCTCTCTCTCTCTCTCTCTCTCATGACGAACGCCATAATCTTAATATTAGCACATGACGCAAAAGCATTCCTGGCGTCAGGCGACCCACTGCCAACGGTAAATATTATCATATTCCTCGTCAACATCGACTAACCTCGGAATGAGGTTTTATTCCACTTGACGTCAGATTGAGGGCAGTTTTATCTTTCAATTTTTGCCATCTGGTCGCCGAAATCTAATGCCTACATGGCCTCGAGGACACCTCAGAATCTGAATTAACTTCCCACTTACATAAATCACATTTCGGAAGTATCACTCAACCATGTTCGCGCTCTTATATACATGCATTCACACAATACCCTAGCCGCCTTTTCTGAGAACGCGGAGGCGAGGAAGAATGACATGCAACCTCATTCCTTGTCCTAATATGCACAACGATGAAAGCACAACACATTATAGATCACACCTCTTTAGGGAAAATGCGGATTACAGAATAGATAAATAAATAAATATATATATATATATATATATATATATATATATATATATATATATATATATATATATATATGTATATATATATATATATATACACATATATATATATATATATATATATATATATATATATATATATATATATATATATATATATATATATATATATATATATATATATATA
>NC_089741.1:25126491-25131491 GCF_040412425.1 Macrobrachium rosenbergii
GGTTGGCATAAGACCTGTTTTTTTGGGGGGAACTTATACAAAAATATAAGTTCAAGAAGGTAAAGATTTCGTTGAAATAAAAGATTTTTTAAAGAAACTATTCGGATGTTTACCCAATATAGCTTAAAAATACACAAAGATCTAAAATCTCTTAATTTTCTATTCCGTTATAAACAAGTAAAAAAATGCGCCGAAGCTTCTTCGGCGCAATTGAGTTTTCTGTACAACCGCTACAGCGTAACATCAAGGCCACCAAAACTGTAACCACGGCCCGGTTGTGGCATATCCTATATCGTTGCCAGAGGCACGATTATGGCTAACTTTAACCTTAAATAAAATAAAAACTACTGAGGTTAGAGGGCTGCAATTTGGTATGTTTGATGATTGGAGGGTGGATGGTCAACATACCAATTTGCAGCCCTCTAGCCTCAGTATTTTTAAGATCTGAGGGCGGACATAAAAAGTGCGGACGGACAGACAAAACCGGCACAATAGTTTTCTTTTACGGAAAACTAAAAATGGCTTTTAACGAAAGGTATAGCTTCTTTCAAGACTGCTATTTCAGTCAACAATAAAGCCAAATTAATAACACTTGAAATTATAAAAAGTGTCAAATACAGTTACTTAAAGGTTTGTATTTGGAGCCTGTAAAGTTGCAAACAAAAATAAATACTATTAATCACCTTTTCAAAAAAAAAAAAGGACCAGAAGTTCTTGGTAAAAACTCAGATTTCCTAAAATAATTTCGCCATTTGTATAAAGTGTTCCGTAGAGCACTGCTTCATCAAATACCTTTAAACATCACCTTTCTTATAATCTTCTTAGTTTACTGTTTTCTTACTTTCTAGGATCACATTAAGTACTCTCTTTTAATCTGAGCAAATATGCAGGTTTAGGCGATTGAAATAACCACATGGACTTTGAACATGTGTAAGACATAACTATTAGAAGCATTATTAACCTCCCCCAAAATGATTAACAATAGTATTTCAGTTGTATACCCGGATGGTAGCAGCATGGCAACTTTAATTTCAATTATTTTTTCACTGTCCATTCGCTTCTTGGTATCATATTTAAAGAAAGGATATCGCCGAGAATTCATGCACCAGTTCATTTCGTAACCAATGCTTCGGGAAAATTTTTGAAGCTCTCCCACCAAAAAAAAAAAAAAAAAACAACTTTCTCAAGTGTTAGTTGCTCTTGACGGTCACATATCTTAAAGTGAAGAAGCTGAAAAATGCAGTATATGAAATCATACGCTTGCTTTATCTCTTACAGTTTTAGAACCAAGAAATATATAGAATTTCCTAGTTTATAACATTTTCCGGAAAACGCACAGACGCTGAGTTTTGTATACATCACCCCCACCTTGACATCTGACACAGAGTATACAAGAACACGCACAATTCATCTTTAATTACTTTTATAACTAAGAAACTCATGTAATGTTCCACGAATATTTATATTCTAAGGACATATAGCATCGCGATTCTGTATGAATAACTTTCCTGTATCTTTTATCATCTAAGAAAATCATGAATTAACAATTAACTCTTGATTCTATAGGATTAGGCATAAAATACAAAACACAGGATACTAGTTATTTTATTTTGTATTCCATTTCGGAAAAGACCCATCCAAGACGCTACACACTTAACAGTACAGTATTCACAGCATAAAAAACTTGAAAGAAAACCATGAATAATCCAGCAACTCTCAATGATTTTCAGGAAGGGGACAGAGACATAAAACACACCAATATTTTTTATTTTTCGGGACAGCACACCTGGCAGTAGAGTCCAACCTTCCACTTATGACCCACAAAGCTCTTGGCAGGGCAAGCGGATGATACCAAACACAGACCAGGATTTCTGGTACGCAAGTTTGGGCACCTAATCACACTCAACATGCATCAGTTGTAAACAGTCTTAAAGGCTACAGCCACGTAGGCGGTTCTAAATGCTGCATAGCCTCGAACTACTTTGGGCCACAAGGATTACAAAAAACACGAGGAAGAGGTAATTATAACTTTCGATTGCAAGACGATTTCACGAAGAAACAAGTGAAAAACGCGCCGAAGTTCCTCGGCGCAATCTAGTTTTCTGTACAGCCGCTACTGTACGACGTATAATCAAGGCCACCGAAAAATAGATCTATCTTTCGGTGGTCTCGGTATAATGCTGTATGAGCCGCGACCCACGAAACTTTAATCCCGGACCGGTGGTGGCCTGTCCTATATCGTTGCCAGAAGCGCGATCATGGCTAACTTCACCCTTAAATAAAATAAAAACTACTGAGGCTAGAAGGCTGCAATTTGGTATGTTTGATGATTGGAGGGTGAATGATCAACACATCAATTTGCAGCCCTCTAGCCTCAGTAGTTTGTAAGATCTGAGGGCGGACAGAAAAAAGTGCGGACAGAATAAAGTGTGGACGGACAGACAAAGCCGATACAATGGTTTTCTTTTACAGTAAACTAATAACTATTGAAAAACGATTGAAAGAGAGGCTTAGTGAAGTACAAGAATGACTTACTATTTCACAAAAAAAAAAAAAATCAAAAGCACTTATTATGTTATGGCAGCCTACTGTGGAGAAGTCGAACGCACTGATGACCAATAGGTTCCCATGACAAGATAATGGTGGATCTAGCAGACTCGGTGGCCAATAAATCTTATAATTCATTACAGCTAATAATAATAATAATAATAATAATAATAATAATAATAATAATAATAATAATAATAATAATAATAATCATTATTATTATTGTCATTATTATTGTTATTATTATTATAATAATAATAACCTGAAATTGCAGATCGAAATATCATCCACTGAACATGACCATGAAACTAGCCTAGAGCAATTACATAAACCGTTTGTAATATATACAAAATACAATGTTCTCATATACAGTAATATTTATTGACGAATTCAATAATGGTCACAAAATGCAACCACCCCATTCTTCTCTTGACGGGGGAAGGGATTAATCTTCAATAAGATAAATTCACAGTTAATCCCACTTCCACGTATTAACTTAACCCTTTTGCCACTAAATACAGATCGGGCGAAACCTTATGATTAAACAGTCACTCTAAAGCAGCTCAGTATGTGACATTGTTTTTGAACGCGATGCTGAGAACAGATGCTTATATTTGATAAATATGACTATTTGATAATTGTAACTGCTTGATAAATATAACTACTTGATAAATATAAGTAACTGATACATGTAACTATTTGATAAAAACGTCTACTTGATGAATATAACTACTTGATAAATATAACTGACTGATAGATATAACTATCTGATAAATACAATACTGTTTGATAAATATAACTATTTGATAAATATAACAACTTGATAAATCTAAATAGTGGATAAAAATAACTACTTGATAAATAAAACTACATGATAAATATAACTTTGATAAATATAACTATTTGATAAATATAACTACTTGATAAAACAACTACTTGATAAATGTACCTACTTGATAAATATAGCTACTTGATAAAAATAACTACTTGAAAAAATAACTATTTGTTAAATATAACTATTCGATAAATATAACTACTTGAAAAATATAAGTACTTGATATATTCAAGCTATATTCAGCTATAACTGGGGCCCTAGTGTCAATAACTTTCTATCTAAAGTACGTGATCTTACAACCAAAGTATAAATTTAAAATCAAATCACGATACTCCATCCAACGCTATTATTAACTTTGTTATACTTTGTACCTGGTGGTTAGCAGACTGTGGTTGGTCTTTGCAACCAGTGCAGTGAAAGGTAGTGAGTAGGATTGCAACCTCATTCCGAAATGCTTGTGAAATCTGAGACTGAAGATTATCAGATAGTTATATTTATGAAGTAGTTATATTTATCAGTTAGTTATATTTAACAAGTAGTTATATTTATCAAATAGTTATATTTATCAAGACGTTATTTTTTATCAAGTAGTTATATTTATGAAGTAGTGGTGCTGAAAGTAAAATTGATTAATTTATATACTGCATATATACACACACACATATATATAATATATATATATATATACATATGTATATTATATATAAATATATGTGCATCGATTTACATATATATATATATATATATATATATATATATATATATATATATATATATATATATATATATATATATATATATATATATATATATATATATATATATATATATATATATATATATATATATATATATATATATATATATTTATACATGATACCATACATATGTATGTATGTATGCAAGTATTTTTGTAAGTACGTACGTATTCCGTAACAAAAATCCACTCCCCTTCCCCCGTTATGACACTCCTTAAAAAGGCCCCGGCTTCAACGGCCCTCCGGGCCCAACGCCCCCGAATTTCTTCTTCTTCTTCCCACGCAAGATGTTATTATCTCTTCTTCTCCTCCTCCCATTCCGCGTTCAAGAAAATGCAGGGCCCCGTTTATTTATAAACCGGAAAACTAGTTGAAGATCAAACATCTCGTTTTTGTGTATCTCTCTCTCTCTCTCACTTTAATAAGACGAGCGATTCCGGTCTTGTTTTCCGTCGACTTCGCTTCATCATGCGAGGACGACGCGCCAGAAACTTCTTTTTTTTTTTTTTTATCTTCCACCCATTGCCCTCCCGAATATTTTTATTAATATTGCATTAACGTTGGTGTTTGTTGTTTTTTGTTTTTTTTTTTGTTTGAAATTAAGCCAGCCAGCGGTTGTATTGTGGGCGTGAGGTGGGAGTGAATCACAGCCTAAAAGCGTTATGGGTGTTTTCAAGAATATTGCAAAGGTCGTTAGTACTAAAGTGGTGTTAGAGGAAGAATGTCAAGAAAATATTCTTGGCCTGGTGTTCCTTATGTCTTTTCTTTTTCTAGAGAGAGAGAGAGAGAGAGAGAGAGAGAGAGAGAGAGAGAGAGAGAGAGAGAGAGAGGTCTAGAATTAAAGCCGTAGTCGATTATTT
>NC_089741.1:25136491-25238991 GCF_040412425.1 Macrobrachium rosenbergii
CTCTCTCTCACACTCTCTCTCTCTCTCTCTCTCTCTCTCTCTCTAAGGTTGGCACACACTCAGCCTTCTCACGTATGCCATAGTTATCAGACTGAACTCCCTAAAGTCTTTTTCTTCTCTCACATCACTCTAACTCTACGCAATGCATTCGGTGCCCATTGCAACCGACAGATTGCTTGTGCAAAGCTTGGTCAATGCAGTTGTGAGATGTGTGTGTTTTCTTCCGTGTGTTTCCTCTTTCTTCTTTTTATTCTTACTCTTCTTCTTCTTCTTGTTTCGTCTTCTTTTTCTTCTGCTTATTCGTCCTCCTCTTCTTCTTCTTCCTCTTCTTCTGCTTATTCTTCCTCTTCTTCTCCTTCTTTTTTCCGCTTCTTCTTCTTCTCTTCTTCTGCTTATTTCTCTTCCTCTTCTGCTGCTGCTTCTTCTTATTTTTTTTTTTCTACTCTCATTCTTCTTCTTCTTCTCTTCTTCTGCTTATTCCTCCTCCTCTTCTTGCCTCTCCTCCCCATTCTTCTTCTTCTGCTTATTTCTCTTCCTCTTCTGCTGCTTCTTCTTCTTATTTTTCCTTCTACTCTCATTCTTCTTCTTCCTATTCTTCTTCTTCTCTTCTGCTTATTCCTCCTCCTCTTCTTGCTTCTTCTTCCCCCCCCCCATTCTTCTTCTTCTGCTTATTTCTCTTCCTCTTCTGTTGCTGCTTCTTTTTATTCTTTTTTTTCTACTCTCATTCTTCTTCTTCTTCTTCTTCTTCTTCTTCTTCTTCTTCTTCTTCTTCTTCTTCTTCTCACGGTAGCTCCTTACATACACATACACACACACGCACACAAACGCACATATTCCTCATGCTTCTCATCTTTCTTCTTCGTCTTCTTCTCCTTGCCTCTCTTCCCTCTCTTCTTCTCATTCTTCTTGCTTCTCATCCTCCTCCTCCTCCTCCTCCTCCTCCTCCTTCTTCTTCTTCTTCTTCTTCTTGCCTCTCTTCCCTCTTTTCTTCTTCTTCTTACCTCTCTTGCCTTTCTTCTTCTTCTTCTTCTTCTTGCCTCTCTTCCTTTTCTTCTTCTTCCTCTTACCTCTCTTCCCTTTCTTCTTCTTCTTTTTCTTCTTGTAACTCTGTCCAACCATACACATACACACACACACTCATTCCTTGCCAAAGGCTGTCAGCCGAGCTGAGAGTATAGAACACTCGTGTCCACAGCAGTGGATGTTTCAAATCCTGGTTCGATTTTCTTCTCGTAATGTTTAATGACATTCATAACATTCACTTCACAACGTTGTTGTAACGTTAAACTTGACAGTGAATAGATTCTTAGGAAGATCACGGAAATTTAGAAATTTTGCTTAGAACAAATTACGTTCATAATCGGAATTTCCTATTTTTCGATTTTCTTGCCGCATAAGTCTTTAGGAAGACCACATTATTACATTCCGTAGAGGGGTAATGCCGTCAGGGCACCTCATGCGGTGCACTGTAGGCATTACTTAAGGTTCTTTTCAACGTCCCTTCGGCCCCTAGCTGCAACCCCTTTCGTTCCTTTTACTCTACCTCCTCTCATATTCTCTTTCCTCCATCTTACTTTCCACCCTCTCCTAACAACTGACTCATAGTGCAACTGCGAGGTTTTCCTCCTGTTACACCTTTTAAACTTTTACTGTCAATTTCCGTTTCAGCGCTGAATGACCTCATAGGTCCCAGTGCTTGGCCTCTGGCATAAATTCTATATTCAATTCAGTTCAGTACATTATTAGGTTAATTATTTTTGCTGTTATATGAACTAGTTAACCTCATAAATTTTAATTTTATTTTCAATTCAAGAAAGACTGAACTTCAAAATATTTCCTGAGGTGGGTATTTATAAACACTATGGTAATATATTTGCTGAGAGGTGTTATTTCTATGCAAATGGACTAATATCGCTAGGCCCGACACAACACTGAACTTGGAAAAATATACGTGTTATACATTACAAGTTTATGTCTAATTTCCCGAAAATCCACTCGAGAGGACTCAACATATATTTATAAGTACATATTGAGAATTTATATATTTTGACGGACTACTGGTCAATTAAGTCTGTCACTATTATTTTCCCCTCTATCTTAATCGCAACTGCGACGCACAACGCTGACTAACAACGGGTAATTGATCCGCTGGTTAAGTGCGCAAAATCATTTGGATTTGGAAGGAAACGCGCCCATCACGTTCCTTTCCTCGCCCGGTTTGGGGATCGAACGCAAAGTCCACGGTTACCAGCTGACACGGGAATCAGCACGAAAGGAAATCAATCTACAATTCGGGTCTCTCTTATGATGACGTAGACGGTTTAGCTAAGAAAGACCAGAAATATTGTCATCTATTATTCAGAGGATGAAACCTATTCATATGGAACAAGCCCACCAAAGGGGCCACCGACTTGAAATTCAAGCTTCCAAAGGCTATGGCGTTAATTAGGAAGAAGTAAAAGGACGTAAGCGGAGACACAGAAAGAAGAGATCTCGGTTATTAAAAAAGGAAAAATATAAATTAATAAATTAATAGATAGAAATGTTTATAAAATGCAGGGAGAATAGTGTTAGGGTAGCGAGTGCTCTTCTTCTCAAGAAACAATTTACAACTGTTTATAAGTTTCTCTAGAAATTTTATATTACAAATAACGCAAACTTCAACCGGTTTAAAATGAGGACAGGCGGAATCGTAACATCAAACTCGTCATGATACAATGACGAGGTTTCAGTTTTCTGAAAAGAAAACTATTGTGCTGGATGTCTGTCCGTCCGCACTTTTTCTGTCCGTCCTTAGATCTTAAAAGCTACTGAGGCTAGAGGGCTGCAAATTGTTATGTCGATCATCCACCCTCCAATCATCAAACATACCAAATTGCAGCCCTCTAGCCTCAGTAGTTTTGATTTTATTTACGGTTAAAGTTAGCCATAATCGTGCGTCTGGCAACGATATAGGCCAGGCCACCGCCGGGCCGTGGCTAAAGTTTCATGGGCCGCGGCTCATTACAACATTATACCGAGACCATCGAAAGTTAGATCTACTTACGATGGCCTTGATTTTACGCTGTACAGAAATCTCGATTACGCTGAATAGATTTCGTTGCATTTTCAACTTGTTCAAACTCGTCACTGGCTATCTTATTTTCAAATTCCTTCCATCTACTTGTGTTAGACCGTTCAAATTCGCCGCTAAGATGCAGGATTTTGTATCATTTTATTTTTTTGTATAATACTTCTTGTGCAGAAAACCCTTCCACTACATTACAACAGAATTCCTCCCGTAATCCTTTTGTGTTCCTGTGAAACGATCTTCACGTGTTTTACTTTACGCTTCTTGATAACATGGTAGGTTTGTGTAATGCCACCATCAACAGCTTTATTCGCTTACCCTGATGCTCTAACGTAATTTTCTACAGTATATTATTATTATTACTCAGATAATGAACCCTATTCATATGGAATAATGTCACCACAGGGACCACTGACTTGAAGTTCAAGCTTCTAAAGAGTATTATTATTATTATTATTATTATTATTATTATTATTATTATTATTATTATTATTATTATTATTATTATTATTATTATTCAGATGAATCCTATTCAAGCTTCCAAAGAACATTATTATTATCATTATTATTATTATTATTATTATTATTATTATTATTATTATTATTATTATTATTATTATTATTATTCAGAACATGTGCCCTACTCGTATTGAACAAGCCCACCACAGGGGCCACTGCCTTGAAATTCAAGCTTCCAAAGAATTTTGTGTTTGCTAGAAAGAAGTAACAGAAGGTAATGGGAAATACGGAAAGAAGAGATTTCCACATTCAGCCTTGGACTTTGTGTCTAATGATCGAAACTGTAAATTTCAAATATGCAAAAAATAATTTCTGTAAAGGTCATTATAGTCGCTTTATTGAAAGCCAAATAGAGCTACGGAATCATTTATTGCAGTCTTTTTACGGATTTATATATATATGTATGTATGTATATATATATATATATATATATATATATATATATATATATATAATGTATGTATAACTGAATCACGGAAATATGGAACGTGATGATTATATAAATATAAAGACAAAATAAACAATTTGAGTACTGCAAGGCCTTTCGACTTTAGTCCTTTACTTAGCAGACTATATATACATATATATATGTATATATATATACTTATACATATGTATATATATATCTATATATGTTATATATATTTTTAAAACATATATATATCATATATACTTAGAAATACACACACATATATGTATATATAGTATATATATACACACACACACACACACACACACACACACACATATATATATATATATATATATATATATATATATATATATATATATATATAATCTCTAGCTCCTATATATCAACAACTTTAGTATGGAGTAAATACTAATAAGCTTTGGAACGATCGTGGCTTACACGTTATTAAGACTCAACAAATTCAAAGAGCAAGAGGAGACAGGTGGTCTGAGTCTTCCCTCTACCTACCCGGCAATACACAAAAAAAATTATTCAAATTATAAATAAATATAGGCCTGGCGTTACCGCGCCGGAATCCTATCAGGGGGAGTGGCTTAGACACACACACACACACACACACACACACACACATACTACACAAAACACATCTCAACTTCTTCTTCCTGTTTTCTTTCATCCACATCAACCTCCACACTTTACTTCAGTAAAGGAGTTCTGGTTCATCAGTCGTTTCACCTGTTTTTAAAGACAATTCAATTCACTGAAGCCAATGACACTTGCTTCATTCAAGTCCATATCTGTTGCCTCTGTAAAGTTCATATCTTTTGCTTCACTGAGAGTCATACTGCTTGCTTCACTTAGGTCATTTCAAGGTCTCCGCCCAATCTTTTGCACACACCCTGCGACCTTTCTTGCTTCAAGTATTGCGTGACGCGCCTCTTCTCTCATCTTTCTAAAATTTATGCCTTCTTTGAGGGGCTGGCCTAATAATTTTCAGCAAGCATTTTGAGATGAGAGCGACAGTCCCATGCCATTCTACGCCCTCCTGTGACAACCACAGTCGATTAACCACCAAGTACGTAATTCGTTGCTAGGGTCAAAAGAGGCAAGATGGATTTTCAGGACGTGGATTAAATCTTTTAGCAACGAGAAGGGCAAAGCTTTCCGGCGCTCAGCTAATGAAGTCGCTACCTCCACGTCCTCTTCCTGGGCCTAGCTGAAGATGGTACCTATTCACAGCTAAATCAACACTGAGAGAGAGAGAGAGAGAGAGAGAGAGAGAGAGAGAGAGAGAGAGAGAGAGAGAGCAATCGGTACGATTTTCCATTCGTGAATGTGATACGCCAACACAATTTCTTTTGCATTAAAAGATCTTACACATTCATTAATCCTCCATCAACCTTGATAAACTATTTCAAGTGAATCTTACATATTGGCAGCCTCCCAGTTCCTCGGAATTCATTAGACGTCTACGGGGCTTAATTCGTCATCTGCCCTGATGAATCGAAAATTCCTCAGAGTTCATATCGATGAAGAGATGTCGATTTTCGTACAGTTCTATAATCATAGATTCCTAAAAACGAAGGTGATGCTCTATTTCCCAATATGCAAAAAGGGGAAAAAAAGTAATTCATATTTATTGAAATATTAAAATCTGTGGATTTATTCAGACTGGCATCAACGGTAGTTTTGTTAGTTTTCCGTAAAAGAAAACTATTGTGCCTGCTGCGTCTGTCCGTCCGCACTTTTTCTGTCCGCCCTCAAATCTTAAAAACTACTGAGGCTAGAGGGCTGCAAATTGGTACGTTGATCATCCACCTTCCAATCATCAAACAGACCAAATTGCAGCCCTCTAGCCACAATAGTTTTGATATTATTTAAGGTTAAAGTTAGCCATAATCGTGCTTCTGGCAACGCTATAGGACAGGGCCCCACCGTCCGTGATTAAAGTTTCATGGGCCGCGGTTCGTACAGCATTATACCGAGACCACCGAAAGACAGATCTATTTTCGGTGGCCTTAATTATGCGCTGTAGCGGCTGTACAGAAAACTCGATTACGCCGAAGAAACTTCGGCGCATTTTTTACCCGTTAATTTACGAGAGTGGTGACGACACACACGAGCAACGGCCAACAAGAAGTGATTTAGGCCGCGAATAATTAGAAGTTGGCAGGTGAAATATCGTGACCATCTTTCAGTCTCCTCTTCCAACGAGATGCCGCTTTCCTGACCATACATTTGCTATTTTCTTCGTCTATCTTCGTCTCGTTCATCTTTATCGTGGGGTTTCATTACCATACGGCGTTGATGAAGGTAACTCAATAAGAGCTTTTCCTTTTGGCAAGATAGAGAATGATAAAGGACTAATATTAATCCTTCTTGGAGGCTCAGAAATTCCAAACCTCTTTCACGACTTCAAAGCAGATTATTCTGAGCCAGGCCAAGAGCAATTTGTGGGTTCGTCTCACTTCTCGCTCTATTTCTGCACTTCTGAAACTTGCAGCCGTTGCTACGTCATATTCTGCTCTTGCGTTTACTGCAAAAAAGTGAAACAAATTACCCAAGGTCCCTAATAATCATTTTAGTTGACTCTTTCAGAAGCAAAGCATTAGGCGTACCTACTTTCAACAGAAGCAAAGTAAAACTGATAACAATGAAAAAATGCGACGAAGTTTCTTCTGCTCAATCGAGTTTTCTCCACAGTCGCTACAGCGTCTAATCAAGGCCACCGAAAATGGATCTATCTTTCGGTGGTCTCGGTATAGTAACCACGGCCCGGTGGCGGCCTATCCTATATCGTTGCCAGAAGCACGATTACGGGTAATTTAAACTTAAATAAAATAAAAACTGCTGACGTTAGATGGCTGCAATTTGGTATGTTTGATGATTCGAAGGTGGATGATCAACCTACCAATTTGCAGCCCTCTAGACTCAGCAGTTTTTAAGATCTGAGGCGGGCAGAAAAAATGCGGACAGAAAAAAGTGCGGACAGAATAATGTGCGGACGGACAGAAAACAGTTTTCATTTTCAGAATACGAAAAAGGACGGCAAATAAAATCATATAATAGCAACAAAGGAAGGGAGGTTTAACGAGCGAACTGAATCTGAAAGATCCGTTCTAAGCCCTAGATTGTAATCGGGGCTTCAGGAGCGAGAGGAAAAATATCGTAGCACACGAACGAAAATAAACAGGAGGAGACTCGCTCTTTCTTTCATGTGGGAATTCACCCCCAAAAAACACACAAGACAGCGACGCTTTATCTGTCAACTCAAAAGTAAAAGCATAATCCCTGTTGACGAAAACATCCTCTAATGATGTCGGACTCTCTCTCTCTCTCTCTCTCTCTCTCTCTCTCTCTCTCAATAAAACCAACTCTCTCTCTCTCTCTCTCTCATTAAAACCAACTCTCTCTCTCATTAAAACCAACTCTCTCTCTCTCTCTCTCTCTCTCTCTCTCTCTCTCTCTCTCTCTCATTAAAACCAACTCTCTCATTAAACCCCCTCTCTCTCTCTCTCTCTCTCTCTCTCTCTCTCTCTCTCTCTTCTCTCTCTCTCTCTCTCTCTCTCTCATTAAAACCAACTCTCTCTCTCTCATTAAAACCAACTCTCTCCCTCTCTCTCTCTTAAAAACAACCAACTCTCACTCTCTCTCTCTCATTAAAATTAACTCTCTCTCTCATTAAAAAGAACTCTCTCTCTCTCTCTCTCTCTCATTAACAACAACACACTCTCTCTCTCTTTCTCTCTCTCATTAAAACAACTCTCTCTCTCTCTCTCCCTCCCTCCCTCCCTCTCTCTCATTAAAAACAATTAATTCTCTTTCTCTCTCATTAAAAACAACACACTCTCTCTCTTTCTCTCTTTCGTTAAAAACAACTCTCTCTCTCTCTCTCTCTCTCTCTCTCCCTAGTTCCTCATTGGACGGGTCGATATCGTACTCGACTAGCACTCTGCTGGACCCGCGTTCGACTCTCCGGCCAGCCAATGAAGAATCAGAGGAATTTATTTCTGGTGATAGAAATTCATTTCTCGCTATAATGTGGTTCGGATTCCACAATAAGCTGTAGGTCCGGTTGCTAGGTAACCAATTGGTTCTTAGCCACGTAAAATAAGTCTAATCCTTCGGGCCAGCCCTAGGAGAGCTGTTAATCAGCTCAGTGGTCTGGTTAAACTAAGGTATACTTAACTTTTTTCTCTCTCTCAATCTCTCTCATTAAAAACAACTAACTCTCTCTCTCTCTCATTAAAAAACACTCTCTCCCTCTTTCATTAAAAACAACTCTCTCTCTCTCTCTCTCTCATTAAAAACAACTCTCTCTCTCTCATTAAGATTGGTGATAACACACCTTATTTCCTGCCTCTGAAGACGTGACGTCACTTCTTTTACTGCTTGTCAAACGGAACTCGTAAAAAGGTAAGACAATTTATTTTACATGCTGTCTGATGTACATTAAAAGCAGGTCAGCTTGCTCGATTAGCCTAGGCGAGTTTGCGGTTCGGGTTAAAAATAACGCAACGATCCAAAACTTTAGGATATGTTGCTTTAAACAATACTGAACCCAATTTCTGCTCTTTTTAAGGCCTTCACTATGCTACAGATGCTTTGCATTTTTTTTTCAGTTTCATAATCAGCTCTATTTATTAGCTTCAAATGATTTCTTCGATGTGTTTATTTAAAGAACCAAATTAGTTTTGACTTGCGAGCAAATTGTTTCGCAACTTAAAACTACTGTCGATCTAATTCCTCCTCTACTCACGTCATACAAATGGAATGGAATGGCATATAGAATTTAGGCCAAAGGCCAAGCTCTGGGACCTATGCGGTCATTCAGCGCTGACAGGGAAACTGAGAGCAAAGGAGGTCTGAAAGGTGTAACAGGAAGAAAATCTCGCAGTTGCACTACGAATCAAGTGTTAGGGAGAGGGTGGATAGCAAGATGGAGGAAAAAGAATATAAATGGAGGTACAGTAAGCAATGAATTATGTATCTGATAGATAGACGACTCTGGGTTGTCATAACTAGGGTAGAGAAAGACAGGGGACTAGCAAAGTCACTTAAAAAGACTTACTGAGAAACCCTGGTGTAATGTATATTTATATATATGTATGTACTTGTATATATATGTATATATATATACAGTATATATATATATGTATATATATACATATATATATACATATAAATTATGTATATATATAATATACTGTATATATATATATATATATATATGTATGTATGTATGTATGTATATATATACATGTACATACATATATAAATATACATATTATACATATATAATATATGTGTGTGTATATATATATATATATATATATATATATATATATATATATATATTCTAAAGCATCTTCATGTGGAACAAGTAAACTTCAAAATGGTTTGTAAACTTCAATATATCGACTGCAAAAGTAAGTCAACTGCAACAGTAAGTCAACTGCATTTGAAATTAATACATTAACGTCCCCCATCGAGTACTGAGCTCGTATGAATATTCATTTCGCAGCAAATGTTCACAATACTTTAATTATCTAATTGTGACATAACCTTGCTATGATCTTTTTATATTATAACATTTCCGAAGTGGTACCAGCGTGAATGAAAGTACTAGCAGTGGTTCTCAATCTTATTGTTAGTGATAGCACTCTAACCAATGTAATAATTACCGTGGGACCCCTTATTCACCATCCAACCATATCGCATGAATTAACTTCTTATTTAATGAATAAAATTATTATCCGTACCCAAACCAAAATCAACACACTGTACGTGCAGAAATATACTGTACAATCAAAGAGCATATCAGAAGAATTAGATAAACATAATTGGAGTAGATACACTGATAATAATTATATGAAGACTTCTACAAACTTTTTTTTTTAACAAATGTTCACAGAGACGATCTAGCCAAGACAAAATTTATGACAATCTTGTGGCACCCTTAGGCACTGTCTGTGGCACCCCAGGGTGCCACGGCACCCATTTTGAGTAACTTAGGTATTGGATTCATTGTTCAGCCTTATCCAACAGAAGCGGAAATTTGGATATCGAAGTCAATTATGTTCCTAAGACCCTTTTGTGACAGTTTAAATTTTTCTTAACCTTTTATTTTTTTTTTATTTCAACTGTTAACAACGGTTCATGTATGCATACATATTTTCTTATTTGTTTACAATTATTTAAAAATTGATTTTCTTCTATATATTACTTTACAATCTTTGATATTTTCTCAGAAGTCTTCTCAGCGTGTTCTATATTATTGTGCGGGTAAGCTAAGTAATATAATAATAATAATAATAATAATAATAATAATAATAATAATAATAATAATAATAATAATAATAATAATAACTACATGAACAACAGACATACAGCACAGTGCATCTAAAATAAAACTCGATTAGTAATAATAATAATAATAATAATAATAATAATAATAATAATAATAATAATAATAATAATAATAATAATAATAATAATAACTGACCAGACCACAGACATACAGCATGATGGATCTGAAACAAAACCCCATAATCAAAAAAAAAAAAAAAGCCAAAAACAGAGTGCAATTAAAGCCTACATCTTCTAGATTAAACTAGCCTTATGCCAGCACGGGCTCTTGCTCCTAGAGCAGCCCGTAATGGAAGCCTTTCTCAAGTACATTCCCTCACGGGTGAGTGATCCAACGGATCGGATCGGATTTCCGAAGGAAATATAAAGACGGCACCGTAACGGTGTGTTGAACTTTGCGAAGTCGAAGACGGGAACATTCGAATGCCCGACATCAGCGCTCAATTGCATCATGGGTAATTGTTTTGCAAGGTCTCTCTCCGTTGCAATCGAGAATGTTCACTTTTCTCTCTCTCTCTCTCTCTCTCTCTCTCTCTCTCTCTCTCTCTCTCTCTCTCTCTCTCTTGGTACTGATTTCTATTTTTTTGGCGACTACCAATTTTTTCACATTTCTTCCGCTACGATCTTTACGTTACCCGCCCTCTCTCTCTCTCTCTCTCTCTCTCTCTCTCTCTCTCTCTCTCTCTCTCTGTGTTAGTAGAGATTTGTGTTTTACTTTTGGCGACTGCCAATTTTTTCACATTTCTTCCGCTACTATCTTTTCGTTACCCCCCCTCTCTCTCTCTCTCTCTCTCTCTCTCTCTCTCTCTCTCTCTCTCTCTCTCTCTGTTAGTACTGATTTCCACTTTTTATTTTTTATGCGACTGCCAATTTTTTTCCATTTCTTCCAATCTCTCTCTCTCTCTCTCTCTCTCTCTCTCTCTCTCTCTCTCTCTCTCTCTCTGTTAGTACTGATTTCCACTTTTTTATTTTTGGCGACTGCCAATTTTTTTTCCATTTCTTCCGCTACGATCTCTCTCTCTCTCTCTCTCTCTCTCTCTCTCTCTCTCTCTCTCTCTCTCTCTCTCTCTCGATGTTACGACTTAGTTCTGTTATTATATCCTGCTTAGTTGGGATATAGATGTCGGCATGATTTGGCGCGGATATACGAGTGATCTTAAAATTTATGACACAGCATGTTTAGCAGTCGAGGGATGAATTTGGAAGTGACTGTCGTTTTGTTTTCTTATTGAGCCATCCCCTACAGTAATTGTACTGGTTGCTTTATATATATATATATATATATATATATATATATATATATTGCATATATCATATATACATATATAAATATATTTGTATATGTATGTATATATATATATATATATATATATATATATGCACATATATATATATATATATATATATATATATATATATATATATATATAATATATATATATATATATATATATATATATATATATATATATATATATATATATATATATATATATAAGTAATGCTACGTTTTCCGTTTTCAGCAAAATCTTTTGTAATGAATCATTTGGACCCATATTACGATTGAGCACAGTCTCTACAAGATTCACTGCTAGAACCTTTCATCCTCGCCAGGGACTCGAACCCTGGCTCTCATTCCCACACATACATAATATATATATATATATATATATATATATATATATATATATATATATATATATATATATATATATATATATATATATATGTATTTATATTCATATATACATATATATGTACAATATATATATATGTATATATATACATATATATATAATTATACTGCCTATTTTGTTTCAAGAATGAATCTGTCGCTTTAAAGCTAGGGGCACATAGATGCCACCTGGATGCCCACATACTTAATTTCGCCGTCGACTATTTTCGTCGTTGTAACGTCAGGTCAATATAAATCAGTCAATCAATGGCAAGGGCCTCATAAAAAAAAATATATATACTCGTATGACACGAATATTAACTTTTTTTTAATAATACTTAATTTTAAAGAGATAAGAAGTGATCATAAGCCCAGCCCAAGCAAGACAGCATGACTGCTGGGCATTACAGCATTCAATATTCTTGGGGCAATGCCCCCCCTCCCCCTAGGATTACTTTATGTTTGAAAGTGTCCCCCTTCTCCTCCTACCCCTCCTGGGGGTGTGGGGAAGGTGGCACCACTGGGCATTCTCTCTCAAGTATGAGATTTCCTCCTCTATCTCTCTATCTCTCTCTCTCTCTCTCTCTCTCTCTCTCTCTCTCTCTTTCTTCTCCACCCCCCCAACCCCCACCCTCGCTTGGCCTACTTATCGCAATGTGCCAAACACGAGGAAGTGTAGAACAGACGGAGGAGGAGAAGAAGAAGGAGAAGTAGAAGAAGAAGAAGAAGCATCAGCCGCGGCAGTGGCAAGGCCCTCCTTCTGTAGCGCTGCCTGCCAGCTAAACTTAGGAGGGGAGCTTGCAGGCGGTGCCCAGTGTGTGTGTTCCTCCAGGCCTCTCGAGAGCACAAGTCATTTGCTGTACTCTTTTCTCTTTATTTCCGTCTACCACAACCTCGTTTCCTTCATTGAAATCATTACACTTGATCTGTTTCTCTTAGCAATTTTTTTTTTCCATTGGCACTGTTATTTTCGTGCTTGACACAGCGCCACATTCGCGTTCCACCTCCGTATCTAATTTCAGTCTTCAAATATGCACTTCTGACGTCCGTCCGTCTCGAAACACTCGTTGTTTCGCGCTGCCACAATCCTATCGAAACCCATCATTTGAAACAACCCGAGAAAAACGCCAATGTCCTCGCTATCCCGGGCTAACCACGGCCAATCTTCTCGCAATCATCGTGGCTATGCATCACCAAAAACCCTCGAAAAGAATCTGGTTAAGTTTCAGCGAAAAGCCCGAAATCTCGGGTTCCGGGAAAAGCCATTGTTGACGCGTTTTTAACTTGGCTGAGATTCTTCTTCTTCTTCTCCCAAGGCTGACGACGATCCTCGCTTCTTCTTGCTGCTGGCCGTGCGTGGTGCCAGATGTTGCCAGTCTCGACATCTCGGCCACGCGACGAGGGCCCTCCCGCCTCCGGTGTCCCAGATGCTCAATTAAAACCATCTCTCTCGGCCACTGATTGTTTATTCTTTTTTGACTGAATGTGGTCGGTTAACAAATTATTAAATGGACACTGAAGCCGGTAACATACTGAACAATCTAACCCGTAGCTATAGATTATCTTAAATGTCAAACTTTCAAAGAATTCTTTGGGTTAATTAATGATTTTATAAATATCTAAGCCGAGTCAGTTTAGTCTTTAACGGACTAAGACCAGACCACATCCAGAACCCAAGTCTCCTTTGCGCTGGTAATTGCAAGACAAACGTGCGGCTCCCTCTGACATCTGGCTCACGCCAAGAGCAAATTGTTTTAGCTATAATGGCTTTCAAACTGCTTGCTTGCGAGACACGAAGTAACAATTGTACCAGAAGCCGAGGAATGTGCATATTTATTTAGTAAAAACTAACGTTGGCTACTGCAAGCGCCTCCTCGCTGACAGCAATGAAAATGTGAAAACGATGATAAATCTTTTGCTGGCTAGTTTTAGTTCAACGTTCACACTTTAGAAATTGTACTTTCTATAAATTCCTTTTCTGACTTCAAAAACTGGTCTAGTCTTAGCTAATGAAGACAGACCTCATAACACTGCTCTTTACATAGCAGAAAAGCTCATATTTGACTGTCTATTGCTAAAAAGGCAAGTATGACAAGGCACTACTCTAGATTAGGTTATATGAAAAACTTTCTTTAGTTGTACACTGTAATTTGTGAAGCGGACCTGTAAATTCTGACTGGCACTTGCAGGAACGCAGAAGACTGAGTTGACCTTAAGTTAAATACATTAGTTTTGTAGTGTATAATTCTTTACAGACACGATCTACTTTCCTGAGTGAAAATCACTGTCTGCCTATGAGGGACTGATTTTAGAGTAAAATAAATCAGTTACTGTATAATTCATCCTTTTTGCTTTTGAAGCAAAGAAAAGGGCCTTTGGAAAAGTCTTCTACATTCTTTAACTTTTCAGGCAACTCAGACATCTACACGGATTAATGTCTCATCGACAGAACGTTGTCCCATTCACTCTTCTACTCACCAAAGGTTCTGTATATATAATTCTTCTAATCAATCCTCTTCCACCCTTTCGACATACAATGTCCAGATTGCTCATCTTAGCAACTTACGTTATTTTTCCATATTTTTCTATTTTTAGTTTTCTGTAAAAGAAAACTATTGTGCCGACTTTGACTCTGTCCGTCCGCACTTTATTCTGTCAGCCCTCAGATCTTAAAATCTACAGGGCTGCAAATTGGTATGTTGATCATCCACCCTCCAGTCATCAAACATACCAAATTGCAGCCCTCTAGCCTCAGTAGTTTTTATTTTATTTAAGGTTAATGTTAACTATAATCATGATCCTGGCAACGATAGACAGGCCACCACCGGGCCGTGGTTAAAGTTTCATGGGCCGCGGCTCATACAGCATTATACCGAGACCACCGAAAGACAGATCTATTTTCGGTGGCCTTGATTATACGCTGTAGCGGCTGTACAGAAAACTCGATTGCCCCAAAGAATCTTCGTTGCATTTTTACCTGTTGCCAAAGCCTATGACGTTTCCTAAAAGAAGTAGAATACCAGAATGGTGTCAAAACTTGCAGAGATATTTCCGAAAAACTCGAAATGTAACATCGTCCATAATCATTAAAGTTACCATGCATTCTCATCACTCCTAACACACACCGTACAGTGGCTTCGTTCATGAGGTCATAAACACTCGGGAAAAAACACGTCCAAATTATTTTCGGGAGAGGGCCAGCCAAATTTCCCAGCGGTGGCTGGTTCTAACTGTTACCCGGAGGAATGCCTCGAGAGAAGCGTTATGTAATAAGAACCCGCCTCCCCAGGGGCACATTCCTCCAGGTGGGACCTTGAGGACAAACATACAAAAATGGGAAAGTGCGATGTTCTGATCTTCGAACATTATCGTAAAGACTTCGCGGATTTTTTTTTAAGTAATTCGAAATTACTTGTAATGTTCATGTTACTGTTATTGTTCTTTTCTATGTAGAGGAGAATATTTTATTCTTTTTAATTCAAAATTATGTTTAATGTTCATGTTATTTTTTTCACAGTTCTTATCTATAGAGCAGAAAATATGTTATACTTTTTAACTCAAAATTATGTGTAATGTTCGAATTATTGTTATCATTATTCTTATCTAAACAGAAGAAAATTTGTTATCCTAGATAAAAAAATATTTATACTATAGGTACAGAATATATGGTTTATCGAATTGTTAATATATAATGAGTGGCTCGAGCCATACAATGTAATTATTCACCATACGAACAAAGCACCTTTACAATTCTAAGAACACATTCAATTGGCATTTGTTATTAATGATGAAATTAAAATAAGCACTATGGTAATAGTGATTAAATTGGCACGGGATATTTCTCCTAAATAAAAGATATAAAAAAAGACAGAACTTAATTGGAACTTTTTTTATAGAGGTCAACTGGACGAGGTGCACAGTACCCTTATCTAGCCCAGGCCCGAAAAATAGAGGAAAAGGGAAGGGGAATGGGAAAAGAGATAGGGCTCATCCAGAAGGAACTACCAGACCTGCTCCAAGAAGGGTGAAAGAAAATAAGAAGGAAGAGAAATCCAAAGTTTGACAATAAAGAAAAAAAAGAAGGAAGAGAAATCCAAAGTTTGACAATAAAGAAAAAAAGGAGGAAGTGAAATCCAAAGTTTGACAATAAAGGAAAAAAAAAGGAATGAAGAGAAATCCAAAGTTTGACAATAAAGAAAAAAAAGAAGGAAGAGAAATCCAAAGTTTGACAATAAAGAAAAAAAGAAGGAAGTGAAATTCAAAGTTTAACAATAAAGGAAAAAAAAGCAATGAAGAGAAATCCAAAGTTTGACAATAAAGGAAAAAAAGAAGGAAGAGAAATCCAAAGTTTGACAATAAAGAAAAAAAGAGGGAAGTGAAATCCAAAGTTTAACAATAAGGGAAAAAAAAGAAGGAAGAGAAATCCAAAGTTTGACAGTAAAGGAAAAAAAAGGAAGGTAGAGCAATCCAAAGTTTGATAATAAAGGAAAAAAAGGAAGGGAGAGAAATCCAAAGCTTGACACTAAGGAGAAAAAAACCTTCGGTGAACGGGCACTCTTAAGAGAATTCTCTTTCTCAATGAGAAACCAAAAGTAGCAAAGTTTTCTTTATAGAAAAATTTTTTTCCTCACAGAATGAAAAAGTAATTCTCCTTCACATTCTGAAAGACATTAAATTCCTATAATTCTTTAAGAAACAGGATGGTGAAAAAGCATTTTTATCCTCACAAAATAAACAAGTGAAAAATGCGCTGAAGTTTCTTCGGCGCAATCGAGTTTTCTGTACATCGTATAATCAAAGCCACCGAAAATAGATCTATCTTTTGGTGGCCTCGGTATAATGCTGTATGAGCAGCGGCCCATGAAACTTTAACCACGGCCCAATGGTGGCCTATCCTATATCGTTGCCAGAAGCACGATTGTGGCTAATTGTAACCTTAAATAAAATAAAAACTACTGAGGCTAGAGGGCTGCAATTTGGGATGTTTGATGATTAGAGGGTGGATGATCAACATACCAATTTGCAGCCCTCTAGCCTCAGTAGTTTTTAAGATCTGAGGGCGGACAGAAAAATTGCGGACAAAATAAAGTGCGGACGGACAGACAAAGCTAGCGCAATAGTTTTCTTTACAAATAACTAAAAGTAATTCTCCTTCACATTCTGAAGAACATTTATTCCCAGAGCAGTAAAGTCATGAAAATAATTTTTTTGAAAATAAGGAAGAGTTATTCTGCTAACTGAAGTGGCAGAAAGAAATATCCCACAACTAACAAAATAAATGAGGTAGATTTCTCTCGCACGGAAACAATCCGTTAGCTTTTGAAATGTATTTTTATACTCTCCGAAATAATTAAATGTGTCTATTTGTCATAACAGAAAATCCATTCATATTCATTGTTTGATTTCTTCTTTGTTTTTTTACTTTTTTTTTTACTGAATATGATAAATGGTAAAAAAAAACTATATTTCACCCATACTCTATTTCAGGATTGACAGAAGGCGATAATCTAACAGAAAAATGCCTTATCTTTGAGGGCGGCAAAAAATATGAACGGGGGTACAGTAAAATGAATGAAAGGGGTCGCAGGTCATAAACAAGACAGTTGCCATTTAATTGGTTGAGATGACAAAGTTTACTCTCTCGAGCGGGTGGCAAGAACCGTTCTCTTCTGTAAAAGTATAAAAGTCAATCCATTGATTCTAGGGAGGAAAGTGACAGAGAATGCCCCTAACTAAGAATGTTTCTCCCGGAAAGAATGGCTGAAGCCTTCCACTTGTAATGAGAGAATTTTTTTTTCTCTGTAAATCTACTTTCTCATCAACAACTAAAAAAATATTTTTGTAGAAAAGGTAAAACATTCTCAGTTCATCACTGTGGCTGAAACCATTCTTCGTCTGCCGGGCGAAGTAGGGCAACACATTCTCGTTGGCCCAGGGCCAAATTCCTCCTCAATAATAGAATGCCGAAATTCTTTCGGTAAACTGTTCTGCAACATTTCTTCTTTGGTATTTACACAAGCAATCCTCTTAACTGAAAAGATTTTCAGTGATTAAGTATAAGGCAAATTTCTTCAGCAGAGTAATTAAGATCATTTTCTCAATAGTTTCTTTGAATGATGCTCAAAAGACCACTATTTTGAGTAGAGTAACTTAACCCATCTCATGGGTGTAGCAAATTTAGACATTTGCATTAGACGACGAGAAAAATTTTTTTTTTCGAAAAACTAAATTCGACGAAAAAAAAATTACCTTCGAGAAACTAAAGTCGACGAAAAAAAATTATCTTCGGAAAACTAAAGTTGACGAAAAAAAATTATCTTCGAAAAACTACAGTTGACGAAAAAAAATTATCTTCGGGAAACTAAAGTCGACGAAAGAAAAATGATCTTCGAAAAACTAAAGTCAACGAAAAAAAAATTATCTTCGAAAAACTAAAGTCAAAGAAAAAAATCCATCTTCGTAAAACTAAAGTAAAAAAAAAAAAATTATTTTCGAAAAACTAAAGTCGACGAAAAAAAATTATCTTCGAAAAACTAAATTCGACGAAAAAGATTATCTTCGTAACACTAAAGTCGACGAAAAAAATATTATCTTCGAAAAACTGAAGTCGACGAAAAAAATTATTTTCGAAAAACTAAAGTCGACGAAAAAAATTATCTTCGGAAAACTAAAGTCGACGAAAAAAAATTATCTTCGAAAAACTAAAGTAACTCTGAATCAGCAACAGCAATGACTTTATTTCTTGGCGAGGAAGAAAGTGTTGCTATAGATGATAATACTTATCTTTATTATGTATTCAGCCATCAGAGAGGCAGACAGAGAAATATGACGGAATAAAATATAATTAATATCTAAGATATGATTTGTTTAATGTATGAAAGGAAGGTTCAAAGTACAAACAAACACCAGATTTACTTCCGGATCAACAAGACATATATAAACCTAAGAAAGAAAATGGACGTCTCTTTTGAGCTTTGTATAATATTAATAAAACTAGTTCAATCTAATTTAACAAAGGATTCTTTTGAAGAAAAGATCCACAAAAAAAAAAAAGTCAGTGACATTTCAAAAGGTTAAATGTTGTCTGGCCACGAACATAATCCATTTTTATCTATTTATTAACTTATTTCATTTTTTTCTATTTTAATATGCGAGATCTCCTCTTTCTGTATTTCCCTTTACCTCCTCTTACTTCTTCCTAATGAACACCTTAATATTCTTTGGAAGCTTGAATTTCAAGTCAGTGGCCCCTGTGGTAGGCTTGTTCCATATGAATAGGGTTCATCTTCTGTAATAATAATAATAATAATAATAATAATAATAATAATAATAATAATAATAATAATAATAATATAATGATAATACGAAGAAGAAGAAGAAGAAGAAGAAGAAGAAGAAGAAGAAGAAGAAGAAGACGAAGAAGAAGAAAATAATAATAATTAATAAGAAAAACGGTTTAACTTTATTCTATACTTGCTGTTCATGACTCGTGGCCATCTGATGGCACCCAGATGGAGAGCCAACCATCTTTGGCACCTGTGCCACATCCCCTTCGGTCCCAACCAGCATAGAATTAATCACATATATAATTACATTCGTTATTTCCCACCTGGTGAGGTTATGCAGCCGTCGATGACGCCCCGTATTCGTTATTATTCGTGACAACAGGCGTCGCGTCGAAAGGCTTCGATCAATCAACAATTCCCCATAACTGGCCAAGTTCCAAGTTAACGGCGTTTTCTCTGTGTCAGACTTTCGTCAGCAACTTTCATTTTCCTTCTCCGCTGCTTCGTGTGCCCCTCTGGAGATGATATTCTGTGTCTGCTGCTTGAAAATGGATACTCGTGCGTCGTTTGAGTAATATGTATCATCAATGAAAATATCCAAAAATCCTTTGGTCGTGTAGTGTATAGTGGTTAAAGCGGCGAACGCATTTTACCCCCCCCCCCCTCGAATGTACTGCAGGTTTGAGGCTGAGCGTGACACGTGAGAAATGATTTTTTATTTTCATTTTGTGGAAAAGAGTCGTTTTCGTCTATCTAAATTTTGCATTCAACATAAAGTTCATCGCCAATTTAGAGTTTCTTTATAACAAATAATAGAAAAAATATTGATAAAAAATAAATAACAAAAACAGATGAATAGCAACGAAAGGAGAACATCCCATTATTTGCATCTTCTCAAGGAAATCAAATCGCTTCTATTAAGAGAAAGACAAGCATTGTCATATGACACTTGTGTCAGGAGATGATCATTCATCAATGAGCGAATGTTTATTAAAAACATAGTCAAAATATTAGTTAAAATTATCCTAGGTTTCCCAACTCGGGGAAAAATCCGCAGTTCCACATCTTCGGATGCAACCATATTTGACAGAAAGGTGATGTGACTAATTCGCCACTGAAATAAACTTTGTTGATTCCTCAACATCATGTGCTTGCAATATATATATATATATATATATATATATATATATATATATATATATATATATATATATATATATATATATATATATATATATATATATATATATATATATATATATATATATATATATATATATACATTTAATTATACATATATATATATGTGTATATACAAGAGTTACATATATATATATATATATTTTTTTTTTTCATTAAGATGTAACATGGCCACATAAATAAAACATTTTCAACACATTCCCTTTCCTCCGTATTTACATTTTCAACAAGCATTCAAACTGACACTAATATATTTCATTAGGGAATGAAATATGTAAATTGTCCTGGAAAATTTTGGAGAGATATTCGTGTTTTCCCCTAGAATTTTTCAGTAATGACCCACTGGCCTTAAAACGTTGCTAACAGATATATCTGCCCTTAAAAACTGGAACATATTTAATTAACATAATATTTTTCCTAAAATATTTTTATCAGATAGTCCAGTTTGTTTTAGTTTTCTGAAACGAAAACCATTGTGCCGGCTTTGTCTGTCCGTCCAGACTTTTTTCTGTCCCTCAGATCTTAAAAACTACTGAGGCTAGAGGGCTGCAAATTGCTACGTTGATCATCCACCCTCCAATCATCAAACATACCAAATTGCAGCCCTCTAGCCTCAGTAGTTTTTATTTTATTTAAGGGGTAATTTTAGCCATAATCATGCATCTGCCAACGATATAGGACCGGACAGGCCACCACCGGGCAGTAGTTGAAGTTTCATAGGCCGCGGCTCATACAGCATTCTACCGAGACCACTGAAAGACAGATCTATTTTCGGTGACACTGATTATTTGCTGTAGCAGCTGTACAGAAAACTCGATTGCGCAGAAGAAACTTCGGCGCATTTTTACTTGTTTATAGATAATTTTCAACATAGAAACGCATTTATGTTGTCCCTAAAACATTTTCATTAGATATACAAAATCTCTAGACATTTTCAACGCTTTCGTATTGTTCCTAAATTGACATCCACAAATATTTATTGTTCCTAAAAAAAATTCAATGATTAGGTTTTCCTATTTTTCAACAGATCTTTATTTTGTCCAAAGGTATATAAAATAGATACTGAAACATTATTATCAAAGATTAAAGTTGACCCTACAATATTTTTACAAGTAATTTTGTTATCCCTGAAACATCCTTACAATTGTTTTGTTATCCCTGAAACATTTTTACAAGTATTTTTGTTATCCCTAAAATATTTTCACAGTTTTTTTATCCCTAAAACATTTTTACAATTATTTTGTTATCCCTGAAACATTTTTACAAGTATTTTTGTTATCCTTAAAATATTTTCACAGTTTTTTTATCCCTAAAACATTTTTACAATTGTTTTGTTATCCCTGAAACATTTTTACAAGTATTTTTGTTATCCCTAAAATATATTTAAAGTTTTTTTTATCCCTAAAATATTTTTAAAGTTTTTTTTATCCATAAAACATTTTTACAAGTATTTTTGTTATCCCAGAAACATTTTCAACAGAGACTGTTTACAGATATTCATGATTTTTCTAAAACATTTAAGTAGTCGCTATGACACCTTCAACAGCCGTTCACGTAACCCCCTGAAACATTTTCAAACGATATTTATACTTTAACTAAAACATTTACATCATGTATTTATAGCAGGGCATGCTGCCAGGGACACAGTATGAGGGCAACCTATGAGGAACGAGGACACAGTATGAAGCAAGCAACGCATACCTCATGAAAATGGGGAGCTATTTCACACGACTGAAAAACAATGTTAGGAAAAACAGTTTATCAAAATTTTTCTTAAAATATAAAAGACAAAGAAAAACTGACAGAAAATAAGGACAACAATAATATTTTAGGTACTGTATGTATGTATGTATGTATGTATGTATGTATGTATGTATGTATGTAAGTACGAAAATACTGAACAACATCTAAATGTTTGACGAATAAACTCCCGCGACCAACCGTGGGGTCTATGAGTATGGCCAGCAACGCCACCCCAAAAATCACTGCACAGACGAATCAACAAACCATAGGAGTCGGACGTGAGGGGCAAAAGACTGGGGCGAGTGTCTTAAATGAGATTGAGAGGATCCTTAAATAGTTTTAGCTGTTTACGACGTGTTAACCCAGAGAGAGAGAGATAGATTGAAACTTGAACATGAGGCATTACGTAACGGAGGAGGAGGAGGAGGAGGAGGAGGAGGAGGAGGAGGAGGAGGAGGAGGAGGAGTCTGGATTTGAAATCCTGGTTTGTATTTTCCTCTGACGAGAAAAAAAACAACTGAAAATCTTAGCATTAGCTTTTTTCGTACGCACTCCTGAATTCATGAGAGAGAGAGAGAGAGAGAGAGAGAGAGAGAGAGAGAGAGAGAGAGAGAGAGAGAGAGAGAGAGAGAGAGAGAGAGAGCATTAGTTTTTTAAAAAACACACTCCTGAATTTATTTGAGAGAGAGAGAGAGAGAGAGAGAGAGAGAGAGAGAGAGAGAGAGAGAGAGAGTTTCTTTAAAAAAACCTGAAATTATTTGAGAGAGAGAGAGAGAGATTTAGCATCAGTTCTTAAAAAACACACTCCTGAATTTATTTGAGAGAGAGAGAGAGAGAGAGAGAGAGAGAGAGAGAGAGAGAGAGAGAGAGAGAGAGAGAGTTTCTTTAAAAACCTGAATTCATTTGAGAGAGAGAGAGAGAGAGAGAGAGAGAGAGAGAGAGAGAGAGAGAGAGAGAGAGAGATTTAGTATCAGTTTCTTAAAAAAACACACTCCTGAATTTATTTGAGAGAGAGAGAGAGAGAGAGAGAGAGAGAGAGAGAGAGAGAGAGAGAGAGAGAGAGAGAGAGAGACCTATTACTTTTGTTATTGTATAATAAATCTATTAGTTCTTCGTAAGGAGACTAAAATCATACTAATATTTCCTTATATATACCTCTCAGATAATACCTGACAAGTATCACATGACTTCAGCAGTTTTCTTGTCCTGCCCTCATAAATAATAATAATAAAAAAAAACACGAATAAACAGAAATAAAAAACTCTCGAACCTTTCCACACAGGCATCGTATGTGTACAGAACTGAGCTATTGCAGACGTAACATATTGTTTGCCACTGCGCAATATCGAAACGAAAACGAGAATTATTATGCCATTTTTTTTCGAACGAATTCGTTGCACAATAACGGCAAAAGAAATTCGAAGATCTCACACAGGTGAAAGAGAACTTTCGTTTTATTCTATAACTTATGATGAAACATGTGGCCGCCAGAGCTGAGGAAGAATTTAGGAAGAATTTCAGAGACCAACACACAAGTCGAGTGGAAAAAACCCAAAGCGCAACGAGAGAGTTTGCAGCTTCAGATATTTGGGTTTCGTCCACAGCGAGAATCTTATTTTTGTAAAATATTTGGTCACACACAAACACACACACACACACACACACAGGGACTACGCAGGTGTAGCCTAAATTCCTGCGACTGGCCACGCTAGGAGAGGGGCAAAAATACGCCGGACTGCATTTCTGAAATATGCATTTACCCTCACAGAGCTGGGAATGAAGTGTAGCTTGCTGGAATGACTGTTCTATCATATGTTTATATGTGTGTATATATATATATATATATATATATATATATATATATATATATATATATATATATATATATATATATATATATGCATAAATAATCAACACACAATCGAATGGGGAACAGAAATAAATTTCTGACTCGCATCGGGATCGAACCCAATTCTCTCAATTGGGAGGCAAGGGCGCTACCAACTGTGTGGTTCTGTGGTTCAGTTGGTAACGCCCTTGCCTTTAAACTGAGAGACCTGGGTTCGATCCCGATGTGAGTCAGATATATATATATATATATATATATATATATATATATATATATATATATATATATATATATATATATATATATATATATATATATATATATATATATATATAAAATCTGTGCGTGTGTCTTTATGCTACTATTTCTCAGCTAGTATTTTAGGATGGGGCTGCTAGCCTCACACCAATGTCCACCCTGACCATGGGTTCAAGCCACCATCTACTATTATGAAGGTGCATACTTCTTAGCCACTAAACATATAAACGTCAATGCAAAGGTTTTGCCTTGAGGTTCTTAGCAAAGATTTATGTTATGGATGAGGTTTCAAACCCAATGGTCTTCTCTGGTCCTGCTGCGACCCTCCACAGTCAACCAGCAACTAAGTATAAAACACTAGTTTTTTTCAGGAAATGGTGATATGAGTCGTTAACCAACCACTGAGTTACTTAATATTTCTACACATTCATTTGGTCACATATTTACATTTTACTACAATTTCAACCCCTTTCACTCCACGTACACTACAGGAACAGTAATTCATCTAAGCAGCCTCTAACATATTCCTTTCATTTGAATTTAACATCTACAATTCCCTTCCATAAAGGAAAGTGGGCTAAAATCTCTTCATATACCGTAGCCTCGTCCGCCATAAGGCCTCTTCTTACTCACAAAACTTCTGCAGAGATCCGCTACCTTCCTTGTTTCACCTCTTCTCATCAGTTGTCATTCTTTACAAGATTCCCAAATACTTATGAAAATGAGCCTCTTTCAGTCACCTACCATCCATATTAACACCTTTGCTGTTTTCACGTAGCCACATAACTACACTCTTGCTAACAATCACATTCAACTTGCTACTCTTGCAAACGCTATAAAACTCTTTCACCGGATTCTGCAACTTCTCTTAACTATCAACTAGCATAGCATTATCTGTAAGTATTGGGCATCTCACACTCCGTTCGTGACCATTTTTATGACCAGACAAACTTGTGCCAACATCTCTCCTTTTCCAAACTACCCTTATCATGCCATCAATAAAACAGAAAAACATTAAAAAGTCACGGATGTATGACATACATTTTTTAAAGCCTAATTTTATACTAAATCAGTTGAATTATCGTTTTTCGTTAACACATCTAACTGTAAATATAGAAACAAAAAACTACAAAGTTTCATGACAGAAGATAGAGACGTCTCTAACCCAGCCTAAGGGATCAGCAGAACAGCCAAGCGGTAATATAAATGAGAGCAGAAGTCCCTCGAGAGGTAACAGGAACACGGGAAAGTAACGCAGCAGAGCCGTATTATGGCAGAAGGGAACACGGTGGAACAATTGACTCGGGTATGCAAACTATGTTCGACAACGGGGAATGTTACAAATGGCTGCCAGAGAGAAAAGGACCAGTGCCCAAATTTCCCTGGGTCAGCGAGGGTCCGTATACAATTTCCCGAGCTCGGTAGGTGCCGAACAATCTCGAACTTACAGTGTTCTAGTATTTTTAGATATGGATATCCTTTACGGGTTTATTTTAGATTAAAAGGAATATAAATATTATGAAGCTTGATGTACTTAACTTGGCTCATGGCAGAATAAATGCTACACATTACAGTGTACATTATTATTATTATTATTATTATCATTATTATTATTATTATTAATAAATTCACAATATCGCGAACAAGTTATGTATTAAAAACCCACAATTATTATTATTATTATTATTATTATTATTATTATTATTATTATTATTATTATTATTAGAAGCATGATGTGCTAAATTTGGCTCTTGGCAGAATAAATGCTACACATTACAGTGTACATTATTATTATTATTATTATTATTATTATTATTATTATTATTATTATTATTATTATTATTATTAGTAGTAGTAGTAGTAGTAGTAGTAGTAGTAGTAGCAGTAGTAATAGTAGTAGTGGTAAATTTAGTAGTAGTAGTTTTAACAGCTATATCACACGGTCGAAACGATTCATTCTCATGAGGGTGGCCAGGCAGGTTTGCTCTTAATTAAAGGAAAGTGTCGTTAAGCATTAATCGATTTGGTACGACTAACTGAGAAAGGAAAAGGCCTCTTACGAAAAAAACAACGTTGAGAGCTTAAAATATTTTGGCTCAGTTAATCACTTTTCCTTCAAGGATTATCTGAGAGAAACAACTACTTTGCTTTCAAGATGATCTCCGGTAACTCAGAATAGTGTCTTTCAAGCTGATAAGTTTGCACAACTAGTGACGTGCAAAGTTCATAATAGAGGGATGGTGTCTTGTCTGTCAATTTTTCATAAGTTGCATTTTAACATCCATCCCCTGTCTGTCAGTTTTTCATAGGTTGTATTTTAACATCTCTTGTCTGTCAGTTTTTCATAGGTTGTATTTTAACATCTCTTGTCTGTCAAATTTTCATAGGTTGTATTTTAACATCTCTTGTCTGTCAATTTCTCAGTAAGTTATATTTTAACATCTCTTGTCTGTCAATTTTTCATAAGTTGTATTTTAGCATCTCCTGTCTGTCAATTTCTCATAAGTTGTATCTTAACATCTCTTGTCTGTCAATTTCTCATAAGTTGTATCTTAACATCTCTTGTCTGTCAATTTTTCATAAGTTGTATTTTAACATCTCTTGTCTGTCAATTTTTCATAAGTTGTATTTTATCAGGGGCCTTTCACATTAGCAATTGACCCCTGATCCCCTTTTCCGGCCAGGAGCAACCAGATTCGCCGAACAGCAGCACCAATATGCAGTCTCTCTCTCTCTCTCTCTCTCTCTCTCTCTCTCTCTCTCTCTCTCTCTCTCTCTCTCTCTCAGGTCTGGCTGGTCTCCTTGCATTAGTGCTTTAGAAGATGTGAGAGGCTGTGGCCTCAGTCGGCTGAAATTCGGGGGAAAAACGAAAAAGAAAGTCATTCTACAAGTCATTGTGCAATAGCTCTCGTAAAACCAATTTTTTTACCTTAATATATATTAACATACCACTTCATTCTTTCTCACACAAACTACAAAACCAAGAAGAAGACCCAGTGTGCTCCATCAAAATCATTCCATGCATTTGCAATGGCCCATCAGGCATACTAAAAAGATTACACCATAATCATGGATTTTTTTTTTAAATCTGAAATTTATGGGGCAAATTATACCTGAAAGAGAATCTTTAATGTAACTGCTTAAATAATGGGCCAAGGGCAGCAGCAAGACCCAACAGATTCTTGCCTTCATTGAGTAAGGCGTGGTACCATTCTGCTTAGGTAAATTCTGGCATTTAACAACAAAATACGAACGAGTTCTCACATACTTACACACACACACACACACACACACATATATGTATATATATATATATATATATATATATATATATATATATATATATATATATATATATATATATATATAATCAAAATACGAACATTTCTCACATACTTACATATACATATGCGCATATATATATATATATTATACATATATATATATATATATATATATATATATATATATATATATATATATATATATATATATATATATATATATATATATATATATATATATATATATACACACATATATATATACACACAATTTATTTATTCAACATGAAGTTCATACTTTAACTACTGCATGGTAGATGAAACACCTAGAACGACAACTATCATAACAGGCTCATCAGTAGTGCATCAAACTACTTTGAAAACATAGCACCAGACAATTCATCTCTACATACACACACTCTTGTGGTAACTGGAAATAAAGTAATTTATTTTAAAATACCTCTTTTACGCCACCTACCCAGTAATTTCTAGATGTTTTACTCTTCCTCCTCCCTCACACTTCAAAAGTATACTGTGTATTCTTTTCATTATTGTATGCCCCTCCATTCTATCCACATGTCCAAATAAACTCATTCATTCATTTGCCTATGCTAACCTTTTAAACACTTCTTCTTTTCTCCATATTTCTCACCCCTCCGGCACTCCTTACACAATATATACCACATAAAATAATCTCAACAGCTTCACCCCTTTTCCTCATATTCGCATTCAGCATCCACTCTTTACTTCTATAAAGGACGTTTGGCTCAGCAAAATCATCATATATTCCCTCCTTGGCTTCCACAGACACTCCAAGTTTCTTCTTAGTTAGCTGCACACTCCCTGCTGCCTTCCTTATCACTCACTTCTTCCCTCATCATACATCATATATTATACCTCCTTCTAGGGAATAAACAAATCTTGTTGACATTCATTGGCTACATTTACTCTTATATTCTCTTGCGAAGCATTTTCAAACTCTTTCACTATTTTCTGTACTTTCTAGCCACTATCCCTCACCAGATCTTTATCATCTGCAAAGATCAACCGTTCCTAAACTTGATTCGTGACCAAGTTTCTTATCACAAAACTTTAGATAGACAGATAGATACACCGCAGAGTGTAGTGCCGTCAGTGCACCTCATGTGGTGCACTGTAGACATTACTTAAGGTTCTTTGCAGCATGCCTTCGGCCCTTACCTACAACCCCTTTCGTTCCTTTTACTGTACCTCCTTTCATATTCTCTTTCTTCCATCTTACTCTCCACCCTCTCCTAACAATTGATTCATAGTGCAACTGCTTTGAGGTTTTCCTGCTGTTACACCTTTCCAACCTTTTACTGTCAATTTCCATTTCAGCGCTAAATGACCTCATACGTCCCAGTGCTTGGCCTTTGGCATAAATTCTATATTAATTTCAATTCAATTCAGTTCGACAGATAGACAGATAGTTTTACTGTCAAAAGACCTTAGTACAGTCATAATTACATCAAGTATCATTTGATCTAAAAATACAACAGCTTCAAACACTGACAGTTGTACGAAAATATGTTGAAACTTTTGAGTAATACCAATACAAGTAGTTGTACAAATATTAAAGAACATATTTTGACCAAGACACCCGTGAACAGAACACATGTGAAAGAACAGTGGTAAAGAGACAATAACCAGTTCTACCCAACAGAAGGCTATTAACAGTGGTGACATTATACCTTTGTCTTATCTCTAACGAAATTAGGCAACTTTCAATTGCATGAGGACTTATGTCTCATTTCATGATAGTAAGACGACTGTAGCGGGCCACAACCAAGGTGGAGAGAAGAGCGTGGGACCAGCAACCTTACTTTACACTAATGTTGAAAATCGGAAGAAGTAACAAATTCTGGGGAAACACCGAACATATATACGGCACGAGATAAACAAGCAAAAAATGCGCCGAAGTTTCTTCGGCGCAATCGAGTTCTCTGTACAGCAGCTACAGCGTATAATCAAGACCACCGAAAATAGATCTATCTTGCAGTGGTCTCGGTATAATGCTGTATGAGCCGCGACCCATGAAACTTTAGCCACGGCCCGTTCGTGACCTATCCTTTATCGTTGCCAGACGCACGATTATGGCTACCTTTAAACCTTGAATAAAATAAAAACTACTGAGGCTAGAGGGCTGCAATTTGGTATGTTTGATGACTGGAGGGTGGACGATCAACATACCAATTTGCAGCCCTCTAGCCTCAGTGGTTTCTAAGATCTGAGGGCGGACAGAAAAAAGTGCGGACGGACAGACAAAGCCGGCACAATATTTTCTCTTACGGAAAACTAAAACATGGAAGCAAACACATAAGAATCGCGCAACATTTACGTGGTTGGTTTGTTCCAGTTATAATTCGAAGGCTTCGCAGAACCATTTCACACCCGCTACAAGGGCTTCGTTTAGAACGCTGCAAACAACAGATAAAAGCACCATTCACTTATATTTATATGCAGTACATAATTCGTTTGAATATGTTTTCCCTTCTAATTTATGAGTTTTGTGGTGACGTTCCTTTTTTTATTATTAAAATATATTTTGTCAATGCAGCCTTGAAAACGCAATGGAATATTCCAAAACGCCGTCTGCCACAATAAATGAATACCTACCATTGATGTCCTTATACTGGGATTCTGCCTTCAACATTGTACTATATATGTATATATGTATGTATATATATACATACACATATATATATATATATATATATATATATATATATATATATATATATATATATATATATATATATATATATATATATATATATATATATATATTATGTACTGTATATATAGTACGATAATGAAGGCATTCAGCGCTGAAACGGAAATTGACAGTAAAAAGGTTTGAAAGGTGTAACAGAGGGCAAACCTCGCAGTTGCGCTATTAAACAAGTAAAAAATGCGCCGAAGTTTCTTCGGCGCAATCGGGTTTTCTGTACAGATGCTACAGAGTATAATCAAGACCACCGAAAACAGATCTATCTTTCGGTGGGATCGGTATAATGCTACATGAGACGTGCCCCATGAATCTTCAACCACTGCCAGTTGGCGGCCTGGCCTATATCGTTGCCAGATGCACGATTATGGTTAACTTTAACCTTAAATAAAATCAAAACTACTGAGGGTAGAGGGCTGCAATTTGGTATGTTTGATGACTGGGGAGTGGATGATCAACATAGCAATTTGCAGCCCTCTAGCCTCAGTAGCTTTTAAGATCTGAGGGCGGACAGAAAAAGTGCAGACAGAAATAAAGTGCGGATAGAAAAAAGTGCGGACGGACAGACAAAGCCGATCTTTTACGGAAAGCTAAAATTTGTTAGGAGAGGGTGGAAAGAAAGAAAGAAAGAGAATATGATCGTAGGTATAGTAAAAGGAACGAAAGAGGTTGCAGCTAGCGGCCGAAGGGACGCTACAAAGAACCTTAAGCAGTGCCTACAGTGCACCACATGAGGTGCACTAACGACACTAACTCCCCTACGGGGAGTCCTACGAATATAATACGAAGCAAGAAACATTACCAGAGAACAAGGGATTACAACTCCACTATGGGACAGCATTGGCGCAGATCATCTCGAACAATGACGAGGGGAAATGACCAACCCAATCCAAGCCAAATCTCGCCAAAGCATTTTTAAAAACTGCAGCCTCAACGTGGCACGGTGGCCGCATCTTTCAGGACAAGGCTCTGAACTAGCGGGGCCGTAGGGCATGCCTAGGGCCCGGCACAGTACTACACAGCATGGCGGAGGGTAAATAGCCTCTTTCGACTTCTGTTAATAGATGCACCCTCATAACCTACATATCTCTCTGTGACGGAGTCAGCGCGCTCGTGCTTTGCTGAGCCTCTCTGGTGCTCTGCAGAGCCTCTCTGGTGCTCTGCAGAGCCTCTCTGGTGCTTTGTAGAGCCTCTCTGGTGCTTTGCAGAGTTTCTCTGGTGCTCTGCAGAGCCTCTCTGGTGCTTTGCAGAGCCTCTCTGGTGCTCTGCAGAGCCTCTCTGATGCTTTGCAGAGCACCTCTGGTGCTCTGCAGAGCCTCTCTGATGCTTTGCAGAGCCCCTCTGGTGCTCTGCAGAGCCTCTCTGGTGCTCTGCAGAGCCTCTTTGATGCTTTGCAGAGCCTCTCTGGTGCTCTGCAGAGACTCTCTGGTGCTCTGCAGAATAAGATAAAGATCACGCGGACGAGGACACTAAACAAGGAATACGACACAAAAGACACGAAAAAAAAGAGATACTGAATGCAAAACGACGAGCAAGAGACGTAAGACAAGCGAGAAAGAGGAATGTAGCACAATCAGAGAATAGACAACAACTGGAAGAAGGACACGAAAAGAAGATACAGAATTCAGAAGACGAACAAGACACGTAAGACAGGTAAGAAAGAGGAATATAGCACATAGAATAGATAACAACTGGAAGAAGAAAATTAGATTAAGTACAGACAAACAGAAGACATGAAAACGGCGACATACCAGGAAGATAGAAAATACGAGTTGCAAAGAGAGAAAGCACGCGGAAGGAATGATAAAAGATCAGGAGAGAGTGCAGGGTAAAAGAGAAAGTAGAAGAATCAATTCAGAAAAGAAAAAAAAAACACACACACACACACCTGGCAGAAAGAGATGAAATCGAAGGATAACTGGAGGTATAAATAAGCACAGAGAGAGAGAGAGAGAGAGAGAGAGAGAGAGAGAGAGAGAGAGAGAGAGAGAGAGAGAATGGCATTAGTGGCTAATGCAGCGATGGAAAACAAAGGAAATACAATAGATGAATGGAAATCCAACAACGAAGTAACATACAAAAAATAAATAAATCTAAATAATGAGATTCTGTTTACGAAGACGAAAGGGGAAAAGGTCAAAGAAACGTGATTAGTTACAAAGGAAGAAGAGGTAATTAAATAAACAAAAAGAAAACGATAATTTAATGCACGAAATACGAAAGTAAGAAGGGGAAGAGAAGAAGACAGGAGATATTTAAGTCACAACGCAGATGGAAGAGGAAAAGATGGTAGATAATTTGCAATTGAAAAGTTAATTATTTAAACAGTTCAAAGGAAAGAGTAATTGAAAGATAGAGTAAGAAGGCAGAGAGGATAAGGTACAGGGAAAGTAGAACGAAAGTATATAAAACAAATAACTCAGAAAGAGTCCACGTTAATGATACAGACGTGATAAAGTAGTAAGACGAAGAACGAATTAAAAAATATGAAAAAGAGTAACGGAAAGTAAATGCAAGAAGACAGAATAATGAAAAGAGGAGTGATAAAAAAAGAAGAGAAGAGATGTAGAAAAAGAACAATTAATAACAGAATGGAGAGAATAATAATAAAAATAACAAGATAATGAAGACTAATGACGAATAAAATTAAAAGGAGAAAGAAAGAGAGGTAAAATAAAGATAGAATAAGACCAGAAACACAAGAAGAAGCAGAAGAAGAAGAAGAAGAAGAGGAGGAGGAGGAAGAAGAAGCCATGTGGGGTGCATTTATTCTTGGGTTGACTATAGAAGACGGGGAACTCTCTCCCTCGCTCACGTCTTCGGTGCTTTCAATTTCTGGCACAAAAAGGAACATTAAACCTATCAATTTATCGCCTTAGGTAAGTCATCTCTACAGCCAACTATTATAATTATTATATCAAGGAAGAGATACAGGGTAATGCAGGAGAATTTCACATCATGGCGGCTTTTACAGCCGATATCGGAACTATTCCAAGATGTATTCTTAGCCGAAGTGGAAGGCTGCCCCCGTGCCAAGTACGTTATGGTGCTGAGTCATCAAACAAGGAGAGGGAATGGGAGAGGGGGAGAGAAAGAGGGGGAAGGGGGTGGGGGGTAAGGAAGGCTATCGGAGGTTTTGGAAGGGGAGTAAGATGGCATACTTGGGCAAGACGGGTACTTCTTCACAGGTCTCCCTCCTCCCCTCACCGAGGGGTGTGGCGAGGGGACGTATTAGGTACCCCTCATTCGGTACCCCTCCCTCTGGGGGCAAGAAGGGCCTCTCTCCATCTCGAGACCCCCCACAAGTGGTGGGGGCGGATGACGAGAGCTGGGCATAGTTGGCACGGTGCCAAGAATGACGATGATAAAGATGGCTGAATAGTGGGAGGAGGAGAACAGAAATTCAGATAGAGGAGAGAACTGGGGCTTTCGCCATTCTCACAGGCGAGGCCAAAGAACAAAGATCACACAAGGACAAAATTCGTGAATTCGTGAATTCGTGAGAAAAATTCGGACGTTGCTGCTTTTGCCAGATGGCGCGGGAGCAAAAAATGATATTGGCATGAGGAAAGAACACTACTAACCGGCGCGGGCCATCGCCGTCCAAAAATGTACCATCCACTTAAAATTATATTAACATGGCGAAGGGGAATCAAGTCACGGGACTCTCTAAAATTTCAACGTTACGAAATTACGAAAAAATTTGGTCGAGGCTTGCAAACATCTCATGAAATCAAGGGAAGTCAAGTCACTGTAATTCTAGTCTTATGAAACCGGATTCTCTTAAAATTTCAAAGTTATGAAATTACAAAAAATTTCTCGAGATTTGCAAACATTTCACTAATCAAGGGAAATCAAATTACTGTAATTCTACCAAAGTCTTATGAAACGGAATACTCTCAAAATTTCAAAGTTATGAAATTACAAAAATTTGCTAGAGACTTGCAAACATTTCATGAAATCAAGGGAAATCAAATTACTGTAATTCTACCAAAGTCGTATGAAACGGAATTCTCTTAAAATTTCAGAGTTATGAAATTGCAAAAAATTTCTCGAGACTTGCAAGCATTTCATGAAATCAAAGGAAATCAAGTTACTGTAATTTTACCAAAGTCTTATGAAAAGGAATTCCCTTAAAATTTCAAGATGATGATATTACAAATAAATTGCTCGAGATTTGCAAAGTCAAGTCCCTGTAATTTTTCGTAGTCTTATGAAACGGAATTTCCTAAAGATTTCAAAGTTATGAAATTACAAAAAATTGCTCGAGATTTGCAAACACTTCATGAAGTCAAGGGAAATCAAATTACTGTAATTCTAGCAAATTCTTATGAAACGAGACTCTTAAAATTTCATCATTAAGAAATAACAAAAATTAATTGTTCGAGATTTGCAAACACTGCATGAAATCTGGCGGATGCAAGTGCAATGTGGGCAGTTTTAGTTTTGTGCCTGTTTTGTCTGTCCGTCCGCACTTTTTCTGCCCGCCCTCAGATCTTAAAAACGACTGAGGCTAGAGGGCTGCAAATTGGTATGTTGATCATCCACCCTCCAATCATCGAACATACCAAATTGCAGTCCTGTATCCTCAGTAGTTTTTATTTTATTTAAGGTTAAAGTTAGCCATAATCGTGCGTCCGGCAACGATAAAGGCCAGGACATCACCGGGCCGTGGCTAAAGTTTCATGGGCCGCGAATCATACAGCATTATACTGAGACCACCGAAAGATAAATCTATTTTCGGTGGCATTGATTTTACGCTGTAGCGGCTGTACAGGAAACTCGATTGTGCCGAAGAAACTTCGTCACATATTTTACTTTTTTTTTTTAGAAAGCAATGCAAGAAAATACGAATATGTTAGAAAGATAGCAAATGTGGTTATAACAGGAGGTCTCATTAGCCCAGTACAAAAATGTCAGCGTACACAGTTGCAAATGGCACCCGCTTCTCTCTCTCTCTCTCTCTCTCTCTCTCTCTCTCTCTCTCTCTCTCTCTCTCTCTCTTTTCACATACATACACCATCTTTGTCAAGCCCTCTAAATAACATCGTACACACTGATGGAAATAGCATCTTTCTCCCTCTCTTTCTCACACCTACTCTGTCTTGCTCTCCTGAATAATATCGTATACGACGGTACAAATAATCTTTCTCTCTCTCTCTCTCTCTCTCTCTCTCTCTCTCTCTAACACGCACAAATACACACACACATACATATAAATAAATACATAAATAAATAAATAAATAAATATATATATATATACATATATATGTATATATATATATTTATTTATTTATTTATATGTATGTGTGTGTATTTGTGAGAGAGAGAGAGAGAGAGAGAGAGAGAGAGAGAGAGAGAGAGAGAGAGAGAGAGAGAGAGAGAGAGAGAGAGATATTATTTGTACCATCGTATATGATATTATATATATATATATATATATATATATATATATATATATATATATATATATATATATATATATATATATATATATATATTACTTATCAGCCACGATACTAAGTGCGGAAAACTTATAAGTATTAAAGAATTAGATGCATTTTGCAGTAAAATCATAATCTTCACTTAAAGCAAAACACTGGGCACGAAGCCCAAGAAATAACGATATCCAATAAATTTTGAAGGTCAAAATGATGTCCAATAAATTTGACAGTCATGACAAACCCAACAAATTTTGAAAACCAAGACGATGTCCAACAAATTTTGAAAATTAAATACATTCTGTAAATCAAGACGAACTGCATTAAATTTTGTAAATCAAGACAATGCCAACAGGTTTTGTAAATGAAGGCGATGTCCAATAAATGTTGAAAATCAAGACAATGTCCAATACATTTTGTAAGTCAATACGAAGTCCAATAAATTTTGTAAATCAAGACGATGTCCAATAAATTTGTAAATCACAACGAAGTCCAATAATTTTGAAAATTAATCACCTCACCAATTCAGAAATGGAGTCTCAAATTAAAGAGTTTCTCTTCATATTACACATGTTTTACTTCTTTCATTATAATGTGATTTTCCTTTTTACTGATGAAAATTAAAAGGAAACGAATTTCTAAACATCATTAAACATATTTTTAAAACAATTGGCTTCTGCTGTTGGTGTTTCACTACTTCTATAGAGAGTAGTTTAATCTAAGAGGCTAGCGTTGATTTTTTGATCAGAGCCTTTCATTCACCGCTTTCCTCTCTCTATCTATTTATCTATCAGTGTGTATGTATATATATATATATATATATATATATATATATATATATATATATATATATATATATATATATATATAGTGTGTGTGATGTCATTTTTGTAATATGAAGATAACTATGAATACAAGAAATCTATACGTATGTATGTATGTATATATATACTATATATATTATATATATATATATATATATATATACATATATATATATATATATATATATATATATATATATATATATATATATATATATATATATATGTAGTGTGTGTGTGATGTCATTTTTGTAATATGGAGATAACTATGAATACAAAAAATCTCCGATGTCATGCATATATAGTCACTGTATAGAAATATAAGAAGCAATATCACTAACTCAAAACAAAGAATGATAATTACGTTCAATCATAGAAAAAGACAATAAAATAAAATAACAATAAAAAAAACGAGAAAGCCACAAGGAGAAATGTGCGTGTGAACTTCGAAAAAGATGACACACATAAAGAGAGAGAAGGATTATAAATTGGAAGAATTTCTTTCTTCCAGTTCGGAATAATTCAAACTGACAGACTTGAGAATAGAGGACCCTCCTCCTCTCCCGCACCGCGCCCCCGCCCCCCCCGCGCCTAAAATACAAAAATAATTACAAGAAAACAAGGGGAACTCCACAAGAAGAAATGTAAGTATGCACTCCGAAAAAGATGGCAAATGCAAAGAGGGAAGAATTGCAGATTGGAAGAATTTGTTTTTGCCAGTTTGGAATAATTCAGACTGACTGACTAGAGAATAGAGAACCCCTTCCTTCAATCCCCCTCTCCCTCCCCGGGCCCACAACCCCCTAGCACGAATAAATTGCCTCCCAAGAAGAAGAGAAATATTGAATGAACTTTCCCAGAGTCTGAAGACTTAATCTGGCAGTCGACTCAAACCAAACGTCTGATTCCTCGAAGAATCTGATGCCGGGTTGATGCATAATTGAATACCCTCAGGCGCTGGGGAAGAGGCGACCTTTTTCTCTTCGACTGACCTTTCGCGGCGATGAACAGTCCCCGTTTGACCTCGGTCATCAAAAATGGATTGTTAGCTCGGGTTTAAAAATTGGTAGAGAAAAAAAATCTGGAGGCCATTCGGGAAGGTTAGAAATAATTCAGGTAATTAACGATTTGATTGTTCAGATGGCTACCTGGAGGCTTGCAGACTGAAGAGGCACCACCTATTACTCTTCCTTGAGTGATTAAAATAAATGACATCATTTGTACATACACACACAAATATGTATATATATATGTATGTATGATACACATTTTACACATATGCATGTAACTGTGAAATATTTTCTGTTAAAACAGAATTCCATCAAATATAAGGGAGCCCATAGAAACGCCAAATTGTGGAAAATAAAGGCTATATTTCAGAGACCAAACTGTGTCTCTCCTCAGGCAATAGGTTCATTATTTGCCTGAGGAGAGAGACAGTTTGGTCTCTGAAATATAGCCTTTATTTTCCACATTTTGGTGTTTCTATGGGCTCCCTATATTATATATATATATATATATATATATATATATATATATATATATATATATATATATATATATATATATATATATATATGGGTTTGTGTTATTTTGAACATCAGTAAATATTTTCGTAGTAGTTTTAATCATTTTAATTTTCCAATCAATGAATGATCCAATATTTGTTTTAAATTTAAATTGTATATGTATATGTATGTATATATATATATATATATATATATATATATATATATATATATATATATATATATATATATATATATATACACAATTTAAATTTAAAATAAATACTAATAATTCATTGATTGTAAAATTAAAATGATTAACACTACTATGAAAAGAATTACTAATATTCAAAATAACACACATCCATATACAGTATATGTCCATGTATATATGCATGTATGTACGTATGTATGTGTGCTAAAAGAGACATCAGGCTGGCAAACTCATTCTACTAGTATTATAATATACCGTGCTTCCCACTGAAGTCTGTGGCGCTGCCAACCGCCCAAATGAAAACAGAGAACAAAGTATAATTCTGAAAACCGCACAGGTGGAGCAGGGAAACCCACAAATATGAAACCAGAAACCAGAGATAATTTTGTGACTAATAGAGAAGGTTACAGAGACTGATTGATTGATTTATGGACAAACAAAGCTGGCGTCACAACATCTAGGTTAATGACGCCGTAATAATGTTAAATACGAAAATTTAAATATTAATTGCAAAAATATTATATACGAAAGTTTAAAAGGAGTTTCATATAAGAAATATCTATCTATCTATATATATTATATATATATATATATATATATATATATATATATATATATATATATATATAAATAACAATAACCATGCCTGTAAACACATATAAGCTATGCATACATACACACATATTGCATATACGTTACGGGAAACAATATTCAGGTTTGTAATGGGAAGTCACAATATCGTTTTTGAAATAGTTTCCCCGAACACGATTTACTAGTAGCCCTGTACAATATTATGAGAGAGAGAGAGAGAGAGAGAGAGAGAGAGAGAGAGAGAGAGAGAGAGAGAGAGAGAGAGAGAGAGAGAGAGAGAGAGTCAACAATGGGACGGCCGAAACTAGTCAACTGTATAACTAGTTGTCACTTATTCTTAGCCAAATCACTAGTACGGGTCGCCGTTATAAGGAGCTTTATCCTGGTGATTCTAACATTCACTGAAAGGTCGTTTCATGAGCTAGTTGTTACAGAAGAATGAAATCTAATAAAAAAAGGTAAGCACGAAATTATGAATATGACTGGACTTTATAAAGGATATAAATTGATCGAAAAATGATTGTGATTGATTGAATATAGAATTTAGGCCAAAGACCAAGCACTGGGACCTATGAGGTCATTCAGCGCTGAAACGGAAATCGAGAGTAAAAGGTCTGAGTGGTGTAATGGGAGGAAAACCTCGCAGCTGCACTATGAATCAATTATTAGGAGAGGGTGGGAAGGAAGATGGAAGAAAGAGAATAGGAAAGGAGGTACAGTAAGAGAAACGAAGGGGGTTGCTGCTAGGGGCCGAAGGCACGCTGCAAAGAATCTTAAGTAATGCCTACAGTGCACCGCATGAGGTGTACTGACGGCGCTACCCGCCCTACGGGGGAAAAATGATTCTCGACCAAAAAGACTTTGATAACAAAGATTTAATTCTCATGTATTAAAAGTTTTACTTACATAAACTGACGGATACTTAATTTAAACGTAAAGAGAGAACATTTTAGAACTGCTGATATAATTAAATTTACTTAACGCCCATATTTCTATTATCCAGTATTGGGAAAACTCCACCCAGATCTACATAGTTTTTCCCAGAGTGCAATTTCAACCGTTAAAATATTCATAAATTTAATATCTGGACATGAAAACCAACCACAGGTGTAATGGAGGTCAACGCGAGGTATATGCATGAAAAATTTGAAAGCAAACCATTTTGTGGGTTTTGATAGGCTGCTGTGAAATATTTGTTTGTGACTTTTATGGGGGCGGGGAGTGGGTAAAGGTGTGGCGGGGGGTGGGGGAATTGCTTATCCTTTCTTTTCGGGATTTACACTCATCTTCCTTTTACTTGTTATCTGATTATTTTTGTAATTATATTAATATATTTTATCACCCTTTTCGCTTCTCAATATATAACGATTTACTGTCAGAATTATCACTAATTCATGTATGTTTCATATTCTGCTTGTTTCATTCCTCTCTCTCTCTCTCTCTCTCTCTCTCTCTCTCTCTCTCTCTCTCTCTCTCTTCTCCCCACTGTCTTTGACGCTCAGGACACTGTGATATAATTCATGTTTCAAGAAGAAAGTCCCATTTGGCTATTCAAGAGGACTTTAAATTCATAAGACGTTGAGTCTGTTTGGTGGACATGAGAGAGAGAGAGAGAGAGAGAGAGAGAGAGAGAGAGAGAGAGAGAGAGAGAGAGAGAGAGTTGAATAATATGACAAGCAAAATTAATGGGAAAAATTATGATATTATGAATTGAAACGTGAGAATGTGTGTGTATATAATATATATATATATATATATATATATATATATATATATATATATATATATATATATATATATATATTTATATTTATATACAGTATATATATATATACTTAATATAAGTATATATAAATATAAATATATATATATATATAGATAGATAGATAGATAGATATATGCCTATGTATAAATATATGTGAGAGAGAGAGAGAGAGAGAGAGAGAGAGAGAGAGAGAAAAAATTAAAAAAAAACGGAAATTCATCGGAACATCTACTCAAAAAAATGTACGAACGACGAAAACGAGAAGGAAAATTCATCAAAAAAAAAAAAAAAAACAAACGACGCCAAACCAGAGGTGAATAATCCTACCATCGGCACCATCAGTAAATGCGGCCGATTGCAATATTGTCACTATGAACGCGCATGGTCGTAAGTCTAGTAGATTAAACTTTCATAAACGATTGATTGCTTGGGCGTCTCGCCCCCCACCCACGAAATTACTCTGGCAATGCGAAATTCGTCATCGTCACAAAGGCTGGCGAACTCAAGAGTGACACATCTCGAGGGTTCCGTAAGAGGTGAGAAGTATTTGCATGGGACTAACTTAGTAATTATTTTTAGTTTTCTGCAAAGGAAAACTACTGAGGTGGCTATCTATTTGTCTGTCAGTCCGCACTTTTTCTGTCCGCCCTCAGATCTTAAAAACTACTGAGGATAGAGGGCTGCAAATTGGTATGTTGATCATCCACCCTCCAATCATCAAACATACCAAATTGCAGCCGTCTAGCCTCAGTAGTTTTTATTTTATCCAAGATTAAACTTTGTCATGATCGTGCGTCTGGCACCGCTATAGGTGCCAACAACATAGGCCACCACCGGGATGTGGCTGAAAGTTTCATGGGCCGCGGCTGAGAATCTCATGGGCCGTGACTGAGAGTTTCATACAGCATTAAACGCTGTACAGAAAACTTGAATACGCCGAAAAAACCTCGGCTCATTTTTTACTTACTTCCTTTTTACGTACGCAAATAAAAACCAGAACATACACGCTGCATTCTTTAGTATATACATACTTTCGTATATGATGCATATGTTATGTTGAATTGAAACAATGAATTATACGACCACTAGGTAACAGATATACTATGTATATACCATTAGTTTGTCCACTTGTTATATAGTCTTCATTTCATTCTGAGTTCTTTTCAGTTATGAAAAAGTATATTACAGCGAGTCTTTATCGTTGTTGCAAAGTATTTCGGCACAATCAATAAGAGATCGTTGCATGACAGAGCACAATTAACATATTAAAGAATATGGCACTTACGAAAAAAAAAAAATTAACTCATCTTTCGTTTTCTCACTGACAACTGACAAATACAACAACGATATGCTTTCAAATGAAATTTTAAAGTTTAATCAAATCTCCTATTACGAAATATTGACAAAAATGCCTAAATCATGACTATCCCATCAACGAATGGCTTTTGTGAAGTTATCTCAAAGAACCTGTTACATCACTGAAGCATCTAAACGCTGCTCGCGATCGCTCAAAATCAAAATGCGTGCAAAGAAACTACGAATAAAGAACTTGCCTGGGAGTAGATGCCTGAAGTTCGCCCACAACTGCGGTTGACCTACCTGAAAGTATAAAAGAGAATATGACGTGAGTAATAAGGGCATAGTACATTTTTTACAATAATCAAACCCGAACGACCGATGGTAAATCAAATTTACTAAGTAGGATTCTTGGAGGATGAAGCATCTGTAGTGTAAATAATTCGTAGGTAATTTAATATACGTATACGGTAATGGCGATTTGCATGGAACTGAGGTCATCCACTTAACAGATGGAGATCAAGTTTACTTCCGTCAGTTCACCGTATAGCTGCTATTTAAGGGATTTATGAAATGTAATTAGTGTTAGTTCTCAATATTTTAGGTGACTGATAGGTGCGAAAAATAAAACTGTGCCCATTAGTGGGTGGTTAAGTACCGCAAATCAAATTGCTCAAGTACATTAGGTATGAAGAAGACTTAGGATTGGATGGCAACGTTTCTAGGAATAATCACTTTTTCTCGTTTTGAGACCACACGGGAACGTGACCGTACTGTATGATATATATATACATATATATATATTTATATAGTGTATGATTATATATATATATGTATAATATACTTGTATATATAATTATATATATATATATATTTACATATATATATATATATATATATATATATATATATATATAAAATCATGCACTATACATACATATATATATATATATATATATATATATATATATATATATATATATACATATACATATACATATATATATATATATATATATATATATATATATAATTTTCTTTTTTATATATTTATATATATATATATATATATATATATACTGTATATATTTATATATATATATATATATATATATATATAATTTATATATATATATATATATATATATATATATATATATATATATACATATATAGTACATAAAATTATATACTATATATATATACATATATATATGTATATACATACATATATATATATATATATATATATATATATATATATATATATATATATATAATTTATATATATATACATATAAATATATAATTTTCACAATCATTTTTTTCAGATATGGATTTCAGACTGGCATCTCGAATCTTACTCTGGTTAGGTAAGTTCCACATCACTTGTGTTGAATATAATAAAACTACAGTGTCCAGACATTTCTTGTTTTCTTCAGTGTGGACAAGCTCAATTTCACCCACTCTGAAAGGGATGCAAGATATACCGCGATACTGTCTGTGAGTTGTAATCAAGTCCAAAGATACGTGGTTTTATTTTGTTCGGTGTCGAGGAATGCTGTGCTGCCATCTCTTGTATATATTTTCACTCCATGGACTAAAGAAGTTGTTTCTTTGTTTATTTGGTTGTCCTTGTTTTTTTTGTTTTGTTTTCTTAACATGGAGAGTCCCCGGCATTTCTCTGATCACTACCTGACACCTAGCCACCCGTAACAGTAAGTGCTGAAAAGACTCCTTTATATAAATTTTTCTATGTATAAGTGTATACTGTGATTCAGTGTTTATAAGTGTATACTGTATAACTAATGAAGATTGTTTGTGTATTGGAAATGTCATATGTTAACCTGTGAGTGTTTAAAAGTTTATAATGTATAAACAATAAGGATTGCATTAAGTTTTACTTCATTGTGCATTTTCTGCAGTCTAGAACTTAATTATATTATATCAACAGTTATATAGCTGTAAATATGTTTATATTTTGCAGAACTCCTTAGACCTTGGTCATTCGTCTTCATTCTTGGTCCTAGACCCTAGACTCTTGGTCCTTGGATCTTATCTCATCCTTAGATACGCATGATTCTTCGTCAGATTGTAATCACGTGCAGTACTTTTCCTGATCCTGATTATACGCGCAAGATCTTTAATAGACCTTTATATTATTATAGAAGTTCCTGGTGTTATACATGAAGTTTGTTGATTTTGTATGTTTCAGTTTGAAAATATATTTTAAGTTAATAGAATTTTTCATGTTATACCTTTATATTGAATTTTAAACAAGGAAACTTAAAATTGAACAATCAAATATATTTTTAAAAGAACCAGAGTTCATGGAATATAAAATATAAAAACCATAACTCGACATTCGGTATAATTTTATATTGAGATTTTGCGTCTTTTCTCGTCATTCTTCTACTTATATATATATATATATATATATATATATATATATATATATATATATATATATATATATATATATATATATATATATATATAGAGAGAGAGAGAGAGAGAGAGAGAGAGAGAGAGAGAGAGAGAGAGAGAGAGAAGCATTAATTGATATAAATTTACCTCCTATCCAGTCCTTTCAAATTTTGATACCTGCTTTAAAGAAATGGCCATGAAATTAAAATAAATAAGCATAACTTGATTCTCCAGAACGCCAAAATAAAAAAAAAATCTTAGCAATCTAGTAGGTTGAAAAACTATAACTTTACACATTCAAAATTAACTCCAAGGTACATGAGGTATTTTTTCTACATACTCAAAATTGAAGGGATTACTTCAAGCAGATAACAGCATCCATAATAAAACTCGTGTTTTGTTGCTGAAACAGTAAACTGAAGGTTAATTATATAAGTGCTTGTCATGTATTATGGCGCAAATGAAGGTACTGAGTACATCAGAATTATCTCTTGGTTAGTTTCTGCATTTGAAATGGAATGCTGATGAATAATTGTTTGAGTGTTTGGCATTACAACTAACCATATGAAAGTACTGATTACGTTACTATTAAAAAGATCTTCGAGTTACCCCGGTAGCTATAATAAACACTCAAACGATTATCCTTAAGTATTTTATTACAAATGCAGAAACTAATCAAGAGTTAATTAGGATGTACTCAGCATCTTCATCTGCGCAATAATACATGACAAACACTTATGTAATTAACCCTCAGTTTGCCTTTTCATCAACAAAACATGATTTTTATTGTGGATGGTGTTATCTGGTAGAAATAATCCTTTCAATTCTGAGTATATAAAAAAAACACCATGTGCCTTAGCGATAATTTTTAGATAGATAAAAGTTATAGTTTCCAGGACGCTAGATTGCGAAGAAAGTTTTTTTTTAGTTCTGACGTTTTGAAGAATCAAGTTATGCCCAAGAATTTTATTTGATTGCCTTTTTTTAAAGCAGTTATTAAAATTTGTAAGAATTAACCTTCAATATAGTGTTTCATTAACAATTCAGTAAGCGTTTCATCAACAATTCAATAGTGTTTCATTAACAAAACAATTTTTACAATTGATGTTATCTGCTTGAAAAAAATCCTTTAAATTTTGAATATATATAAAAACATGTCATGTAGCCTGGAGTTAATCTTTCTTTAAATAATGCTGAAGAGTAACTGAGAGAATTTTTATCCCTTGCTCAGTTCCAGCGAAGGTCCTCTAAATATACTAATATTTGAAGGGTCCCGTTTCCAGTAACATATGCGGAGGGCGTGAAAACTGCCTCTTCTGAGAAGGCGTCATCGCCGTCGCTGGAATTCTGGAAAGGCATGGGAAAATCAGCAGCGTCAGTCTTGGTCTCATTTCCAGAGAGGACCCGCAGGGCGGCATTCCACATCAGAGTTTGTTTTTCCAGTGATCTGGAAAGTGCAGGTTAGTTTTCGAAATGTGGGTATATTATTAGAAATATGGGAACTGTAGACAGTTTGCCTGTGAACGGTTAAGAAAGAATGTCGGAATGCGGAAATCTATTTTGGGTCAGTGATCTAGAAAATACAGGGTATTTTTTGGAAATGTGGGTTTACATTCAGTCTCTGAACGTATCTGTGCTGTGGAAATCAACAGTAATCTTGAAATGACTCATTAAATGCTATGTACTGACAAAAATGCAATTGGCAATTGTGTATAAGACTAAAAATAATGACATCTTATTCAGATTAAATGCTATATACTGACAAAAATGCTATATACGGACAAAAATGCAAGTGGCAATGGTATAAAAGACTAAAAATAATGACATTATGTTCAGATTTAATGCTATATACTGACAAAAATACCAGTGGCAATGGTATATAAGACTAAATATAATGACATTTTATTCAGATTAAATGCTATATACTGACACACAAGCAAGTGGCAATGATGTATAAGACTAAAAACAATGACATTTCACTCAGATTAAATGCTATGTACTGACAAAAATGCAAGTGGAAATGGTGTATAAGACTAAAAATAATGACACTTCACTCAGATTAAATGCTATATTCTGACAAACAAGCAAGACTAAAACGTATAATGACTTTTCACTCAGATTAAATTCTATGTACTGACAAACATGCAAGTGGCAATGGTGTAGAAGTCTAAAAATAATGACATTTCACTCCGAATACTTTCAATTTTCAATATTTGACCGAACCTTCATAAAACATGGCCTCGTTCTCGTCAAGGGACTACAATTTCATTTGGACAATGACACTCAATATAATTTTGATAGCACTTAGGTCTATGGTCAATAAAATGATCTATCTGTCTATCTATCTAATGCATTTCTTTTCCATCACTCAGGCACTAATCCTACGCCGATAGACGCTCTTCTTGACGGTTTAAACGATGGTCAAAATCTCGCGGCAAGCCTTTGGGCTGGAAAGTCCTGCGAACGGGGTCTTTTGAAAAACAAATACAAGGATTCTGGAACTTACGTATTACTAGGTAGCCAGAAAACTCTCCAGAACTATGTGATTCAGGTGAGTGAAGAAAAGAAATGTATCTTACTGTGAATCTGAATAAACAAAGTTTGAAATAATGTTGCTGATTAAGGAATGGAAACTGTAAGCATTCGAAACTCTCATTCTGTGTCGGATTCAAACAAGTTTTTTGTGAGGGGAAAAATACTATATACATCTGATACGCATACACCTATAGAACTTTATAGAACAATCTTGTAAGCTAACTAACTCCGATTTTGTTACAGATAAAGAAGTTAGTGTCCAATAACTCGATTAATGTTAGTGTAAGTACCAAATATGCACTAAGATTCTAAGTTAAGCTGAGCATAAAAAACATCCAATATATATTTAGATAGATATATACATACATATATATACATATATATATAGATAAGATATATATATATGTGTATATATATATATATATATATATATATATATATATATATATATATATATATATATAAATGACAAGAGTATTTATATGGCAAATGCAGATATATCACGACGACGTTGGTGGTACTGGGCTTTGTACACTCAACAGCGATCAGATTACGGAAAATTGTTAATCGAAATATAAATAGTCGTTTAAATAGTGTTTTACGGGTTTCTAAACTTATACATAAATATGTATATATAACACATGTATATACTTTGCTAGTATATCCTATCTTTTTACGAATTTCGTTTTGTAGTCGAAGACTTTATAAATACATCTACAAAACCAAAATACAAAAAAGTATGCGCTGCTTTACTTGAAATAACATTCAACATCAAATATCAATAAATTAATTTTTGAATTATGGACAGATATTTAAGAAAGCACGTATGTTTTGCATCAGTTAAGTGTAAAACTACTTCTACCTTTCAGAAAACCCTCTGGGTCCTGGTTTCCACCGAACCTGATAACGAGCAGTTTCTGACGCAGTTGGGACTGGCATTACCTGAAAAACTCCAAACGGTTTTCATTGCAAGCAAGATTACGCAAAAATCTAGAGAGAAACGAAATGCTCTTGGGGAAATACTTGAAGAAAACAAGACTGGAACTGATTTTAAGAGCTCTTATTTCGTCAGAGGTTTTGAAAACTGGCCGCTGGGAAATATAACTCAAAGATCAGTTTTGCTTTCCGGCGACGCTGGCCAAACTAAAAGAGTGCAACACTTCAATGCGCATGCAAGTCAGCCATTGTTTTTAGTATATGTGGCGCACTCTTTAGCCAATGGTTCGACTCTGCTGGAAAGAGCAGGTCTATGGAAAGAGGATTCTGGTCTCAATCTCTGGAAGCCTCTGGAAATTCCATCTCCGTCTAACTTCCAGAGACGTCATATAATTTTGACGACTGTTCACGTGAGTTTGAGTAAACCTTGTTCTACTATACGGTAGTTAATATGATTTAGATATTTCGGTATTTAAAGGATTCGGCGAAACTTGATGGTGTCTTGAAACAGTCTTCATTAACGTGTTAATTTAATTCAACTTTAACAATTTTAGTTTTCTGTAAAAGAAAAATTTCGTGCATACTTTGTCCGTCCTTCCGCACTTTTTTCTGTCCGCACTTTTTCTGTCCACCCTCAGATCTTAAAAACTACTGAGGCTAGAGGGCTGCAAATAGGTATGTTGATCATCCACCCAACAATCATCCAACATAGAAAATTGCAGCCCCCTAGCCTCAGTAGTTTTTATTTTATTTAAGGTTAAAGTTTGCCATAATCGTGTGTCTGGCAACGATATAGGACATGCCACCACCGGGCCGTGGTTAAAGTTTCATGGGCTGTGGCTCATACAGCATTATACCAAGACCACCGAAAGGTAGATCTATTTTCGGTGGCATTGATTATAAGCTGTACAAAAAACTCGATTGCGTCGAAGAAACTTCGGCGCATTTTTTACTTGTTTTTTTTATATATCAAGATTAATCTTCTTCATTAGCATGTTAATTCAACTTTATCAATTTATTTTTCATAGATAAAGATTATTTTTTAAATACCTGATCAATTCTTCACTTATCCTTTCATTCAAGTCTAGGTAATCTAATTTTCCATCTATGTCACCAAAGGTTTCACACTATAAGTGAAATGTATGGCAATCAAAGCACAAGAATCGTACCCAAACCTAACATTTTTTTTCCAATGCAAATCCCAAAAGAAACCTTTGGTCTTCGAAATCAAACGTCCGGACGAGAGCCAAGTGACCTCCCTAGAGGAAGTCAGCGGCTACGTGGCAGAAATGATCCGAGTTCTCCAGAGGGACCTGAACTTCACCGTCGACCTCATTTTCACGAACACCTTCGGCACGGAACTCGACAACGGCTCCTGGAATGGAATGATGGGCGATCTGACGAGAAAGGTACGGCCTAATTCTTAGGAATATTTTAATCTGCGCCACTTCATCAGAATGCAAAGAGTCGACAAAATTTACTTCGTTGGACCGTTTCTGACATTGTCGAGAGTTTTAAACGTCACACAATGAATTTATTATATACAGTAGATGAAACCACTAGCGGATCCAGGGGCGGGGGTGACCTGGGCACGTGCCCCCGCCTCCCATGAAAAATGACAAAATAATAATATTAAAGATTTAGATAATAATAACATAAATGAGATATATAAAAACGGAAAAAATAAAAATCTACTATATATATATATATATATATATATATATATATATATATATATATATATATATATATATATATATATATATATATAAATTTATATACGCATATATATGTAGAATCTACTGGTCACTTTTACCAGACACATATGTAATTCTAATAGCCACAATGCCCTCTTAACTTCTCGAATTCTTGGCGCTTTTTTTGGATATGCTTGTAGCTACGAAGCCGTAACATCCAAAGCCAAGAAATTGAAGAGACTTGTGATTGCCGGTCGCGGGGCACGAACCCGCGTCACCATAACCACAAGGAGGTCAACCGGCGGGACACGAACCCGCGTCACCATAACCACAAGGAGGTCACGTTGACCCCCTTGTGGTTATGTGACGCGGTTCATGTCCCGCGACCACAATCTGAAGTCTCTTCAATTTCTTATCTTTGGATGTTACGGCTTCAGTTACAAGCATATCAAAAAAAATCGCAAGAATTCGAGAAGTTAAGAGGCATTGTAACTATTAAATTGTATATATACATACATATATATATATATATATATATATATATATATATATATATATATATATATATATATATATATAATATGAAAATTGGTGGGCCCCCTTAAAATTTTTCTGGATCCGCTAGTGGATGAAACCTATTCATATGGAACAGGACCACAGGGGGCATTGACTTGAAATTCAAGCTCCCAAAGAATATTAAGGTGTTCATTAGGAAGAAGTAAAAGGAAGTAAAGTGAAATACAGAAAGAAGAGATCCCACTTATCAAAAAAGAACAAAAAACTAATAAAGATAAATAGCAAAATTGTATTAAAATGCAAGAAGAGCAGTATTAAGGTGGAAATACATTGCATTTTCGCTTGAACTTCTAAAGTTACATGCCCCAAGAACTTTACGGATTAATTGTTTCAAAAATGCAGTTACAGATTTTGGTAGCAAAGATCAATGACAAGTATAAAAATAGTTCGGATATCAAAAAAATTATTATTAAAACAGGCCCTACCAAGAAGATAGGTTCTCTCGTCTTCCATTCCTAACCTTTTCTTGTTTCTTCGGGCCCGGACTAGAAAAAGGCATTTGGTTGCGTCTCCCACTGACATCATTAGAAAAGTGGTTAGAGGAAAACACATATCATCATAATCCTTGCACTAATTTTAATCACTTTGAAACGTTCCTAAAACCTTGAAACCTCACGTCTCATCTATAAGCTCCTTACCAGCAGTAATGAAATAAAAATTAACTGAAGTAAACATATAAAAATAATAAAAATATAAAAAGGTAAAAGTAAATAAAACTAAAGAAAGCAATTAAAAATAATGAAAAAGTAAATAAAATTAAAGAAAGCAATTAAAAATAATGAAAAAAATATGTAAAACACAATCTTACCATCAACATCTTGGACTTCTGCCACTCCTTCAGGAGGCTGACCTGTCGCCCCTGGACTTCTCACCGTCATGGGCAAGGGCGCAAGCGGTGGACTTCAGCGAATGGTTCGGCACAGACGAAGTGATTGTGATCTCCCAAGCAGCAATGCCGGTTTCGAAACCCTTCCTTATGCTTGAGGTGTTCTCCCTATGGGTGAGGTTTGCTCACTCAGTATTTTATCTAATATTCACACCAACATTTTTTCCAGACTGACTGCAATGCTTCCGCCCCCGGCCGGATTTCGAATTCCGCATGATTCTGTTTGGGCTTAAGTTATTCCTAAGGTGTAGTGTGATTCAACATCAAACGATATTTGTAGCTTAATATATATGCTTTTATTTCGTGTGTAAGTATGCATGTATGTGTGTGTTTATATATATATATATATACATATACTCGTATATACACATATACATATTTTATGTATACATTTACATAATTACTTTTATATTTATATGTATGTTTACGTACATGTATACAGTTACACAATCACTATATATATATATATATATATATATATATATATATATATATATATATATATATATATATATGTACATACAAACAAGTTTAAATATATACATAATACACACAACACATAGCCCCCATCTGGAAGGCGCGATGAGCCAATATGGGTAACATTACTGAGTAGTGCAGCGTTCAGCTCAAGTTCGGAAGGTCCGTGGTGTGTGTGTGTGTGTGTGTGTGTGTGTGTGTTTGGTTGTTTGTGTGTTTGTGTGTGTGTGTACAATCAATTTGAAATTCTCTTTACGTCTCAGGTGTGGCTGGCGATTATAGGAACCGGCATCGCTACAGGAGTTCTTTTGTTTGCCATTGATGCGATTCTTAATCGGGCTTCGGGTAATTGGTAAGTCCTACTGGAGTAATGTCTCAATATTTCAGAAGATTTCAGTGTCTTGTAACTTCTCAGACACTAATGTGAGGAGGAAAAGAAACCCAACAGTAAAACAAATTTTAATGAAAGAGGAAGTAACAAGATAAATTTGTTTATAAAAATTGCCTATTAAGAATATGGAGCTTTTTAAAGTAACTCAATGAACACTTGAGAAATATTCTAAGGAACATTTCAAAGAAACTTCAATGAACATCTGAAAAATGACCGCAAGTCAAGCTGAATTACATTGCGAAACACAACCGCATTTCAAGCTGAATCACATAATGAAAAATAACCGCATGTCAAGTTGAATTACAGTATGAAAAATAACTGCACGTCAAGTTGAATTGCATTATGAAAAATAACCGCATGTCAAGTTGAACTACGTTTAGAAAAAAACCGCATGTCAAGTTGAATTACATTATGAAAAATGGCCGCATGTCAAGTTGAATTACATTATGAAAAATAACCGCACGTCAAGTTGAATTACATTATGAAAAATAACAGCATGTCAAGTTGAATTACATTAATCACATTATTACTTGTATCACAAACCACTAATGTAATTAGCGCTGAAGAGTCTCGAGTTGACAATGTCATTCCACGGTTACAAATGTACACGCTTTACTATTTATTCTAGTAAGAAATATGATTCGACTATTTAATATCCTTCTATCAACTTTTGAACACGTGAGTCCTGAACACAGTCATTACCATTTTTTACATAACGTTTATTAAATTCCTAACACATAAACGAGACGTAACTATAACTGGTATCCTACAAGGTAAAAATCTCCTTTTCGCAGTGACGTCACCGACAGTTCCTTTCAGCAACCGCTGAGCAAACTGCAGGACACAGTTGGGGCAGCCTTGAAGCTCTTTCTAATACAAGGTCAGTTAAGGTCATTGACACGCTTATATCCAGTGGTCACGAATTATAAATTGATTCGTAGGCTTAAGGAAAGCATGGAATATATGTATATAAGAATTATTATTCGTGAGAATGGCGGATTATGCAACTGGGAGATGCTGCAGTTTTTGTAATTTACCTCAGTTAAGTTACTGCATCACAACTGTACAGTTTTATATAATTTTGGATATCATATTCTTGCTGTTATCGTTGCGTTTAGTGTGTGTGTGTGTGTGTGTGTGTGAGAGAGAGAGAGAGAGAGAGAGAGAGAGAGAGAGAGAGAGAGAGAGAGAGAGAGAGAGAGAGAGATCAAATAATAGTTAAAATACCACATTTAATCCCTATAAACATATACACAAAGAGAGAGAGAGAGAGAGAGAGAGAGGATACAATAAATAGTTGAAAAATAGTAAAAAAATTTTTTTTTAAATCCTTAAACACATACACAAAGAGAGAAAGAGAGAGTCCAATAAATAGTTATAAAAACCCCAATTTCAATAAACATATACAGAGAGAGAGAGAGAGAGAGAGAGAGAGAGAGAGAGAGAGAGAGAGAGAATCCCACGGAGAACCTCCCTCCTCCAGGAAGCACAAACTGGCCCTCTACGTGGGCTGGACGAAGCCTCTCCTGCTGTTTCTTCCTGGTGGTGATTTCCGTCGTCGCCCTCTACCAAGGGTACATCATCGCCTTTCTAGCCGTTCCCCGAAGGGCGTCGCCCATCGACTCGGCCCAGGACCTCATGAAGAGACTCGATAAGGTTACGCCCATCGTCAGGAAGAACACTGTCTATTACACATTCGTCGTAGTGAGTATTATAAAATAATTATATATATATATATATATATATATATATATATATATATATATATATATATATATATATATATATATATATATCTCACAAAGAAAGCGTACCAGCAGCAAGTCGAACCCCTGTCAAGTACTGCGCCATTTGCCTCTTTTCTGCACCCACATCTAGTCGAGATTCTACAATACTTAAGATTTCCTATTTTACTTTAATATTGTCTTGGCAAAGGATATTTCTCCCTAATTATGCACCGAAGGAATGACAACATAGCGTGTACTTTAGACTCTGTCAAGTAAATAAAAGAATAATGGAAGGAGTCAATGGACATAATGGAAAATTTATATAAGCTTAAGAGAAAATTTTAAAGGGTTTGGATTAACACTAAGTAAGAGCTTGCACACAAAGGATTAAGCCCCGTAGGGGGATAGTGCCGTCAGTGCACCTCACGTGCTGCACTCTAGGCATTACTTAAGGGTCTTTGCAGCGTCCCTTCGGCCCCTAGCTGCAACCTCTTTCATTCCTTTTACTGTACCTCCGTTCATATTTCCTTTCTTTCATCTGACTTTCCAGCCTCTCAAGCAATTGTTTCATAGTGCAACTGCGAGGTTTTCCTCCTGTTACACCTTTCACACCTTCTTGCTGTCAATTTCCCCTTCAGTGCTGAATGACCTCATAGGTCCCAGCGCTTGGCCTTTGGCCTAAATTCCATCTTCTATTCTATTCAATGTAATTAAGTGGCAAACGAGGCGCTGAGTACCAAAGAAAGTTTTCCCTCCTAGAAATCATAGTGAGACTTGAATCTGGACACTTATGACGGAAAGAAGGATTGCCTATGGTTTATAAATCTTTACTAAAAAGTATTTATCACTCGCATACAATCGTTCGTGGAAGCTGCAAGGACTGAGAGCAGACGATCAAACGAGGCTGTGTTTATTCTATTTTGTCTCCGAAGAACAGAATAATATTTATTACAATAATGCTGAAATATAGGAAAAGACAATCACTCCCTAATTGAATAAATAACGATGTATCTAGTTTTCTACGGTTTATAAATAAAAGACTTTCTTTTAGTTTTCTGAAAAGAACTTTATTGCACGTTGATCATTCACCCTCCAGTCATCAAATATACCAAATTGTAGCCCTCTAGCCTCAGTCGTATTTATTTTATTTAAGGTTAAAGTTAGCTATGATCGTGCGTAGGGTAACGATATAGGCCAGGCCACCACCGGCCCGTGGTTGAAGTTTCGTGGACCGCGGCTCATACAGAATTATATCGCAACCACCGAAAAGATAGATCTATTTTCGGTGGCCTTGCTTATACGATGTACAGAAAACTCGATTGCGCCGAAGAAACTTCGGCGTATTTTTTACTTGTTTATTTTGTCTTGGAACAGAATTTCGAGAGCTACCGCCCCATCGCAGAGAAACTGAAGTTTCATCAGGATTCTTTTCTCGACACCTGGGAATTTTTCAAAATGATTCATGAGGGAGTGTACGCTCTCATTGGTGAGTACCATACAAGAGTATGCTGAAGATTTTGGACTAGAGTGTCTTTAGGTGATCAAGGTTTGGGGAGAAATCCGAGCGCACACACACACACACACACACACACACACACACACACACGTATATATATATATATATATATATATATATATATATATATATATATATATATATATATATATATATATATAGTCTGAAAACCGGGAAACAAGAGATATGAAAAGTGAAAAATATAGACCAGAGTTTGCTTAAGTGGTCTGAACCTGTAGAGAAAAAGGGAGTCCGTAAACAGCACAAACTGAAAACTGGGTTGAAGACAGTGGAGCAAGGAGGAAAGAAGACCATATATGTGTGTTGGTGGCACGGTGAACTTGTATTTTAATTTTGAACTTCCATTTTTATAAATTTATTAATTTGTTAATTTATCTGTTTTTCTTAAAACTGATCTCCTCTGTCTATATTTCCCTTTACCTTCTGTTACTTCTTTCGAATGAACACCATAATATTCTCTGGATGCTTGTTCGATGTGAATAGGGTTCATCTTCTTCTTCATAATAATAATAATAATAATAATAATAATAATAATAATAATAATAATAATAATAATAATAATAATAATAATAACGCAGTGGGAAGGTAGAGACCCAGAGTAAGCTAAAGTATTAACAGCACTTATTGCAGATGCATTGCACAATTAATGCGACTCATATTTAAGGGTGCGATGCGACAGCACCACTGAGAAAAATGCTGAACAAAGCAGCGACCAACGGACCTTTTATTCCAAGTCGCTAATCTCCATGTTCAGTCAAATGAATCGTTCAGGAAATGATTAGGAATAAAGGAGACTAATAAAAGGGGTAACTACAGCCAAAAATGACCTCCCCACCACACGAATGAGTTTAAGTTTAACTCTCATTCTATAACCAGTTGTTGCATTGTACAACCAATTATTACTGTAGTAAAAAGAAGTATATATATATATATATATATATATATATATATATATATATATATATATATATATATATATATAGTATATTTGAGACTGAACCTCAAATGTCCTCACCGTTTATTATTCAGCCGTGAAGGCCAGCAATAAAGTCATCAGCAAAATGGCCAAGAGACCTGTCGCAAATAAAGTTTTAGCTAATGATTTTCCGCAGATACAGCGTCCCGATAACACCAGATTCAACCACTGTAAAACCTAATGACAATAAACGTCTACTGGGCATTATTTTAACGTATTTTTATTCAAAGAGAGTGTTAAGTTAACTGGAAACTGCTTATACTTAAAATCCATTCCAAACAGAAAGAATTACGTCCATAAGCCACCTTTGAAAATCCCTTTCATTTCCCGAAGAAAGTTCAAATTCAAGTAGGGTCTCTTATCTTCTCTCCATCCCAAAGAACAACGATGCATTCAATGGCCGTTGCTGCTTTACAATGAATATTTCATCCACAGACACTTATTCCTCGGGCGTCGGACGCGCCGCAGCTTTCGAGTCCAGAGGGAAGGAGTGTCGCTTCCACATTTCAAAAACCGTCTTGAAAAACGACTGGGATCAGATGGTGCACCCACAGAATTCCGTATTCCGGGAGCAGATCGACGGAAAGTAAGAGCTGGAGATGTGTAAAATAAAAGGATTGCTCAATTATTCAGGGATTTAAAGCGGGTGGCAGAACAACCACCGATCATTGCTCTGTCCGACTTCTGTTGTGTGGAATGCCTTGCACGCTTCTCTATCCAATTCTCAGATTTGATATCTAATCATTTTTATTTGTTTATTAATTTGTTAATTGATCTGGTTTTCTATTAACTTTCTGTATCTCCCATTACCTTCTGTTACTTCGTTCGAATGAACGCCATGTTCTTTGGAAGCTTGAATTTCAAGTCAGTGGCCCCCTTTGTGGGCTTGTTCCATATGAATAGAGTTCATCTTTTGACTAATAATAATAATAATAATAATAATAATAATAATAATAATAATAATAATAATAATAATAATCACACTGATCTAAGCTATTCAGTTATCATTAATTCTCACTTCAGAATTCGCCAACTGCGTTCGTTTGGAATTATTGAGAAAATCAAGAAGCAATATTACACAGCTTCTTGTGAGCGAGAATATCGCCCAAGTGGACATAACCCGTTAAGTATAACAAAGGTAAGTTGGAGAATACATATGCATGCATGTGAAACACAGTAGTTTTATTTTCTATTTTCACCTTTAAAATAAGAAGGAATGAAATAATTTCTTAGCTTCTCTGAACCAATCATGAAATTTTTACGTTTTCCATTTTAAAATGTTTGATTTCACTTCTTTAATCTAAGATACAAATTGATTTTTTTTCTGCTGAGTAAATCTACACACACTTCGCTTTCCAAAATTTGCCAGGCTGTTAGAATTTGTCAGTCTATGAATTTTCATTTCAGAATCTGTCAGTCTTCAAGTTCCTCAGTTCAGAATTTGTTAGTCTGCAGGTTGTCAGTCGAGAGCATTCATTTCAGAACTTGTTAGTCGATAAGTTCTCATCTCAGAACTTATTAGTCGATAAGTCCTCATCACAGAAGTTGTCAAACTTTAAGTTCTCATCTGAGAACTTATCAGTTGATAAGTTCTCATCTCAGAAGTTGTCAAACTTTAACTTCTCATCTCAGAACCTGTCAGTCTACAAGTTCTTTTCTCAGAACTTGTTAGTCGATAAATTCTCATCTAAGAACCTGTCAGCCGATAGAGTTATCATCTCAGAAGTTGTCAGTTTATAAGTTCTCATATCAGAACTTATTAGTCGATAAGTTCTCGTCTGAGAACTTGTTAGTCGATAAGTTCACATTTCAGAACTTGTCAGCCGATGAAATTTTCATCTCAGATGTTGTCAGTCTTCAAGTTCTCATCTCACAGCTTGTCAGTCTATAAGTTCTCATCTCAAAACTTGCCAGTCTATAAGTTCTCATCTCAGAACTTATCAGCCGATGAAATTTTCATCTCAGATGTTGTCAGTATTCAAGTTCTCATCTCACAGCTTGTCAGTCTATAAGTTCTCATCTCAGAACTTGCCAGTCTATAAGTTCTCATCTCAGAACTTGCCAGTCTATAAGTTCTCATCTCAGAACTTGTCAACCGACGAAATTTTCATCACAGATGTTGTCAGTCTTCAAGTTCTCATCTCACAGCTTGTCAGTCTATAAGTTCTAATCTCAGAACTTGCCAGTCTATAAGTTCTCATCTCAGAACTTGTCAGCCGATGAAATTCTCATCTCAGATGTTGTCCATCTTTACGTTCTCATCTCAAAACTTGTCAGTCTAAAAGTTCTCATCTCAGAACTTGCCAGTCTATAAGTTCTCATCTCAGAACTTGTCAGCCGATGAAATTCTCATCTCAGATGCTGTCCATCTTTACGTTCTCATCTCAAAACTTGTCAGTCTAAAAGTTCTCATCTCAGAACTTGTCAGTCTATAAGTTCTCATCTCAGAACTTCTCAGTCGATAAATTCTTATTTCAGAACTTATTAGTCGATAAGTTCTTTTCTCAGAACCTGTTAGTCGATAAGTTCACATTCAGAACTTGTCAGTCTGTAAGTTCTCATCTCAGAACTTGTCAGCCGATGAAATTGTCATCTCAGATGTTGTCAGTCTATAAGTTCTCATCTCAGAAGCTGTCAATCTTTAAGTTCTCATCTCAGAACTTGTCAGTCAATAAGTTCTCATCTCAGAACTTGCCAGCCCATAAGTACTCATCTGAAAACTTGACAGTCGCTAAGCCATTTTTTCAGAACTTGTCAATCATTAAGTTCACATCTCAGAACTAATCAGTTTCAACCGTCACTTCGAGAACTCATCAATCGTTAATTTCTCATCCCCAGAACTTGCGAGCCGATCACTTTCTCAATTCCGAAACTGTCAGTCCTGTGAGATCGCACAACTAATATCGCCTCCCATTTCCCTTTTACCAGGGGAGAGGAAAACAAACGCGCCATGTCAGGCTGCAAACATACTTCCCACAAAAAAATTTCAGCATATAAATTGTCGTTGTCTGAGTTGAAGCCGGCCAAAATGCATCCCAGGTTTTTTGTCAGTTCATACGGCATGCAAAGGTAAAATGCATGCGCTTGCATTATGCAAGTCTGGCGGAGGGAGGGGTCGCAGAGAGAGAGAGAGAGAGAGAGAGAGAGAGAGAGAGAGAGAGAGAGAGAGAGAGAGAGAGAGAGAGAGAGCAGTTGGTCGGATGTTAAAGAGGAAAGAGTTATGAAGAGAGAGAGAGAGAGAGAGAGAGAGAGAGAGAGAGAGAGAGAGAGAGAGAGAGAGAGAGAGAGAGAGAGAGAGAGGATAATAATATTACTGTTTAAAACTCATTACATGTACCAACAGGTCCAAAGTGCATTTTACGTGCTGGCTGCGGGCCATGTCATATCTGCCATAGTCTTCATCACCGAAAACATGGCCTGGATAACTCGCAAGATTTCTTTATGTCTCTGAAGATCTGGTTTTCAAAAGAATCTCTACAACCCTGTATCAACCTATTACTGTTCTGAGCAATTTGCCTTTAATAATAAATTTCAATGAATGGTTGCATATACAACTCTTTTGTTATTTCCCTAGTTTTGAATCACTTTCAATCCTACCATATATATATATATATATATATATATATATATATATATATATATATATATATATATATATATATATATATATATATCAAAAACTAAATAAAATGTTATTTTTAGTTTAATTAAAAATACGAGGCTTCATATGGTACAGTACTGTGACATTAATATATATATATATATATATATATATATATATATATATATATATATATATATATATATGAAGGTGATTTATAAAAATTTACGTTTAGTTTAATTAAAAACACAAGGCTTCATATGATAAGCTACTTAGGCACGTAAACTTATTGGAACTTTAGCCTACTAAGTTCAAGGAAATCATTACTGGACGACTTACAATGACAACATATTCCAAGCCTCTTACATTTATCATTGACTTACGTAGAATGTGTATATTGCACTTTCAAGATACGGGTAAAATTTAATTCCCGATGTCTTACCGTTCAACCAATATACCTTAAACCTATTGTTTTCACGCTGTCTTTCTCAAATAAATATCACAACCTATTATCACAACGGCCGTGACTGCAGTTATTTGGTACTCCATAATAATACCAAAAGTCGATGATACTTGTGTTAATTTTTTATTATTCAGGGATGAACATGCCAGCTACATAGAAATTTTATTATGCTTATTTAAACTACAGTTTCGAATAGGCTGTTGGGCAAACATGCAACGTATGTATATTACACACACACACACACACACACACACACACACACACATATATATATATATATATATATATATATATATATATATATATATATATATATATATATATATATATATATATATATATATATACTCACAAATGGGAAATAAAAAGATAGTTACCGCTACAATTCATTTGAACCCGTTTTCTATTGGCAATAAAAATAGAAAATGAAACAGCAACTAATGACTATAACTATGATAAATGATAATGTCAAAAGGACTCCCTTATACATTGGAAACGGCGAAGATATGAATAAAATGCAAAGAGTAATAAAATAATTGAGGTCAAATTTCAGATTACTACCGTGGTCTGAGTTCCGCCAGTCGCTGACCGGAATAATTACTGCCTTTTGTTTTTGTTAATGCTAATGTTTACGATATTTACCGGCTCATGTTTGTTTTTACGTTCATTCCTTAGGGGCTGATATTCAACACACCGACCATTTTAAACATAAAACTGGTAGTTACCAACACTAGAGGGGCGTGGTAGTATTCAGCAGTTATTTCATAACTGAGATTCCAGCTACTATGAAAAGGGGTCAATTCCCATGACACAAATATGAAAGTGGAAAGATTAGGAAGGCACCAAAATGAGACTTCAGCTCGCATCTCTTTCTGATGGGTGAGTCTGCTTGTCATATAGGGTTTCCTATAAAGAACTGATGATTTTAAACTGTGTAGATACGTATTTGTTAAAATTTTCAAGTTAATCTTACCAATACTCCTTTATTCTTTCTTGCTCATAATTATAAGCAAACCCCTCTGTTAAACATGACAAATGGTGAATAAACTGCTTAGGAAGCTTTCGCCAAGTGGAGTATCTTTGTGCGATATGAAGATACACACACACACACACACACACACACTCACGGGTTTTGAAGGCCACTCCTACCTGCAGTCTCAAACGGTTGTGTATGCTCGTCAGTACTGTCTCTGTAGTTTATATATTAGTGACTTCTAATACTATGTATCAGTCCTCCGTCAATGGCTTAGAAATAAAGTCGAAACCGGTCAGAACCTACACCCCTCCTCTTATTTTTCACCTGTGGTAATGTGTAATATATATACATACATACATATATATATATACACACACACACATATATATATATATATATATATATATTATTTATATATATATATATACATATATATATATATATATATATATATATAAATTTATATTACATGCATACATATAATCCACTGTTCAGAGTCCCCAGAAAATGTCTTTCTGGTGGTCACACACTTTAGATTCGCTTACCTGTGACAACTGAATCTGAACTGGAAGTAAATGAAAACGCTCTTATTTTCACAGCGGGTAGAAAACCAAGCGCAGTATTAAGACAGAGGGTACCATAACCCACCAAACTGTGATAATGGAGTAGAATTTATCCTTCTTTTTCTGCATCTTTTCCCACTTCTATGTGGGGTCGATGCACGAGGTAGAATTTATTATACCTAATAAATGGCTACATTTACCGAATCTGAATACATTTTACTAAAGCCGAATAGATCCATCCTCATCAGCAGTGATTTAGTGGTTTTATTGGCATATATATATATATATATATATATATATATATATATATATATGTATATATATATATATATACAATATACATATATATATATGTATATATATACATATATTATATATATATTATATATATGATTCAAGCACACTCACATACTAAATTCACTGTCTAACAAAAACACCTTCACAGATATAAGAAGTTTATGCTTCCACAAATTTTCATGAACATATACATGCTTACATACAAGTATATATGTACAGTATATATATAAATCTACACATGCGTATATACGTACTTATCACCATGAAGCCACCCTCTCTCTCTCTCTCTCTCTCTCTCTCTCTCTCTCTCTCTCTCTCTCTCTCTCTCTCTATATATATATATATATGTATATATATATATATATATATATATATATATATATATATATATATATATATATATATATATATAGAGAGAGAGAGAGAGAGAGAGAGAGAGAGAGAGAGAGAGAGAGAGAGAGAGAGAGAGACCCCACAGCTCCCTTCCAAGTGAAATAATCCAAAATGGGCATTGTGGCAGCACTCATCTCATTTCTGTAGGTCAGTGGATGTTTTCTGACCCATCGAACTCCATCCCACACACTTACCGATGGATACCAGCGTCTCCTGGGTCAAGGAAAAGAGCATGTGGCCAGCAACCTCACCCCTAAATTCCCGCTGATAACCTGGGGGGGGGGCTTTACCCTCCTGGCGCCACCTCCAACAAAGTGGTAAAAGCGTAGCTAGAGAATATATATATATATATATATATATATATATATATATATATATATATATATATATATATATATATGTATATGTATATATATATATTCCTTTAATTCTGGTGTTCAGTATGCAACAGTGTTTGCTGAAAAGAGTCATCAGATTTGTATTTTGCAATGGCTGCAATGACTTTTCAACCTCTGGTCACAGTTATGGATTATTGCATTGCAATGACTACAGAGATGTTTTAGATTTTTTATTTTCTAATATTTTTATATTTTTTTCCTCTGAAAGCCTTGAATGCTTTTGGACATAAATTACGAAGTTTCCATTACCAGGAGGAATTCGAACCCACACTGTTACGTTGATTTCCCACGTTCAGGGGAAAAAAATTATAAAAACATTAGTAAATAAAACGTATAAAAGGTCTCTGTAGTCATTGCAATGCATAAATCCATAACTCAGACCACAAGTTGAAAAGTTATTGCAGCAATTACAAAATACAAATCTGATGACTCCTTTCAGCAAACACTGTTGCATACTGAACGCCAGAACATTTCTCAATAAGTCCTCTTTCCCGGATAGGGGTTACTGAAGGTCTTCACAGGTAACGCATGTCTGCCATTCTGATTCTAAAAATCTTTTGAGCAAATTTTCACTTCTGACCATTGACTTCGTTTGCGCATTCTCATCCGCGAGGAATATTAACAGAAAGAGTTGAAGGAATAATCATTTCAGCTGCAACTTCTACAACAATTACGACTCCCCTTACAAAGTGCCAAAGTTTCTAGGCCAGAGGTTTATCTCAAATTTAACCGTAGCTATTTGCAACTTTTTGTTGAAGGATTTCCTTTGAAGGAAAATTTGCAGACAGTGGTTAAAAAAAAAAAAGAGATAGGGAAAAGGTAGTAATGCAATGCTTACTACCCTAATACTATTCCTCTTGCATTTTAATAAATTTTTATCTATTTACCTATTTATTAATTTATTTTTTTAATTTTTTAATAAGTGGGATCTCTTCTTTCTGTATTTCTCTTGCTTCCTCTTGCTTCTTCCTAATGAACACCATAATCTTTGGAAGCTTGAATTTCAAGTCACTGGCCCCTTTTGTGGGCTTGTTCCATGTGAACAGTTTTCATTTACTGAATAATAATAATAATAATAATAATAATAATAATAATAATAATAATAATAATAATAATAATAATAATAATAATAATAATAATAATAAAGTGGATAAAAGCTGAGTGGCACGCCTCAGGAACACTTCAAGACGAAGGGCCGATGCCCATTTACCCCACCGAGGAATAAGTCGTGCCCTTGAAAACGATCGACTCTGAGGAACCCTCGATGTACTGAGAGCAGCGCGCTGAATAAAAAAGAATAAATGTATATCGCATGCATTAACCTTTGAAGTGACGAAAGGCATCCAGCGACGCAGTCATTTTCTGTGCAGTCAATTCCGAAGCGCACCTGTCTTGCTGGCGACAGCCAATAAATAATATAATACGGCCGAGAGTTTCCCCGTCCCCAAACGGATATGGTATGATTCGGTCTGTCGGATAACAGTAAAACTTTTCCACTATTGCAACACACACTCTCTCTCTCTGTGCCACACTTTTGCAGGAATAAACTCACAAACCTTGTCTCGCTCACATCCTTTCTCAATCTTCTGAAACATAATGCGCCTACACCTCACTTGGAGATGCAAGCAAATATATCCCATCATCACTCTTTCTGTCTCTCTTTTTATTTCTCTTCTTCTTCTTCTTCTTCTTCTTACAAATCTATAAACATTTTGTTAACAGTACTCCTCTCAACACATTTTATTTAATCAAAAACATGGAAGAGGGAAGAGGGAAGGGTGAAGGGAAGGGGAGGGGAGGGGGAGGGAGAAGGGAGATACCTCAGAAACAAATCCCGCACTTTCTCAATAAAGCAATACAAATTTACCTGTCACACTCTCTTGCTCAGATCCACGCAGACAAAGATGAACTCCCGCATAATGGAGGGGCGCTGTTCAGTGATTTATTTTCGGTTTAACTTTGGCTTTACCAGAGCAGTATTTCAAGAGGAATACTTCATCTTTCATTTCCAACGTGTTCCTCACGGCTTCAGCATTAAGCGTTCATCAATTACCCCAGAGAGCAGGGTACAGTGCCGATCTTAATTGCCTCTTGTTGTGAAATAACTACGATGAAAGTGTAAAATATAAGATGGGAGTCTAAATCAACAAGTAAAACATGCGCCAAAGCTTCTTCGGCGCAATCGAGTTTTCTGTACAGCCGCTACAGCGTATATTCAAGGCCATCGAAAATAGATCTATCTTTCGGTGGTCTCGGTATAATGATGTATGAGCCGCGGCCCATGAAACTTTAACCACGGCCCGGTGGTGGCCTATCTTATATCGTTGCCAGAAGCACGATTATAGCTAACTTTAACCTTAAATAAAGTAAAAATAACTAGTGAGGCTAGAGGGCTGCAATTTGGTATGTTTGATGACTGGAAGGTGGATGATCAACATTCCAATTTGCAGCCCTCTAGCCTCAGTAGGTTTAAGATCTGAGGGCGGACAGAAAATGAGCAGACAGAAAAGTGCAGACAGAATAAAGTGCGGACGGACAGACAAAGCCGGCACAATAGCTTTCTTTTCACAGGGAACTAAAATGATGTAACCCAGTCACAATGGAATTCTACAACTCAACATAAACTGGATATTCTATAATCGTAAGTTAAAATATTTAATTGTATAATCTTACGAAAAACCTTATGCAATTACTCGATCTTTACTACAAAGGTGATTGAAATCTAATTTCAAGCGGTAAAAGAATATTTAGTTCTGAGGTTTAAGAAACCAAAGGTTTTTTTTTGGCGAGACCTCTGAAGCCTTACGATAAATAATGCGTGGACTGCAATCTTTTCCGCGAAATGAACCATTAATTATTATCAAGTACGATGAGCAAAGATACTGTGGAAAAAGCCTTTTAATTGACTGTGAAAATTTTCACAGAATAAAAATTCAATGAGCAGCGAAGAGGAGAGAGGAAAGATTCATAATACTCGTATGATAACGATGGAAGTAACCGCGCACCCACCCACACACAAACACTCATACACACCCACACACATACACACACAAACACATATATTTTATATATATATATATATATATATATATATATATATATATATATATATATATGAAGAACATAGAATTTAGGCCAAAGGCCAGGCGCTGGGACCTATGAGGCCATTCAGTGCTGGAACGGAAATTGACAGTCAAAAGGTTTGGAATGTGTAACAGGAGGAAAACCTCGTGGTTGCAGTATGAAACAATCGTTAGGGAGGCCGGAAAGTCAGATGGAAGGAAGAGAATATGAACGGAGGTACAGTAAAAATGAATGAAAGATTCTTTCTCTCTCTATTATCTATATGTATTATATATATACACACACACACACACACACATATATATATATATATATATATATATATATATATATATATATATATACATACACATATATACATATATATATCTAACAACTTATAATCTCTCTGCAAGATCACAAAATTATGTATACAATGTATATGCATATATATACATACATTTACATATGCAGTATATATATATATATATATATATATATATATATATATATATATATATATATATATATATTATATATATATATATATATTAATTATATATATATATTATATATGTGTATATATATATATTATATATTATATATATTATATATATGTATATATATATATATATATATATATATATATATATATATATATATATATATATACACATACACACATACATAAAACAACTCACAATCTCCATGCCCAATTCACAACACTCGTTCCCCCAACAAACAAGACAGACACGTAAGGGCAATAATTACCATTTGAACAATAAATTCGACCATTCACCTATCTCTCTCTCTCTCTCCCACCCTCAACCTTTATATAACCCACGCACCTCTCCCTCCTCTCACAAACGACCTCAGAAGAAGAAAAGGATCCGTTACATTCGGGGCTCACTTCTGCGTAGGCCGAAACAGGTCTCAGTGCGTCAGTGTGTACAAGCGACGGTGTCAGTTGCTCCCAGACATTACGCCATAGAATTCCGCGGCGGGGAGACGCAAGACTTTGTAGCAGCAAAACGCCTAGAGGAAAGACGAAAGGGCCACTGGCGTTCTCACCTGCCTTTTGTTATCAACGTTTCCAGATGCGTTTACGACGATTGCGTGGCGAGGTGCTAATTTACTATATCGGTCGCTTGTGGTCGCCTTTTGCAGGTTGATGGCGGGAAGCCCGTGAAATATCTTGGATCGAATATTTCGAAATTAAGCTGTGTGTTTCTTTTTTTTTTAACTAGCATCTTTTCATGTATGTAAGCACATACAGTTGTCAGGTTCTTCTGCATACATTATATATATATAGATATATAGATATATATATATATATATATATATATATATATATATATATATATATATATATATATATATATATATATATATATATATATATATATGTTTATTCATACATGTACACACACACACACACACACACACACATATATATATATATATATATATATATATATATATATATATATATATATATATACACACATACATACATATATATACAGTAGGTAGATAGACAGAATATACAGTTCAGGCAAAAGAACAAGCGCTGGGACCTACGAGGTCATTCAGCGCTGAAAGCTAAATTGAGAGTGAGAGGTTTAAAAGGTGTAACAGGAGGAAAACCTCGCAGTTGCACTATGAAAGAAGAGGGTGAAAAGTAAGATGGAAGAAAGAATGTGAAATGGAGATACGGTAAAAAGGAATGAAAGGGGCTGCAGCTGGTGGCCGAAGGGACGCTGCCTGCAAAGAACCGTGAATAATGCCTACAGTGATCCGCGTGAGGTGCACTGACAATGCTACCCCTCTGCGGGGTGCGTGTAGATGTAGATATATATATATATATATATATATATATATATATATATATATATATATATATATATATATGTATGTATGTATGTATGTATGTATGTATAATGAATTTTGTCACATAGTGACATTTTTCATATTCACAAATATTATGCCACAAATATCGTCCAACATCCAGTTCGTTGAACAGCAGGAATAACTTACACTAAAAGGGAATGAACAGTGACTTTTGACCACTAAGCCATCAGAAAAGGTATATATATATATATATATATATATATATATATATATATATATATATATATATATATATATATATATATATATATTTACGGATATCGCCCCCAGATCGCTCACTCTTAAGAAATTGTATAGGGAAAATACCAGACAGTAAGGAAAATAGGTATACCCATAGACCCAGATGTGCCCAGTTTCATTGGTAATTTCTTCCATGTTGTGACTGTAAATAATAAATTACTGTTAAGAAACTTATTTTCACTTGGCGACCTACCATTTATTTGTTATTTTTCCATTTCTTTAGTTTATGGGCTAACGAGGGTTTTCTAAAACGAAAAAAGCAGTCCCTATGCCTCGTAACCCATAAATATATTATATATATATACATATATATACAATATACTCGTATATATATATATATATATATGCATATATATACAATAATATATATATATATATATATATATATATATATATATATATATATATATATATATATATATATACATATACATACATACACACACATACATATACATCTAAACTCCGAGTACCAGGAGAAGCGAACGCAAACATTCCAATTTCTCTTAACTCTTTCATGTATTTTCGGCACAAAACATTTAAAAAAGGGGACGACCGAAAAGAGAGAGAGAGAGAGAGAGAGAGAGAGAGAGAGAGAGAGAGAGAGAGAGAGAGAGAGAGAGAGAGAGAGAGAGAGAGGTTAGCATTCTCTGGCGGTAGGTGATAGGAAATTTCTAATTAAGAAGGATCCCGACCCATTGCATCCTAATTTCTTTTATAACTTTTGGGATCGAGTGTATTGACTTCGCTTAAAGGAGGGATCTGCCACGACAGAGCCCAACATTATGACGGCTTAGTCCGGGGGACCTCTCTCTCTCTCTCTCTCTCTCTCTCTCTCTCTCTCTCTCTCTCTCTCTCTCTCTGATTTGGGTAAACGACCTTTCCCCTGCCAACCACCACCTCTCTCTCTGTCTGTCTGTCTGTCTGTCTGTCTGTCTCTCTCTCTCTCTCTCTCTCTCTCTCTCTCTGTTTTGGGTAAACGACCTTTCTCTTGCCAACCACATCCTCCTCCTCCTCCTCTCTCTCTCTCTCTCTCTCTACATTTATTTTCTTTGAATGACAATCCGGATTTTCAGGACCTGGATAAATGGCTCTCTCTCGCTCTCATATATAATATATATATATATATATATATATATATATATATATATATATATATAGTTTTATTTATAAGACAACCCAGGATTTCACGATTTTGGATAAATGGATCTTGTCGGTCTGTTTCTCTCACCCACCCACCCACCCACAAACACAAACACACACACACACACATAATCACCCATCTTCTCTATTTTGCCAATCTACGAATTAATCTGTGGTTGCGTTTGCTTCATTCTCCCGTCAGACTTTGTGGCATTTTGGTTTAAAAATCACGTGCAAGAACTCGTTAGTAAATTAATCCTTTAACAAATGCCTTTATATTAGACTGAACACGACTTAACTGACCCTCTTTGACTCAAAACAAAAGTTGGAGACTTACCTTTTCTATAAAAAAAACTTTCGTTACTTTTCCATAATTTTCTCTTATATTTTAATACAGAATTTTCTTAAGAACGTTAGTGTTTTACGTGTTTCATTCTTATTAAGTCGCAATCGTAAAATATATTAAGAATTTGGGAATGAAATGGAGAACGCTTTACAAAAACAACAAGTAAGAAATACATCAAGGTTTCTTCGGCGCAATCGAGTTTTCTGTACAGCGTATAATCAAGGCTACCGAAAATAGAGCTATCTTTCGGTGTTCTCAGTACAATGCTGTATGAGCCGCGGTCCATGGAACTTTAATCACGACTCGATGGTGGCCTGGCACATATCGTTGCCAGAAGCACGATTACGGCTAACTTTAACCTCAAATACATTAAAAGCTACTGAGGCTAGAATGCTGCAATTTAGTATGTTTGATGATTGGAGGATGGATGATCAACATACCAATTTGCAGCCCTCTAGCCTCTGCAGTTTTTAAGATCTGAGGGCGGACAGAAAAAGTGCGGGCAGAAAAAAGTGCGGACGGAAAGACAAAGCCGGCGCAATAGCTTTCTTTTACAGAAATCTAAAAGTATGTTTCTAAGTCGGCTTTATTCACTTTTGGGAAATATAAAATGATTTGACACTCAAGTCACCTGAATAAATTTAAGCCTCGCGCACGATTGGCAAATCATTAATAACAACGGCTGCTGGTTTTATAAGATTCCAAAGCGATGAAGTGGAGGTTATCCGTTCAAAGGTAAAATCTTATATACATCTCCTGGGAATATAGTGTCACCGAGAGACATTCCAAGAAACAATTATTGAACGATTTGTTGGAAGGTCTCTCGATGACACTATATAACCTTTGAATGGATAACCTCCATTACATAGCTTTGGAATCTTATAAAACCAGCAGCCGTGGTTATTATTGCTCTGCCAATCGAGGGCGAGGCTTAATTTATTCAGGTGACTTGAGTGTCAAGTCTCATTTTATATTTCCCAAAAGTGAATAAAACCGACTTAGAAACATACTTTTTTTTTATGTCTTCCTCTTGACGCTTGCATTTTTTTTCCAGATATTTAAGTAACATTCGACAAAGTCATAGGGATTCCTATCTAAGTCCTTTTAGTTTTCTGTAAAAGAAAACTATTGAGATGGCTATTTGTCTGTCCGTCCGCATTTTTTTCTGTCCGCCCTCAGATTTTAACAACTACTGAGGTCAGAGGGCTGCAAATTGGTATGCTGATCATCCACCTTCCAATCATCAAACATAACAAATTGCAGCCCTCTAACCTCAGTAGTTTTTATTTTATCTAAGGTTAAATTTAGTCATAATCGTGCATCTGGCAACTATATAGGATAGCCACCACCGGATCGTGGTTAAAGTTTCATGGTCCGCGGCTCATACAGCATTATACCGAGACCACCGAAAGATAGAACTATTTTCGGCGGCCTTGATTAAACACTGTAGCGGCTGTACAGAAAACTTTCTTCGGCGCATTTTAAACTTGTTTTTCCTATATCCTCTTGATTTCCATTCCTATACCCTTTTTATCCTTTCTGAGAAACTGTAAGGTCGTTAGTGCCAATTGTATGCTTCACACCGCAAGGATATTAAATAAATGTTACGCTTGTCTTCCCTCCAAATTTTTGTGCAGGTGTCTTGCTAGTTAATTCTCTCGAATCATCTGCCTTGGTACGTTGAAATTTGATGAAGTCTCGCCAATACATTCTCTCAAGTGTTGACCAGGTCAGATTTCGTTATTGTCGAAATAATTCTTTATCTCAAGGGTTTCCTACTGTGCTGAATTGGACCACTGTCACACCAGTGCCTTCTCTCATAGGCGTCCTCATATGTCATGTTTTATATTTACTCGCCTGTTCATTCTCTCAACTGTTTTCTGCTATGTCGAGGTTTATTAAACTCTCGCCTGTTCACTCTGTCAAGGATTTGCTAAAAGCACCTTTTCACTCTCTAGAGTGTTACCTGCTATGTCGTGTCATGACTGTTATGCAATTGTCTCAGCTGTTCATTTCCTCAAGGGTTTAGCTACTGCCTCAAAGATGTTCTACTTGACTTGAATTTGCTATCTTACCAGTTCTTTCTAACAAAAGTGTCTGAGCAGACTGAATTTTGCTACTTTCTCACCAGTTCATTCTAACAAGTGTCCTAGTAGACTGAATTTTCCTACTGTCTTACCAGTTCATTCTAACAAAAGTATCCTGGTAGACTGAATTTTGCTATTCTCTAAACGATGCCTTACTACACTGGGTTTTGCTGTTGCCTAACGATTCATTCTCACAAAGGTGTCTTACTATACTGAGCTTTGTTGTTACCCATCGGTTCAATCTCAGGACGATGCTCTACTAGACCGAATTTTGTTATTAACTACCAGTTCATTCTCTTGAAGGCGTTTTTTCTCGCAAAGGTGCCCTGCACTGAGCTCTGCTACCTTCTACTAGTTCGTTTTCTCAAAGGTGTCTCTACCTGTTCATGCCAATGAAGTTGTTTTACTAGACGAAAGATTTGCATGCAGTCTATCAGTTCATTCTCTAATGGCGTTCTGTTCTGTTATCTCCCAAACCCTATTTGCACCTTCATCCACGATACTTCAGAAAGACCTTTTCCTCTAAAAACAGATGTGAGAATGGCTCCTCCTGACAATCTTTATTAATACCATTGTAAAGCTCTTTTTGCAATTTACTTAATTCATCTACGGCAATTCTAGATAAGACATTGTAACTGATTTAGGCAAGACACAATCCAGTCGAGCTCCGTGATATAATATAAAGACTGACCTTCCTCTCTCTACGACAAATGTTCCGTGGAATATTTGTACGAAATTCAGAATCTCTCAAGACTTCGAATGGTTTAGGAATTTAGGTACTCTAGTTACTAGATTGGTGGTTCTAAACCTTTTTTGAACCATGCACCCTTTCACCACATGTCAGAATGTCATTCCCCCCTTTCCAAAACTGTCTGCCTCAAAAGATGCATTCTAAATAATATGCAACAAAATACTAACACAGACACATAAGCTAGCGGAGAGAAAGCCCAGCGTGACCTCTCAGTAGTGCAGACCAATGGACACTGCGTTTTGTGTGGTCCTAGAGCCAGTTTGAGCCTGCCAATCTGTGGTCACAATTCCCCCCTGAAACTCTGAAATTCTCCCCTGTTGGAGAACCACGGTGTAACTAAATATTTGTCCCAGACAAACACAGTCCCAAAACTGATCAAATTTGTTTCTGAAATGTTACGGGAGATGTTCACTTGCCATTGGCAACTCAAGTCTTATGCTTTGCTTATTTGTTATCTAGAGCGTTGCGCTGAGAGCATTTAGTTGAAATACAAAATTTAGGCCAAGGCCAAGTGCTGGGACCTATGAGTTCATTCAGCGCTGCAAGGGAAAGTTACAGTAGGGAGGTTTGAAAGGTGTAACAGGAGGATAACCTCGCAGTTGCACTATGGAGCAATTGTTAGAGAGGGTGGAAAGTCAGATGGCAGAAAGACAATATGAATGGAGGTACAGTGAAAAGAATGACTGCAACTAGGAGCCGAAGGGACGCTGCAAAGAACGTTAAGCAACGCCTACAGTGCACGACGTGAGGTGCACTGAGCCACTAACCCCCCAAAGAAGCTGAAAGCAATTGACATCATTAATGGTACTGTACCTAACTTTAACCTTATCTTTCATTTAAATTTCCATTATCCTCAATTATACTATAACTGTGACACACGACAGGTCACCCTATCCTACAAAGTAGTGTGGATGTTTGATAGTATCAGTATCCATACTCTTTGGAAGCCTGAATTTCAAGTCAATGGCCCCTTTGGGATTGTTCCATATGAACAGGGTTTATCTTCTGAATAATAATCACAATAATAAGGGCTCTGAACACTCCTTCTCTCCAAAAATAATTCGGAACTCCTCACTCTCATATGCCTTAGGCCTATAAGCCTGCCCTTTTTTGCGAGAGGAAGGACGCCCGCCACCTGAAACCTTAATCCACTTGATAATGACGGTGATGATAACAGCAGCAGACCCTCAATAACGGCAATAAGGCAAGCACACTGAATCTTCACTTTCCGCGTAATTAACTTCGCCGTAAAGTAGAATTCGACAGCGGCGATAGCGCCAACAAATCCTCGGACAGCAAACACGGCAATTACGCCCACTCTTCACTTACGGGTAATTAATTTGCGAAGGGGGGAAGAGGGGGAGAAGGGGGTGTGAAGCAGCAGAATAAGCAGACCATTCTTCTGCGGCTTAATAAAGCGTGAGAAGAGCTCTTGACATTTCAGCGCCCCGGAGTAATAACCCTAAATCTAGGCGGGCGAGCGCAGCGCCAGAAACACGACCCGACGATTCTACGGAGCGATTCCACCACCCCACCCTTTGGGGGGGGGGCCAGTTCCATTAATATCCCATAGATTCGGCGGAAGGACGTTTTTAAAGAGGACAGCTCGCGAACGCCGTTTGGTAGCGTAATACTCGGGAGGCTTTGAGCCGTAATTTAGAGGCCCTCTCGCTACCGGGGACCTAATACAGTATTCATTAAGCCAGCGTTGCCCTTCTATAAATAAAGTTCATGCAAATTTGGAGGAGTTCTCTGGAAATTAATTTTTTCTTTTTCTTTTTTCACCCCCATTTTATACTTCAATGTATTTTCTTCCTCGTGGAAAACGGTGCCGGCGAAGAGGAAGGAGGAGGAGGAGGAGGAGGAGGAGGAGGAGGAGGAGGAGGAGGAGGAGGAGGAGGAGGAGGAGGAGGAGGAGGAGGAGGAGGAAAGGGCCTCTGTCTGGGGATGCAACCCAACATTTTCATTTTGCTGGATGCAAAGGAGGTTTTTACAACCCTCGGAGGTTGTTATTCATGCAAGACGCAACGCTAAGATGAGGGTCAAAAGTCGAGCTTGATACTTCCCGGATTAAACAAGCACCAGGAGCAGCAATATTTCGAAGTGTCTTTTATGTTTTTATGATCAGCTGGGGCCGACTGGTGGCGAATGGATTCAACCCTTTGATAACTCGCTCCCAACAACAGCGTTCTTTTCAAATGTCACTTCAAGACAAGATGCGCTGCTACAGATCGCCTCGTCCGCACGGATATTATATTGGCGAAAGTTTTCAAATTTTACTGCTTCGTGCTCTTCTCTCTCTCTCTCTCTCTCTCTCTCTCGGAAAGTCAAATAGCTTGTGGGTAGAGCTCTCGGCTAGCACGCGGTTGGCCCAGCGTTCGAGTCTCGGACCGGCCAATGAAGGATTAGAGGAATTTATTTCTGGTGATAGAAATTCACTTCTTGTCATAATGTGGTTCGGATTCCACAATTAGCTGTAGGTCCCGTTGCTAGGTAACCAGTTGGTTCTTAGCCACGTAAAATAAGTCTAATCCTTCGGGCCAGCCCTAGGAGAGCTGTTAATCAGCTTAGTGGTCTGGTTAAACTAAGGTATACTTAACTTAAAGAATCTCTCTCTCTCTGAAAGCCAAGTATCTTTTCAAAAGAATCTCTCTCTCTCTCTCTCTCTCTCTCTGAAAGACGAATACCTTTTTAAAGCATCTCTCTCTCTCTCTCTCTCTCTCTCTCTCTCTCTGAAAGCCAAATACCTTTTCAAAAGAATATTTCTCTCTCTCTCTCTCTCTCTCTCTCTCTCTCTCTCTCTGAAAATCAAATACCTTTTTAAAGAATCTCTCTCTCTCTCTCTCTCTTTGAAAGACAAATACCTTTTCAAAAGATTCTCTTCGAAACTCAAATACCTTTTTCGCCGATCTTGAACTTTTTAAGTGAAAAATATAGTTTCATTATCAGTGAATAAAAAAAAATGAAATGAATCACAATAGCATAGCTTTATTTTTATATAATTTGGAACATTCCAATTCTGCATTTGGGTTTGCTAATTCTGGCCATGCCCAGACTTCTGAAACAGATGAACATTTGCTCACAAAAGCAAGCACATAATTACAACTGTATTTAGCAAATGCATGAAATATTTTCTGAAACAGATGCACGTATGCTCACATATGCATGCCCATAATTACACTTGTTTTTAACAAATGCATCAAATATCTTGTGAAACAGATGTGTGTATGCTCACATATGCAAGCACATAATTACACCTGTATTTAGCAAATGCATGAAATATTTTCTGAAACAGATGTACTTATGCTCACATATGCATGCCCATAATTACACTTGTTTTTAGCAAATGCATCAAATATCTTGTGAAACAGACGTATGTATGCTCATATATGCAAGCACATAATTACACCTGCATTTAGCAAAGGCATCAAATATTTTCTGAAACAGACGTACGTATGCTCACATATGCACACACATAATTACACCTGTATTTAGCAAATTCATCAAATATCTTCTGAAACATATGTACATATGCTCACATATGCAAGCACGTAATTACACCTGTATTTAGCAAATTCATCAAATATCTGCTGAAACAGATGTATGTATGTTCATATATGCAGGAACATAATTACACCTGTATTTAGCAAATTCACAAACGCCTTCTGATACAGATGTACGTATGCTCACATATACAAGCACATAACTACACCTGTATTTAGCAAATTCATCAAATATCGTCTGAAACAGATGTATGTATGTTCATATGTGCAGGAACACAATAACGCCTGTATTTAGCAAATTCACAAACATCTTCTGATACAGATGTACGCATGCTCACATATGCAAGCACATAATTACACCTGCATTTAGCAAATGCATCCAATATCTTCCCCAGCATCAGACAGTTATTGTGGATATGAAAGCGAACGAGGTAACGGGTGCTATTTCCCATCTCTCTACGAAAGAGGAAGAAAACAGACAAAAATGTAAGGCGAACCATGATAAATGTTTATCACAAACGAGACGGGATTTCTTTTCGAATCTAATAATGGGTATACCTGAGTGGTAAGGATGATAACGAGTTTTTTTTCGCTCACCTGTTTATTTAAAAAAAATTTTTTTTTACTACCCGCGCAATGTTTCTCGTGGTTACCATGGCAACCGGCTGACAACATCCACGCTTCACAATAATTTATTCTTAGACTGTTTCCATGAATGTGGGGAGATATTTTTTTTTTATCTCTCTCTAAATTCAAAGACTCATGCTGCCGCGTTTCAAGAAAAAGAAGGTCACTGTATGCATTATGCACTCTGAGCTTTTAATAGGTAAGGTACCCAGTTATACACACACACACAGGGCGACGCAAAAGTGTTCGAATCGCTCAATTAAAACGTATCGTGGGGTTATGTGATTGGTCATATTAATAACTCACTCTCTCTCTCTGCGTGACGACGTTGCCAAAGGTCATAGTTGAAAGGGGGTGGGTTTTTCTTACGGACTCCCATTGTGCTTTACCACATAAATGGGGAGAGTTTTTTTCTTTTGAGAGCACATAGTTTTCCCCTCTCTGGTGAATAGACACAATATCGTGGCACATATGTTCAATGAAAGATTAATGCTTTCAATAATTTTTTTGGGGGTTGTGATTCACTGTTCCATTAAGTAACTAACTGAAGCTTATATATATATATATATATATATATATATATATATATATATATATATATATATATATATATATATATACATACACACACATATATATATAACACAAGCACACATATATATGTGAATACATAGATGTGTTTATATATCTATATACATTATACTGTATATATATATATACATATATATATATATATATATATATATATATATATATATATGTTGTTAGCATGAGTAAATTCTACAAGGGGGTGGGCTTGCGAGAATCTAAAATCCAGCAACTTACTCGTTCAACTGTTTACTATTATTTTGAACTAGAAACATTTGTATGAACAGTTCTGTAGAACTTCAGTTTCCTATCTCTGGCGTCAAAAGAACTGCAGAGCTGTCTTCACCTCACGTGATGACAGGCAGATTCAGAAAGCTTTTTTTCGTATTTGTCACTATGAAACGTTAAAGAACTTAAATCTGTTTTTACAGTTAAATTTTATACTACTATCCATTTCAGGGACTGTGAGTCATCGTTTTTCTCAAATATCTTTCGAACTAATTATTTGATCGAAATGGTACTTTGACAGTGTACAAGACACCTCCTGCTAATTTTTGGTGATATAGTGCATTGTCAATTGGTTTTAGTCAAGGCGTTTACTCTTGACTTACATGGTGTTGCCAAGCATCGCCAAACTATGCATTCGAACGTCCTTTATCCCCATCCCGTCCCTCCCTCTCCCTTCCTCTCCTCATCCCTCCCTCAACCCATTTTGTGCTTGGTAACTAATAGAAACTATATTTGTAGGACTTTGTTTTCTTAATTTGTACTGAGACTCTATATGAGTAGCACTTGACTTAATTTGTATTGAGTATTTAACATTAATTCACTTGGAGAAACAAATCCACAGTTACACATGGGTACAAATATATTTTAAAATAAATCTATACAGAGATTTCCGGGAATCTGTTCAATTCCAAAAAACGTGAATCGAACAGCTTCCCAAAAGCTCTCTGTAAAGACGTATTTTTAAATATATTTGTACCCAAACATAACTGTGGATTTGTTTCTCCATTTCTAGACTCATGCTACTATGAGTATTTTTTCATTAATTCTCTTATTTAATCTTTAATCCTCTTATTTAATCTTTAATTAGCACGCAAAGGGCCTGTGTGAAATTCCACTGCCCTTCTTTCTCCCAGTGCCAAAAGAAAAAGGAGGTCTGCTCACTTCCGCCCAAATTGCCAATGCAGGCAGAGCTTTGTCTCCCTCCTTATTGCGTCAGCCGGTGAATTGCCGTAAAGACCAGGTACCTCTAAGATACGTCACCGCCTACGTAGTTACCCCAGGTGGGAGGAGACTCCGCCCAATTGGCTAGACCTTGCCTCTCTTGGCCTTGGTTTCTCGTGTGCCCTTTCTTCGATAAATCTCCACTCATCGCCATCCTCCCGTCTCACAGTTCTTATACAAGAAGGTCTAGGTCTTCTAACTCTCCCAGCAAGACTAACATGTAGTACCATTCTCCCACGGGGGCTACGAGGGACATCTCTGTGTCCCATTCATCATTATCTCAAGTTCATACACAACTTTCCGTAGTTCTACTTATGGTATCATTTCTCACTCTATTCTACCATCTGACTCATATTATTTCTTAAAAGCTTTGTCCATAAAAGCCACCCATTCTAAGCGAAGAGACGAATTAGTGATAAATAATAAATAAATAAATATATATATATATATATATGTAATACATATATACATGTATATGTACATGTGTATATATAAAAATATATATACTGTATATACATATACATATATACATACACACACACATATAAATATATGTATATACATATATACCGGGTGTTTCGAAATTAGAGGCCCCCCCCTCCACAGAACAAATGGAAAGTTATGAAGTTTTCTGCTATAGCCTATCTCCAAGTACATTATTTTAAGTTTCTATTAAGCTATTTTTCATTTTACATTTCTTGTATTTTTAGACTGAGTGACGGAGTTAGATACAGCCATGGCTAACGACACGGAGGAAATCAGATGGATTGACCGAATCCGGGCTATAACCTTGAGAGAGGCCAGGGATGCTGGCGCATCCTTCATTTCACGTTCCTGGATAGCTAAATACATTAAAAGAGATGAATCCTTTTTTAAAAGAAACTGGAACAAAAATCCATATGACTGTCATCGAGAAAAGAGTGAGAATCTTGGAAGGCCTGAAGTCCTTTCTCAGGAGTCAAAAGACATCATAGCTGAGGCAGTGGGTAGACCAAGAAAGTCTTTAAGTAAACTGGTGCTTGAACTAGAAACAAAAAGGGGAAAGAAGAGAAGTTATAGTGCTGTATATCGTGAGTTGAACAAATCTGGTATCAAGCCATTTCATGTTATCAGCAAGACCAACATTCTCAGCAACAGAGAGAAGACCGTGCATGGTTTTGTGGTTCATTTCTTAAAGATTAGGATGAAGCTTACTTTCTCCATGTTGCCGCATCAGATGAATTCTTCATTTACACAGTCAGGAAGCCAAATCATAAAAATGACATCATTTGGGCTGCAAAGCTGGATGATATCAGCCATGACATGCGCTATCACCAAGTTGTGAAATTTTCTGAATGTTTGGGAATTTTTCTCTGTTTCACAACCAAACGGTTAATGTGGATCATCAAAGAAAAAGGACAGTCATGGAATGGCAAATACATCAGAGAAACTGTGCTTACTGGTGGAGTATTTCCTTTCCTCAAAGATCCTGAAAATGTGTTATCTGTTGAGGAAGTCACATTTTTGCTTGATAAGGCACCATGTTTCAAGGCTCTTCCGACACAGGAGCTGCTTCGAAACAGTGGTATCGGTTTCTTCTCGTCAAGTGAATTTCCAGGTAGCTCCCCTGACCTTAATGTGTGTGAAAACATTGGTAGTATCTTAAAGGATCGTGCTGAAGAGCGCACAGTGAACTATGATGGTATACCAAGCCTCGACGACCTGCAGAGAGAGGTCACCGAAGTGCTCAGGGAAATGGAGTTTGAGACTCCGCTTTTTTGCGATTTGCTGAAATCATACCCCTCAAGAATGCAGGCTGTGGTACAGGTAGATGGAGGCCACACAAAATATTAAATACTCAGAGAGAAACTTAAATAAATACCTGTTCTGAATTACTTTTGTTTTTGTCCATATCAATTTTAGTTTATGCTGTAGAGGGGTGGGCTCTAATTTCGAAACACCCTGTATATATATATGAGTTCGTACGTCCATTCGTTCGTTCGTTCGTTCGTTCGTTCGTTCGTTCGTTCGAGAGAGAGAGAGAGAGAGAGAGAGAGAGAGAGAGAGAGAGAGAGAGAGAGAGAGAGAGAGAGAGAGAAATGCCGGTGGTTGCATATGCCGGGGTGAGCAGAGGAGAGTGAGAGGTGCCACGAGAGAGAGGAGAGGAGAGCCCTAACCAAAATAAATGATTTCTCGAGAGAAGATGAAGAGGAAATTCGTGTTGAAAGAGAATGGAGGTGAAATTAATAAGAAAGAATGTGACGCATCTGGAAAGGAAAGACGTGCTTCACCTCAAAGGGAGGAACGCAACCTCAGCAAGAGGAGGGGGAGGAGGAGGGGGAGGGGAGGGAGAGGGGGAGGTGGAGGAGGAGGAGGAGGAGGGGAAAGAAGAGGAAGAACTGAAGACCAGTGACCTCATTCATTAATACGTGGAGAGGAGGAGGAGGAGGAGGAGGAGGAGGAGAAGGAAGAGGAGGAGGAGGAGGAGGAGGGAAGGAAGAAGAGGAGGAGGGAAGGAAGAAGAAGAGGAGGAAGAGGAGGAGGAGGAGGGGAAAGAAGAGTAAGGACTGAAGACCAGTGACCTCATTCATTAATACGTGGAGAGGAGGAGGAAGAGGGAGAGGAGGAGGAGGAGGAGGAGGAGGAGGAGGAGGAGGAGGAGGAGGAGGAGGAGGAGGAGGAGGAGGAGGAGGAGGAGGAGGAGGAGGAGGGGAAAGAAGAGGAAGGACTGAAGACCAGTGACCTCTTCCATTAATACATGGAGAGAGAGAGAGAGAGAGAGAGAGAGAGAGAGAGAGAGAGAGAGAGAGAGAGAGAGAGAGAGAGAGAGAGAGAGAGAGAGATTTGTCATGCGTAAGAATCTGTGCTTTTCCACTGATTTTGTAGGTTAATGAGAATAAGTTTGTGATAAGTGAGTTTCAACAGTTTCTTTTCATTTTTAATGAAATTACTGAGAGAGAGAGAGAGAGAGAGAGAGAGAGAGAGAGAGAGAGAGAGAGAGAGAGAGAGAGAGAGAGATTTGTCATGGGAATGAATCAGTGCTTTTCCATTTGTTTGTACGTTAATGAGAGTAACTTTGTCATATGTACGGTTCAACAGTTTTTTTTTTTTTACTTTTTCACGAAATTTACTGAGAGAGAGAGAGAGAGAGAGAGAGAGAGAGAGAGAGCTCCTTCATAGTATGTATTAAAAGAAGCAAATTATAATATAAATTAATATCATATCATCACCTTAAAGCTTAATGACAAGTAGAAAGTTACATCTAAAATTTATATCTCTGGTTTAAACACAATTCAAATACTAATTCAAACAAGTAAAAAATGTGCCGAAGTTTCTTCGGCGCAATCGAGTTTTCTATACAGCCGCTACAGCGTATAATCAAGGCCACCGAAAATAGATCTATCTTTCGGTGGTCTCGGTATAATGCTGTATGACCCGCGGGCCATTGAACTTTAACTACTGCCCGGTGGTGGCCCATCCTATATCGCAGCCAGATGCACAATTATGGCTAACTTTAACCTTAAGTAAAATAAAAACTACTGAGGTTAAAGGGCTGCAATTTGGTATGTTCGATGACTGGAGGGTGGATGATGAACATACCAATTTGCAGCCCTCTAGCCTCAGTAGTTTTTAAGATCTGAGGACGGACAGAAAAAGTGCGGACAGCATAAAGTGCGGACGGACGGACAAAGCCGGCACAATAGTTTTCTTTTCAGAAAACTAAAAACGAAGAGGCTCCTTAGAATTAATTAAATTCCGCAAAGAGTACAAAGGACTTTCTCCACACACAAGTAAACTCAATGCCTCATCAAAAAACTACTTTCTCTCTGCAAACTTTCCGGATGAGCTTAACTGCTTAACTGCAGATAAAACTTGCATTCGGGTTTGGGGTCTAGTAATTCCTTGAAGGACTGACCAGCTGATTAATTTGAGCAAGTTCCTGCCCAAAATAGGGAATGCCAGGAATTATTCGTCATTTATCCACATTTACATGAAACCGTTTTGGATATATATATATATATATATATATATATATATATATATATATATATATATATATATATATATATAAACTGTATATATGTATATATATATACATATATATTTATATATATATATGTATGTATGTATATACATTATATACATACACACACATATATACAGTATATTACATATATTTTATATATATATATATGTATATATATATATATATATATATATATATATATATATATATATATATATATATATATATACATATATACATATATATATTGTTGTGTGTGTGTGTGCGTTGCAGTTTAGTTTCTCCTCGTCGTTATGCAAAAGCACAAGGTCATCAATCCACCATCCGTTTAGAAGTAATTAAACGAAGTTCATGATGTTTAACAATTATTAGAGGAGCAAACGCCATCATCATTCCTCGTTCTGTAAAACCTGTTCCTGGAAACAGAAGAGTCTCTTGATGCCGTCGAGGCTCAATCAACCATTACTTTCCTATCTATTTTATAATCTCTTTTATGATCTCTTCTTTCTGTATTTCACGTTGCTTCCCCTTAATTCTTCCTAATGAGCACCATATTCTTTGGAAGCTTGAATTTCAAGTCAATGGCCCCTTTGGTGGGCTTGTTCCATGTGAATAGGGTTCATCTACTGAACAACAACAACAATAATAATAATAATAATAATAATAATAATAATAATAATAATAATAATAATAATAATAATAATAATAATAAGAAGAAGAAGAAGAAGAAGAAGGAAACAGAAGGAATGCTAACAGTGGCACAAAGAAGAACCAGATATGTCCAAAGAACAATAGATGGAAATAACATCTCACCTATATAATATGCAGGAAGGGCAATATGAAAGATGAGACCATAAACCAAATAGCAAGCGAATGTCCAGTGCTTGCACAGAACCAGTACAAAAAGCGGCATGATTCAGTAGTAAAAGCCCTCCACTGGAGCCTGTGCAAGAAACACCAGTTAGCTTGCAGTAATAAGTGGTACGAACACCAACCTGAGGGAGTGATAGAAAACGGTCAGGCAAAGATCCTCTGGGACTATGGTATCAGAACAGATAGGGTGATACTTGCCAATAGACCAGATTAGACAATGATTGACAAAATCAAGAAGAAAGTATCACTCACTGATGTCGCAATACCATGGGACACCAGAGCAGATGAGAAAGAAAAAGAAAAATTTGATAAGTATCAAGACCTGAAAATCGAAATAAGAAGGATATAGGCTATGCCAGTGGAAATTGTACCCATAATCATAGGAACAATAGGCCCGATCCCAAGATCCCTGAAAAGGAGTCTGGAAAAACTAGATGCCCAAGTAGCTCCAGGACTCATGCAGAAAAGTGTGCTACTAGAAACAGCGCACATAATGAGAAAAGTGATGGACTCCTAAGGAGGCAGGATGCAACCCGGAACCCCACACTGTAAAAACCACCCAGTCGAATAGGATGACTGTGATAGACCAAAATAAAAAAAAAATAATACCAACCCCCCCTCCATGGTAAAATTATTAGGTGATTCTTTGTGTCAGCATCTTTGGCCAAAAAGAAACAAACTGAACTCGCATATAACATGTTTATTTGTTATATTTTAATATTGGTGTGTTTTGAGGGGTTGGCAACACCTATTTTGATTCAAGACAAAATTTCGATCACTCAATTTATCAGTCAAACTCAGGGATGTCTTTATTGAACCCCGACTAATTCTAAGATATTTAGGGTGCGTGAAAAGATCTACAAAGCCAGCTGAATGAAAATGCTCCCTTTCAGTAAATATATCAATCAACAATGAACTCGAGACTTTTTTTTTTTTTTGGTCGGACCCAGAGCAATTTCAAAACTTCCGGAAATGGGAAAAATGAGCAACACACAAACTACGTGAAAATTCCCAGCACCAAACATGTCCATTTCAACCAATCAATCAAATCAACCTAGGAGGAAAACTTCGTCGAACCCCGGCTCATTTCCAAACTTCATGAAGTGGGGTTGGGGAGAGGGGGGAGGGCGAAAATGAGCGACAGCCATTGACGGAAACAAGGACTGAAAGGGGGTGTAAAGAAAAACAACAGGAGAGCAGAACTTTGCACGAGGGAACAGTGCCAGAATCACCGTCATCAGGGCGCAACGAGCGGAGAGCGTCACAGTTTCCTGGTCCCTCGAATGGAAAGATCAAAAGATGATCCCATGGGGATAGCTACGACGTTTTCGTCTCTCCGGAGGAAGGAGCAGGCGGGGTTGTTGTGGGTGGGGGGGGGGGGGGTGGATGTTGAGAGAGGCCGTAGTAGAAAAAGGAGACGTAGAACATCCTCACTTACCCTACCTTTTCTCTCTAAGGATATTATTAGCAGCTGCGAGAGTGGACGGATTCCTGCGCGGAGAGGCCATTGAGTACAGAGATATACAGCATTCACGACCTTTATTTTTTTTGTTAATCTTTCTTTTCAAGGATATGGGCTCTAGGTTCGTACTCATTTCAGTGTCGAGTTAAGACATACATCTTACACTTTTCTTCACATTTCTAAGAACATCATTAGCTGGAGGTGTGAACGAACAGCAACTACTTTTTTTTTTATTAATCTTTCTTTCCAAGGATGTGGGCTCTAGGTTCGCGCTCACTTCAGTGTCCAGTTAAGACATACATCTTACACTTTTCTTCACATTTCTAAGAACATCATTAGCTGCAGGTGTGAACGAATAGGATGGCCGAATTGAGAGGAGGAAAAGAATGAAAAATACAAAACCAACGTAAATCTATCTATCTATTGATTTATTTATCCATACGAATATAAAGTCGAATTGATAGGACAAAAATGAGAAATGCAAAATCAATGTTAGTCTATTTATTTATTTATTTATTTATATATAAGAATATAATGTCGAGTTGAGAGGAGGACAAGAATGAAAAATACAAAACCAACGTTACTCTATCTATCCTTTATTTATTTATCTATACGAATATCGAGTTAAGATCACGTCAGGAATGAGAAAAATAAAACCCACGCCAATCTATCTATTTATTTACGTATCTATCTAATTATTTATTTACTCCTGCGTCGAGCTGGAAGACACAACGTATCAGGGAGACATACAACACTAGCGTTTGAATTAAACTTGAATGAGTTTGGCTGCATGAGTGAAATCATTTGAAAATCGAGTAGAGAAAGGTCGAGAAAGGTCAAAGAGGGCACAGGTATATAACACCTACGTTCATTTTTTTTTCTCTTCATTTCAATGACGAACGGATTCAAAGATTCATGTTGAGAGAAGCCACTGAGTACACAAGAACTACGGCCTTTAGATTCATTTTGTCTGTCCGTCCGCACTTTATTCTGTCCGCACTTTTCCTGTCGCACCTCAGATCTTAAAAACTACTGAGGTTAGAGGGCTGCAAATTGGTATGTTATCATCCACCCTCCAATCATCAAACAGACCAAACTGCAGCCCTCTAGACTTAGTATTTTTTTTTTTTATATTATTTAAGGTTAAAGTTAGCCATAATCGTGTTTCTGGCAACAATATAGGAGCGCCACCACCGGATCGTGGTTAAAGTTTCGTGGGCCGCGGCTCATAGAGCATTATACCGAGACCACCGAAAGATAGATCTATTTTCGGTTGCTTTGATTATACGCTGTAGCGGCTGTACAGAAAACTCGCTTGCGCCGAAGCAACTTTGGGGCATTTTTTAATTGTTTATTTTGACGTTGCAAAAAAAAAAAAAAAAAAAAAAAAACTTAACTTGTTCAGCGACCTCAAAGAGAACTGAAAACCCATTCGAGAAAAAGGGCAAAATAGATATGGTAAATATATATGTATATGTGTATATATATATATATATATATATATATATATATATATATATATATATATATATATATATATATATATATATATATATATATATATATATAATGTATATACACATATATAATTCTGTTTCACAATAAGGACGAAGCAGTAAAAGGACACATCCTTCCAGTATTAAGCAAGTCTTCTAAGGATGAGGTTGCGAGCCCCATGCCCTTATCTTTACCACAGATGAGACCAACACTTATGGACAGTTGGGTCGACTGGTGCCCCGCAAACCGGGATAGAACCAATAAACACTTCTACCACTGAGATACAGTATGCAAGTACGTATATATAAACACATATACATAAATATAAATTTTTTCTTTCACCTAATTCAAATTATGACCTGGGTTCAAGTTCATCCCATCTCATAGTTTACTTCTAAAGGAAATAAAAAAAAAAATTCTTTGAACAACTTTTAGCTTAAATTTTTCCCTCTCTTTGTTCTCATGTCGCGCAATTGGAACTTCAAAAGTTCAAGCGAAGATGCAATACATTACTACCCTAATACTATTCTCCTCGCATTTTAAAACTAAAACATTTTTATCTACTATTAATTTATTAATTTCTTTATTCTTTTTAATAAGTGGGATCTCTTTTCTCTGTATTTCCCTTTACCTTCTTTTACTTCCTAATGAACACCTTAATATTCTTTGGAAGCTTGAATTTCAAGTCAGTGGCCCCTTTGGTGGGCTTGTTCCATATGGGTAGGGTTCATCGGATCTTTCCTAGATAGTGACCCCAACGGGTTTTAATCCGGTATGCGTCCACCTTTGCAGCGTGTTTAGTACAAGCCCGTCGGAGATTACCGTAAAAACATAAACAAACGACTGCAAATATCACAAAGATAATGACCCCCAAGAAATATTAGTCTTAGATAACGACCCCCGAAAATCCTTGGGGGTCACTAACTAGGAGAGATGCGGTTCATCTTCTGAATAATAATAATAATAATAATAATAATAATAATAATAATAATAATAATAATAATAATAATAATAATGTTTCGCCGAACTGGAGGGACAAGAAGGGGTCACACTTATCAGTCAGGGCAGTCAGTCCTCTGACAGGTCAAGTCCATTCAGGGCGATATCTCCTGAAGTGTTTTACCCACAGGTTTCTCCTTCAACAGTCCGATAATTTTTTCCCGTTGCTCAAATCTAGAAGCATTGCAGAGTGTAATTGCACAACGATTTGCCCTCGTGGAATCATCAGCAATGTATCAATGAGTGGCATAACAAACGTGAGGCCACGTATACCGCCATCTTTAAAAAGGGCCAGAGCCAACGCCTTCTGGTTCTCAAGAGTGTCTTTTTAACCATGGCTGCGACCACTGAAGTCGTCTAACTACATGTGCTTACTTAACCGGATAGGTTATTGTCATTATTATTATTATTATCATCATTCAGAAGATGGAACAAGCCCACAGGGGCCATGGACTCGAAATTCAAGCTTTCAAAGTATATGGTGTTCATTCGAAAGAAGAAACAGGAGGTAATGGGAAATAGAGAAAGTAGAGCTCAGTTATTAGAAAAACAGATAAATTAACAAATAAATAAATAAATACTATAAAAATGTAAGTTAATTATTAAAATACAAGGAGAATTGTATAAGGGTAGCAATGCATTGCATCTTTGCTTGAACTTCTGAAGTTCCAGTTGTAAGACATTCTCAGGGAGACTGTTCCACAGTCAACAGAGGGTTAATGGTTTTTTAACGAAGCAAGGGTATTTGTAAGCCCTTGGTCAGAGGCTGAGCTTGAGACCTGGCGCTGGGCAGGTGAAAAAGGCTACTGATCACATTGTGTCATCAATAAGCCATTTTCCTGTGGCACTACAGAGGAAACAAGACAACAGTCGCCCTGAGTGCTGAATCATGGATGACCCTTCAGAAAAACCTCCATATCAGGCGCTTCATAAACCTATACTTCAAGCAAATCAGTAGTACGTCAAACTCCTCTATACACACTGCGTCACTCATCTCTATCTTACACAAACATATTTTAGATTTTTTGAATTTATAAATATTCTCCCCATCGAAGGGTGGATCCAGAAAGCACTACGATATGTTTGTTACTAGAGTTACTTGTGGTGGGGGGGGGGGGTAAAGTTGCTTGCCTTTTCCAGAGGGATGCCCCAATGGAAGACCCTGAAAGGGGCAGGGGCGGGGAAAGAGAGAGAGAGAGAGAGAGAGAGAGAGAGAGAGAGAGAGAGAGAGAGAGAGAGAGAGAGCCCTTGATGGACACTCATCCCAAAAATGATTAGAATCCATTACTGTTTACCTTTGCTTATCCGAGAAGTATAAACTTAAATAAAGATATAAACTTTAATAGAGACATAAAGCAGAGTGAAATTTTCACAACCAAAGCAAATTTTACTTTGCATACTAAACAAACTGACAATTTTCCCTCACGAAATGCTTTTCCTGAAAGAGAAAGCCACGTACGGGAAAATAAACCATTAAGCAAATGTGTTCTAATTACATCAGATACTGTAATTAAATTGGTAATGGATCCAAGACCGAGTCCGGGGAAATTGTTTAATGGAAGGAAATCCCACTTAATCACTTCATTATGACGAGTCATTCCACTTTCCACTCCCCCAAGCACTTCTTTCTTCCTTTCTCTTCACTCCCACCTCCGCTTTTCCTTTTTCACTCGCGCCTTTCTTTTCACTCTCATTTCCGTTTCTTCCCCTCTCGTTTATTTTTTCACTCTCTCACGTCTGTTTTTCATTTTGCACTTCTGTTCATTCTCCCAAGCACTTCTTGCTTTCTCTCTTTTCACTCCACCTCCACTTTCTTTTCACTCGCAATTTCCGTGTTTTCCATTTGCACTTCTCTCTTTTTCACTCTCACGTCTGTTTTTCAATTGCACTTCTGTTCATTCCACAAGCACTGCTTTCTTTGTCTCTTTTCACTCACACCTACGTTTTTTTTATCACTTTCACCTTTCTTTTCACTCTCATTTCCGTTTTTTCTTCTTAAAGTTATTTCTTTTCCAGTCTCATTTATTTTTTCACTCTCACGTCTGTTTTCCATTTGCAATTCTGTTAATTCCGCAAAGCACTTCTCTTTCTTCCTTTCTCCTCACTCCCACCTCCGCTTTTCCTTTTCACTCTCATTTCCTTTTTTTCTACTTGCACTCATTTCTTTTTCACTCTCACTCTCATTTATTTTTTCACTCTCACGTCTGTTTTTCATTTGCACTTCTTTTCAATCCCCAAACACTTCTTTCTTCCCTTCTCTTCACTCTCCCCTCCGCTTTTTCTTTTCACTCCCGCTTTTCTTTTCACTCTCGTTTCCGTATTTTCCACTTGCACTTTTCTTTTTTTTCACTCGCATTCATTTTTCTACTTTCACGTCTGTCTTTCGTTGGTACTTTTGAGTTTTTCAACTGAACTTTTGTTTTTTGAATTGCACTTTTGTTTTTCACTCCCAATTTTGTATTTTTTTTCACTTGCAATTTTTTTTACTTGCAATTTTGTTTTCCACTTGCACTTCTTTGTTTTTCAATTGCACTAATTTTCTGAACTGCACTCTTATTTTTGAAATTGCACTTTTTTATACTTTTGCACTGCTGATTTTTCCCGTTGCACTTCTGTTTCTTCAATTGCACTTCTATTTTTTCACTTGCACTTCTGTTTTTTTACTTGCACTTCTGTTTTTTCAATCGCATGTCTGTTTTTTTCAATTGCACTTCTGTTTTTCACTTGCACTTCTGTTTTTTCAATCGCATTCCTGTTTTTTTCAATTGCACTTCTGTTTTTTTACTTACACTTCTGTTTTTTCAATTGCATTTCTGTTTTTTAAATTGCACTTCTGTTTTTTCACTTGCACTTCTGTGTTTTCAATCGCATTTCTGTTTTTTTCAGTTGCACTTCTGTTTTTTCACTTTCATTTCTGTTTTTTCAATCGCATTTCTGTTTTTTTTCAATTACACTTCTGTTTTTTCACTTGCACTTCTGTTTTTTCAATAGCATTTCTGTTTTTTTCAATTGCACTTCTGTTTTTTCAATCGCATTTCTCTTTTTATTAATTGCACGTCTATTTTTCCACTTGCACTTCTGTTTTTTCAATCGCATTTCTGTTTTTTTAATTGCACTTCTGTTTTTTCATTTGCACTTCTGTTTTTTTCAATCGCATTTCTGTTTTTTTAACTGTACTTTTGTTTTTTCAATTACACTTCAGTTTTTTCAACTGCATTTCTGTTTTTTCACTTGCATGTCTGTTTTTCTTCAAATGCACTTCTGTTTTTCAGATGCACTTGTTTTTTCAATTACATTTCTGTTTTTTTTATTGCACTTCTGTTTTCTAATTGCACTTCAATTTTTTATCGCACTTCCGTTTTTTTCAATTGCACTTCTGTTTTTTTCACTTAAATTTTTCTTTTATAAGTGAAAGCCGATTATGGTATTTCTATGATGCACAATTCTTTTCTCCTGCGTTGCTTCTCCCTACATCTATTGACAAAATAATGTAAGTAAATGACGTTCTAAATGTAATGAAGTTTATCACGTTATGGTCGAGGGATAATAAACACTATACACATACAACAGTCAAAGGATAATGGATAATAATGGTGTGAACATAATCACGTGGTCTAAAGATAATGAATAAATTAACCATGCAGCGGTCGGCAATTAATGATTAATATAATCAATGAAAATTTTAAAGATATGGAATAATATGAATTTATCAAATGTCTAACGATGGTAAATGCAATTATCACAGAGGTCTAAAGATAATCAATACGGTAATTACGTGCAAGTATAAAGACTGTGAAACATAATCTCCAAAAGGTCCGAAGATAATGAAAAATTTTTGTAAATTATGATAAAAGATGATATCTAGGTCTGAAGCTTAAAATTACAAACCCTTTTCAAGGCTATTATCTCATTATAAATTCTTATTAATTATCTTCAAGATATTGAATTGTATAATTGCAGAAATGTCTTCAGATAAACTACAAAATGCTTAAACGATTTTCTAAACAAGACGGATGATTTTCTAGACAAGACGGATTTGAAATTCACAATAAAGAGAATATCTTCCGATATAACACAAATTCCCCCGAATAACGAAGAGATAAACGAAGGAAGGAAACGCCAGCGATATAAATGTGGCTTTGGCCCCCCTCCCCCAAATCCAACCCCCGGGGTGGGGGCGCATAATAGGTAATCCCTTGGTAATGGCACGCGGAAAAAATGGGGCGCCGCAGATAATTTTAGCTCAAGCTGGGGAGATAATGGTGGCTCCTTTTTTGACGATAGTGCGAGACTGGAGTATCCCATTATTTTAGATAAACGGTCCCAAGCAGGAGGGGAGAGAGAGAGAGAGAGAGAGAGAGAGAGAGAGAGAGAGAGAGAGAGAGAGAGAGAGAGAGAGAGACTGCTCTGAGAAGCTCACAACATGACTGGAAGTGCCTTGTTGTTTAAAATCTTGAGAGAGAGAGAGAGAGAGAGAGAGAGAGAGAGAGAGAGAGAGAGAGAGAGAGAGAGAGAGAGAGAAACTGCTCTGAGAAGCTGAAAACATGACTGGAGTTGCCTTGTATAAAATCTTGAGAGAGAGAGAGAGAGAGAGAGAGAGAGAGAGAGAGAGAGAGAGAGAGAGAGAGACTGCTCTGTGAAGCTGACAACATAACTGGAGTTGCCTTGTACAAAATCTTAAGAGAGAGAGAGAGAGAGAGAGAGAGAGAGAGAGAGAGAGAGAGAGAGAGAGAGAGAGAGATAAGAAAAGAAGCTGGTAATCATGCTGAAATTAGCTCAGTCATTTAAACAACAAAACACAACAGATGCTATCTAAACTGTAAGTGTGTAGGTCGATATATTTCCTGCATTAAAAAAAGTCTGAAGGATCACCTCTGTGTCTGTAAATGAAGCTTCAGGTGTTGTCGAATTTTTCTTTCTTAATTTAACAATTAAAAATGGAAGTCTAGGCTAGAGAAAATAAAGTGAGGGGAACACGCACACAGCCATTTTATAATGTATATGTATATGTATATATATCTATATACATACATACATATTTATATATACTTGTGTATATGTATATATATATATATACATATATATATATATATATATATATATATATATATATATATATATATATGAGAGAGAGAGAGAGAGAGCCTTCATCTACATTTACTAATCCTTGAACTGTGCAGTGCAAAGACCCATTCTTTCCGCTCTACGGTCAAGCTTCGGAATTTTCTTCTTCCTGCGGTTTTCCACGACTATTACAATCTCCCAAAATTCAAGAGGTGAGACTATCGATTCTTTCGGTGATAGGACCCACTCTTCGCAACCCCAATTCCTCTTCTTTTCGCTTCGAGCCCGGGCTAAATAATGGCACCAGGCAGCAGTCTTTTATCCTCTGCTTTGAAATAAAGTGTAAATATAAACAAGTAACAAGTGCGCCGAAGTTTCTTCGGCGCAATCGAAGTTTCTGTACAGCCGCTACAGCGAATAATCAGGGCCACCGAAAATAAATCTATCTTTCGGTGGTCTCTGTATAATACTGTATCAACCGCGGCCCATGAAACTTTAACCACGGCCCGGTGGTGGCATGGCCCATGTCGTTGCCAGACGCACGATTATGGCTAACTTTAACCTTAAATAAAATAAAAACTACTGAGTCTAGAGGGCTGCAATTTGGTATCTTTGATGATTGGAGGGTGGATGATCCACACACCAACTTGCAGCCCTCTAGCCTCAGTAGTTTTTAAGATCTGAGGGGGGGGGGACAGAAATAGTGCAGACAGAAAAAAGTGCGGACAGAAAAAGTGCGGACGGACAGACAAAGCCGGCACAATAATTTTCTTTTACAGAAAACTAAAAGGTGGAAACCCAAAGCATAGTCTTAATAGAAGCAGCATTAATATTCTATCCTTAAAATATTTTTCTCTAAAATAAAACATTTACAAAATGGCTGAGCAAAAAATTAACTTTCAGGGCACAATTCTGTTCAAGTATAGGTTAGTATTAGTTCGAACATGGCGGTACTTTGGTATTTTGAGCAAAAGATAAAAAAAAAAGTTACACCAGACGCGACTGCTAATTAAAAATAGTTAGACAAAGTAGATTCTACATTAATTTTTCCGGCAGCCAACCTTTCCTCATAAAAATTCTTTTGACATAATTTCCCCAGCTAAAAAATTATAAGAAACAAGCTTCTAAATTTGAGATTTCTTTTTTCCTCGATGAATAATAAATTTGTTTCGAATATATTCAAAGATGAAACAGTCAAATATACCACCGGAGAATAAGAAGCTATAAATGAAACAAGCTTCTTTTCCAGCATAGAAATATGATTACATTACCTTTACCATAAAACAATACAATGTTCTATTTCTAGTCCACAAATAACTAGACTACACAATTTGAAAAGAAGTGCAATTCGTCTTATTTCTTTTTTTATTTTTCTGAAATATTTTACTGTAATTTCCATTCTGGATAATTTTGATTTGAACAGGTACCCGAAAATGATGAAGGCCTACCAGGTAATGGCTGATTTGTTCAGATGACCTACCAGGTAATGGCTGATTTGTTCAGATGACCTACCAGGTAATGGCTGATTTGTTCTGAGGACCTACTAGGTAATGGCTGATTTGTTCTGGGGACCTACCAGGTAATGGGTGATTTGTTCTGAGAACCTACCAGGTAATGGGTGATTTGTTCTGAGAACCTACCAGGTAATGGGTGATTTGTTCTGAGAACCTACCAGGTAATGGGTGATTTGTTCTGAGGACCTACCAAGTAATGGCTGATTTGTTCTGAGAACCTAACAGGTAATGTCTGACTTGTTCTGAGGACCTACCAGGTAATGGCTAATTTGTTCTGAGGACCTACCAGGTAATGGCTGATTTGTTCTAAGGACCTACCAGGTAATGGCTGATTTTTTCTGGAGACCTACCAGGTAATAGGTGATTCATTTTGAGGACCTACCAGGTAATGGGTGATTTGTTCTGAGGACCTACCAGATAATAGGTGATTTGCTCTGAGGACCTGCCAGATAATGGGTGCTTTGTTCTGAGGACCTACCAGGTAATGTTTGTTATGAGGGCCTACCAGGTCTTGGGTGACTTGTTTAAGGATTTGTTCAGAGGACCTACCAGGTAATAGGTGATTTGTTCTGAGGACCTACCAAATAGTGGGTGATTTGTTCTGAGGATCTACCAGGTAATGGTTGATTTTTTATGAGGACTTACCAGGTAATGGCTGATTTTATTATGATGATCTACCAGGTAATGGCTGATTTGTTCTGAGAACCTACCAGATAATGGGTGATTTGTTCTGAGGACCTACCAGGTAATGGCTGATTTGTTCTGAGGGCCTACTAGGTAATGGATGATTTGTCCTGAGGACCTACTAGGTAATGGGTTTGTTCTGAGGACCTGCCAGGTAATAGGTGATTTGTTCTGAGGACCTACCAGATAATGGGTGATTTGTTCTGAGGACCTATTAGGTAAGATTTGTCCTGAGGACCCACAAGTCAATGGATGATTTGTTCTAAGGACCTACTAGATAATAGCTGATTTGTTCTGATGACCTACCAAGTAATGGGTGATTTGTTCAGAGGACCAACCTGTATAATACCGGGGGACAGGTAATTTATTCTGGAGACCTGCCAGTCTCTGGAAGAACTGATAATAATGGAAATTTTATGTGAATGCAATTAAACAGAATTTATGATGACCTCGAGATGAAAATGTTCTTTTAATATTTTATTTCATAATAATAGTGATATAATCAGTTCTACGGTGACATCTTAATAATTTTTCTATAGGCTATTTGAGAAGTTCCCATGCCTTTTTCATTCCCAAAAATCCAGCCAAATTTGCAGTTTATTTATTTTCGCGAGGGAATGTATTTATATATCCATTTCTGGCAAATAATATACCTTGTAAAGCAGAAAATAGTATCTAAAAGTATTAAAAGACTTACAAATGTTGTAGATTAAATACATATAAACATTATTGATCTTCGTAGGATTTACCAATGTCCCTATTGTCTTGAACACAAGGGACTAATTATTTGGGAGAGTGGCCCTCATAACGAAAGCCTATCATGAAAGCCAACATACAACCCTCACACTAAGAAGAACTCATGTGAAAGCTTGCAATGAAAGAAAATGAGCACCAATATAAAACAAGTAAAAAATGCGCCGAAGTTTCTTCGGCGCAATCGATTTCTCTTGTAAGCATATAATGCTGGATGAAACGTTCAACCACGGTCCGGTGGCGGTCTCATCCACGGCCCATGAAACTCAGCCACGGTCCAGTGGTGGCCTGTGTTGTTGGCACCTATAGCGGTACCAGAAGTACGATCACAGCTAACTTTAACCTATAATAAAATAAAAACTACAAAGTCAAGAGGGCTGCAGTTTGGTATGAGTAGGGTAAAAGGTGCCATTTGGCGTCCTGAACATTTGGCGTCCTCAAGAAAGGGTGTCATTTGGCGTCCTCAATTATTATTATTATTATTATTATTATTATTATTAATTTTATTTTTATATTCTTGCTGAAGAAAATAACATGCATATATAAACGAAATTATGTAGTAGGGTAAAAGGTGCCATGTTGCGTCCTGAACATTTGTTAGTAGGGTAAAAGGTGCCATTTGGCGTCCTGGCGTCCTGAACATTTGGCGTCCTCAAGAAAGGGTGTCATTTGGTGTCCTCAGTTATTATTATTATTATTATTATTAATTTTATTTTTATATTCTTGCTGAAGAAAATAACATGCATATATAAACGAAATTATGTAGTAGGGTAAAAGGTGCCATGTTGCGTCCTGAACATTTGTTAGTAGGGTAAAAGGTGCCATTTGGCGTCCTGGCATCCTGAACATTTGGCGTCCTCAAGAAAGGGTGTCATTTGGTGTCCTCAGTTATTATTATTATTACTATTATTATTATTATTATTATTATTATTATTAAAAAGGATGGCTGTATTATGCGAATTTATCTTATATAGTGTCTTTTCTATCCTCCTTATGATTCGCTTTTCAGGCTCAGCGATGTTAGTCAGTAACTGGCCGATATTCATGTTGGAAAAGGACAGTGTGCGGAATGTTGGAAGTCTTTATTACAATATTCAATCAGAAATCGTTCGTCTGGGTTCAAGTTCTATTGTAGGTACCGTCGATATGTTTCGACCAGCTCGTTGGTCATCCTCTGGACGTGGTTGCAGGAGGTCTGAAGAAACGAGGTGCTCGGGTTGGTATTTATAGGGAGGTCATGATCGGTGCTGAATTATGATTGGCTGCCCGGGGCATGTACCCTCGGGCGGAGCCTTCCCATCCAAGTTCTGTTTTCGTCTTGCGTGCGAGCGGCGTTGTAGTGCTGAGGATGAAGAGAAGAATTTCGATCCTCGGATGCCGAATTTTGATTTGCTCGTACGCTATGGGGATCGCTCGGTGCATGTCTCCTGGCTGCCGTGGGGAGGAGAAAGGTTTCTTGCGTAATGTTGAGTGTTGGTTTCTCCTTCCCAATGTGCAATGCTTCCAAGAGGCGTAGGCGGCGGTGGTCGGTAATTTGGTCAATTACTTCGATGTTCGTAATCACGAACATCGAGGTATCCAATGGCAAGAGGAGACTTCCCGCTCGAAGCTCTTCCTTCTCGTGTCTCCTACGTCTGCGTTGACCTGGCTTCCTCGTTTTCTGGAAATTGATCATCTGTCTTCACAAAGAAGGAGAGTCCGCTCCGTACGGATGAACTGTGTCTGATTTATCCCAAGTTTTGTAATCGGACACGTGACGCATCTGGATTCCAGAGACATATTCGTCTCCACTGAGCTGCTCCAGTCTTCGGGAATTGTTGGGATTCCCGGGAATGTCAGGGACTTCCAGCAGATGGCAATGATTTGGAATAATTCTTCATCTCTTTTTCTAACTATATGTATGTATAATTATGTATAATTGTATGTATAAATAAATAAAGCTCCGCTAGAAGATGAGGCTCCGTAAGCAAGGCCCGGAGATTCTCTGGAGACGCTGGAGCCAGTCTTGTGAAAGTTCCCGGAAGGTCGACACGATATGCCTCAATCACTCAACTTCTTTTCACGTGGTTGTGTGTGTGTGCTTATATAGTGATTCGTTTTCTAGTTTATCTTTTTACTGATAGAAAATTTAATGGAAATATATTTTAATTTCATCACGAGTTCAATAATGACGGCTTTTCATTAATAAGCTGAATAATTGATAACAGGTGCCAAGAATATAAACAGGCGACTCCACCAAACATTTGCAAAAGATAAAGTCATGTAACGTTTGACCTGTTTTATACATACATACATACATACATACATACATACATACATATACTTCTATCTAGATATATATATATACACACAAATATACGTACAAACTTATACTGTGTTTGCGTGCAAACAATATGTACAGGTTTATATGTATATATACATATGTGTATGTATATATATATATATATATATATATATATATATATACAGTATACATCCATATAGGTGGAGAGAGAGAGAGGAATTGTGTGTGTATGTATGAATGAATATATATATATATATATATATATATATATATATACATATATATATATATATATATATATATATATATATATATATATATATATATATATATATATATATATATATATATATATATATATATATATATAACCAGTAAGCTGCAAATGTCCTTTAATATCTAATTCGCTCTACCTCGGAAATAATATATTTTCATATATGTTACCGAAGGGGAATTTTTTAGTTGATAATAAGTTCGTCGTCTCGTGGGCTCGAACTAGCGAAGGACAAGAACTCAGTACTACAGTGGACGCTTAACCCACGCAGCCAGCAAGTGAGGAATAAGTAGATATTGTCTCCCATATACAAATCGGCCGTCGAACTCAGGTAGAGCGAATTGGATATTAAAGGACGTTTGCAGCTTACTGATTGTATATGAATCACGGTGATGTGATAAAAAGTCATATATATATATATATATATATATATATATATATATATATATATATATATATATATATATATATATATATGATTCCAGGCGAAGATATATGAAGGCATACAGTGGGGTCCACAAAACACATCAAAAAAGGCCATAATTTATTTATGAGACGTTTCGCACATGTACTATGTGCATCTTCAATCTGCAAATATAACAAATTTCGTTAAAATTTACAAAAACTATTTTAAAAGATAAAGTTAAAAGGAAAAAATTATTTACAAAAATTAAAATTAATAAAACTTGAAAGGTATACAGTAAAAAGAAACCAGTGCTGAACAAACCATTCAAAGGAGGAGGAGAAGAACGAATGACCAAGACCTGACCCCACCCTACTGAAGACTTCAGTTATGCTAGATAAAGAGGAGAAGCGGAAACGTTAGAGTTCAAAGACGGAACAAGCCGTTTGATGTATAAGGACTCAAGGGTGGTTAGGTAATCACTATGGCTTGTTCCACCAATAATAGAGAAATGTTTTTATTTATTTCGATTTTACATATGGAGGCATGGTTCTTTATATTAGAAAATTCTGGTTTACTCAGTTTCTGACCCGTTCTAAAACTGTATCCTACATGGCTACAATATCTCACCTGCAGTAACCTACGGCAAGATCCAACATAGATACCGGGACATCCCGGGCACTTGAATTTATAAATAACGTTAGATCTCATGAAGGTCTGCAGTTTGTCCTTGTAACCAAAGAATACACCGATCTTGAGTGGATTGATTGGGATCAATTGTATCTTAAGGCAGCCAAATTCCTGTTCAATTATTTGTTTAAGTTTGGCTGAAAACTTGTTGTCAAAAATAAACGGGATTGTTGCATATATATTTTTCTTTAAGACATTATAAGAGGGTGACGGATTAGAGAAGTGTTGTGACAGTAGTCTGTTAATGACTTTAAAAACCAAATTTTCATGAGATCTAACGTTATTTATAAATTCAAGTGCCCGGGATGTTCCGGTATCTATGTTGGATCTTGCCGTAGGTTACTGCAGGTGAGATATTGTAGCCATGTAAGATACAGTTTTAGAACGGGTCAGAAACTGAGTAAACCAGAATTTTCTAATATAAAGAACCATGCCTCCATATGTAAAATCGAAATAAATAAAAAACATTTCTCTATTATTGGTGGAACAAGCCATAGTGATTACCTAACCACCCTTGAGTCCTTATACATCAAACGGCTTGTTCCGTCTTTGAACTCTAACGTTTCCGCTTCTCCTCTTTATCTAGCATAACTGAAGTCTTCAGTAGGGTGGGGTCAGGTCTTGGTCATTCGTTCTTCTCCTCCTCCTTTGAATGGTTTGTTCAGCACTGGTTTCTTTTTACTGTATACCTTTCAAGTTTTATTAATTTTAATTTTTGTAAATAATTTTTTCCTTTTAACTTTATCTTTTAAAATAGTTTTTGTAAATTTTAACGAAATTTGTTATATTTGCAGATTGAAGATGCACATAGTACATGTGCGAAACGTCTCATAAATAAATTATGGCCTTTTTTGATGTGTTTTGTGGACCCCGCTGTATGCCTTTATATATATATATATATATATATATATATATATATATATATATATATATATATATATATATATATATATATATATATATATATATATGTATGTATAATATCAGTTCAGCAGGTGTCTCCTCCTCCTAATCAGACTCTTATCGATAAAGTGGGATTAATAACAGATAGTTTATATTGGTTCAACTCTTAATAGTCATACAGCCGTTGATGAGTCGCGCAGTGGATCTCTGTCATATCAGTTGGGAGCCTTGGCACCTTTTACCCAGCTACATAATTTTTTTTATATATGCATGTTATTTTCTTCAGCAAAAATATCAAAATAAAATAATAATAATAATAATAATAATAATAATAATAATAATAATAATAATAATAATAATAATAATAATAATAATAATAATTGAGGATGCCAAATGACACCCTTTCTTGAGGATGCCAAATGTTCAGGACGCCAGGACGCCAAATGGCACCTTTTACCCTACTAAATAATTTTTTTTTATATATGCATCTTATTTTCTTCAGCAAAAACATAAAAATAAAATAATAATAATAATAATAATAATAATAATAATAATAATAATAATAATAATAATAATAATAATAATAATTGAGGACGCCAAATGACACACTTTCTTGAGGACGCCAAATTGCACCTTTTACCCTAATAACAAATGTTCAGGACGCAAAATGGCACATTGTACCCTACTACATAATTTTTTTTATATGTGCATGTTATTTTCTTCAGAAAAAATTTAAAAATAAAATAAATAATAATAATAATAATAATAATAATAATAATAATAATAATAATAATAATAATAATAATAATAATAATAATAATAATAATAATGATTGAGTACGCCAAATGACACCCTTTCTTGAGGACGCCAGGATGCCAAATGGCACCTTTTACCCTACTACATGATTTTTTTTATATGCATGTTATTTTCTTCAGCAAAAATATAAAAATAATAATAATAATAATAATAATAATAATAATAATAATAATAATAATAATAATAATAATAATAATAATAATAATACTAATAATAACTGAGGACGCCAAATGTTCAGGATGCCAGGACGCCAAATGGCACCTTTTACCTTACTGGTATGTTTGATGATTGGAGGGTGGATGATCAACATACCAAGTTGCATCCCTCTAGCCTTAGTAGTTTTTAAGATCTGAGGGCGGACAGAAAAAGTGCGGACAGAAGGACAAAGCGGCACAATAGTTTTCTTTTACAGTAAACAAAAAAAAAAAACAAAAAAAATTATCTTCCAAGGAGAGCCTACGTAACCAATGCTAGCAAACTTCCCTCTCATCTTCAAGACAAAACGAACGTGAATCTGGGAGAACGGATCTCATAATGAACTACGAAATAATTCTCACACCTTCAAAAGAACGTTTAATGAAAGCTAATAAAGGAGAAACGGATCCTAAACAATAGTGCAGCCTTATTTGACTGTTTCCATTCTTTATGGTGCGTTTTATCGGGGGTTAAAGTTACCGTGATAATTAAACACGGCTGATTATTCTACTTACTAAGTTTACATCATCATATAAATTTCAATAACATCTACGCTGGAGGAGGCTTGAATTTATAGTCATATCAAAATTCCTTAATTCTCTCTCTATCTCTCTCCCAAAAAGTATTGTTACTTAATAAAGATCAGTGAGTATTTTAGGATCTGGTTACTAACTCCAGTTCCTCTTTCCACCCTGGCTCTGACCCTCCACAACCGACCTACTACTAGGTACTTAATTCCCTGCTTAGTTCAAAAGCGTCACAGCGGTTTTACCGTAACGTGCCCACATGATTCGGTCCTCGGCTGGGATCGGACTTTGGGACTCTTTGCTAGTACTGTAAGTGTTCTAACCGCTAGACCACAATACACACACACACACACACACACACACACACATAAATATATATCTATATCTATCTATCTAACTATATATATATACTGTATATATATATATAAATATATATATATATATATATATATATATATATATATTATATATATATATATATAATATATATATATATATATATATATATATATATATATATATATATATATATATATATATATATATACGCGTGTGCGTATATGTAATTATATGCATGCAGTCATAAACATAAAACAACAACTCGTACAAAGCCGCAGCATTCTTGCATGCGCTGTAAGCAAGACACAGATACGTCCGTCCAAAAACCTCCCCAGAACAATAGAACCACGTAAAGACACGGAAGACGATGTCAACCAAAGCCTATTGTCTTAGCCGATGTAGATCCAACGACGAGCTCCGTAGAGAAAGTCTTTCCCTCTCCCCACCCCCAACCTCCATCTCCCAACCCCCCTCCCTCCTTGCGTCCCGTACGTAACTTGAAGGATGATTGAATGCCATTAAAGGAGATATACAAGGACAAGTGACGAGGCAGATACCAAGAGAGAGAGAGAGAGAGAGAGAGAGAGAGAGAGAGAGAGAGAGAGAGAGAGAGAGAGAGAGAGAGAGAGAGAGAGGAGTGCGCTGATGGAGGCTGACGTCTCCTACTTTCAGGAAGGGAGTTTTTGTGGGGTTAGAATTCTCAAAATATCTCTGTGGCGTTTACGAATCTCTTCAGGATTCTCGAAATATCCCTGTGGTGTTTATGAATCTCTTCAGAATTCTCAAAATATCTCTGTG
>NC_089741.1:25241491-25256491 GCF_040412425.1 Macrobrachium rosenbergii
ATTATTCCTAATAATTACATAAGCTCTACGGACAATATACCTGACGCTAAATTATTATTATAATCGCATTTTCATTTATATTAATGGAATTATTTCACCCTTTACTATTGTCACTTATTCATTACGAAATCTTATCTAAAATTATTCCTAATAATTACATAAACTATGAGCACAATGATCCTGACTCCAAATTTTATTATTATAATTGCACATTCATTTCTAAAAGTGGAATTATTTCATCCTTTATTATTGTCACTCATTACGGAATCTTCATTAAAATTATTCCTAATAATTACATAAACTATGAGGACAATGATCCTGACGCCAAATTATTATTATAATTGCATTTTTCATTTCTACGAATGGAATGATTTCATCCTTTATTATTGTCTTTTATTCATTACGGAATCTTACCCAAAATTATTCCTAATAATTACATGAACTATGAAGACACTGATCTGGCGGCAAATTATCATTATAATCGCATTTTCATTTCAAAGTGTGGAATTACTTCATGCTTTATCCTACCAGTACAGCTATTTCTTCCTTTATTATTGTCACTTATTCATTACGGAATCTTATCTAAAATTATTCCTAATAATTACATATGCTGTGAAGACAATGATTCTGGCGCCAAACTATTATTATAATCGAATTTATAGTCACTTATTCAATAACTAGTGGTAAGTTAAAGTCTTTCGGAAAAAATAATGTACACCTCAAAGGTCTATTATTAACCAAAGCAGCTGTTAATAAATATAGCCTATTCATCAAAGGTCTATTATTACCGACGCTGTTAATAAACAACTAGATATAATAGGAAAGTCCCCGATTCTCGAACAGGGAGAGAGAGAGAGAGAGAGAGAGAGAGAGAGAGAGAGAGAGAGAGAGAGAGAGAGAGAGAGAGAGAGAGAGGCCGAAAACATCGTCTGTATTCAATAACAAACATGTAACAAATTCGCCGAAGTTTCTTCGGCACAATCGAGTTTTCTGTACAGCGTATAATGCTGTATGAAACTCTCAGCCACGGCCCATGAAACAATTAGTCGCGGGCCATGAAACTTTCAGCCACGGCCCGGTGGTGGCCTGTGTTGTTGACATCTGTAGCGGTGCCAGACGCACGATCATGACTAACTTTAACCTTAAATAAATTAAAAACTACCCAGGCTAGAGGACTGCAATTTCGTATGTTTGATGATTGGCGGATGGATGATCAACATACCGATTTGCAGCCCTCTAGCCTCAGTAGTTTTTAAGATCTGAGGGCGGACAGAAAAAAGTGCGGACTGACAGACAAAAAGCCATGTCAATAGTTTTCTTTCGCAAAAAACTAAAAACAACAAATGAAAACAGAATGTGTGTGTGTGTGTGAGAGAGAGAGAGAGAGAGAGAGAGAGAGAGAGAGAGAGAGAGAGCCCGAAAACAATATCCTTACGCAATAAAAAAAGCAAACGAAAACATAATGAGAGAGAGAGAGAGAGAGAGAGAGAGAGAGAGAGAGAGAGAGAGAGAGAGAGAGAAAACAAGGCACTTAAGCGCGCCGCTGCTGAAAACGACAATTACAGCGACCTCCAATCCAGTAAAATTAACAGTTCAGCGCGAACGACTGTAATATAAGCAATAATTGCGCCTCATCTGTTTCAATCCGACAATAAAGGGGTTCATCTATGCAGCATCAATATTTATAGGCGATCAGCGAGCCTAGTTTATGACTTTATTTACCATGACAAACCATTTCCCTCACTATTTTGTGCTCTCTGCGTGTGTATGTGTATGTGTGTATGTGTGTTTTGTGTATGTGTTTGTTTAGAGAGAGAGAGAGAGAGAGAGAGAGAGAGAGAGAGAGAGAGAGAGAGAGAGAGAGAGTAGCTACGTGTACGTGAATGTGTGATTCTTTCGTGTGTATGTGTGTGTGTATATATATATATATATATATATATATATATATATATATATATATATATATATATATATATATATATATATATAGAGAGAGAGAGAGAGAGAGAGAGAGAGAGAGAGAGAGAGAGAGAAGGCAACTTTGTGGAATGTGCGAGTGTTTCGTGTGTGTGTGTGTGTATGTGTTCGTGTAAAGAGAGAGAGAGAGAGAGAGAGAGAGAGAGAGAGACGGGTGGGGAAACGTGTGCATAGGAATGTGTGGGTGTTTCGTGTATGTATTTGTAGAGAGAGAGAGAGAGAGAGAGAGAGAGAGAGGGCAACTATGTGTACGGGAATGTGTGATTGTTTCGTGTGTATGTGTATATACAGAGAGAGAGAGAGAGAGAGAGAGAGAGAGAGAGAGAGAGAGGGCAACCGCTGACGCTTTTCGGCCCGTGTGTGTGTCTGGCGGAACTCAAAAGCTTCATTCATTCAGTTGGTGGTTCGAAAGTTTCGAACTCGCCTCGAAGCTTCAATAGCGATGGGAAAATGTTCCATGGCTGCGGAGTTGACCGGCCGTGAAATAGCGTGAATTCGCCTGCTACCCGGCCCCCCCTCCCCCTGTTCGCCGCTGCTTAAATGTAGCAGATAATTCAAACCGACTAATTTCTATGCGTCGCGCGCGAGATGAAAATGACGCGTGTGCGGATGGCTATGGGGACGGGCCTTCTAGCTCTTCTTCTTCGTTTCCCAAACGCGCGGGAAAGGTTTGAAAGAGAGAAGAATGGAAAACAACGACGGAATGCAAATATATATTAAACAATTCTTTACGAAAAGGTGCAGTGACAGCAGAGAAAAACGATGGATAAACGTGAGAGATCAACTAAAAAAAAGGGGGGAAAACCAGAACAGATCTTCGTTCTGAAACGAACACCAGAAAGTAACCACATAGCCTAGAGTAACGAAAGCGCCGAGGGAGGAGAGGCGGGTGTACGAGTATACATTGCCATCGAGATGGCAAGTGTCTAAGCCACCTCCCCCCCCCTTCTTCCCCCCTCCCTCCCTACTTCCCTCCTTCGCCCCTCATCCTGCAGTGGCAGCGACGCCGTGCGACCAAAGAATTAATGTAATTAATAGCGACCGTAATCTCGGCAAAGTCACCGGGACGCATTGTAAGCAATTACACGCGGATTTAGGAGACACCAGGGCGCCATTAGACGGGGAGGCTTTAATCTGATGCTAAAACATCTATAGAGTTACAGGCTTGTGTTCTAAGTCAGCGCAAGTAGGCGACAAACATTGACATCTAAACATTTTGTTCAACTACATTCAAGATCTATTCTGCCCTAAAATGGCGATAAAATTGACATCTAATCATTTTGTTCAACTGCATTAAAGATCTATTCTGCCCTAAAATGGCGACAAAATTGACATCTAAACATTTTGTTCAACTGCATTAAAGATCTATTCTGCCCTAAAATGGCGACAAAATTGACATCTAAACATTTTGTTCAACTACGTTAACGATCTATTCTGCCCTAAAATGGCGACAAAATTGACATCTAAACATTTTGTTCAACTACATTCGAGATCTATTCTGCCCTAAAATGGCGACAAAATTGACATCTAAACATTTTGTTCAACTGCATTAAAGATCTATTCTGCCCTAAAGTGGAAGACCGCAGTATCTACAAAAATACAAAACTGAGAAAAATGGTAGATACTCCCTTGCCTTACTACTGATTTTGCAGATACTGCAAATGGGACCCCCTAAATACTCGTGGAGAGCATTGAAGAATCATTCTGAAGCTTCAGTAACTTGTGTATTAGTGTTTGACGAGCCCAGTAGGTGGCATATCTCAGTTTCGAAAATTTTGCAACTACTGCAGTTTTCCATTCTAGGGCAGTACTGAGTAGTGGTTCGCGTTCTTGGGAAATCTCTTGAGACAACGAATACTTTCAAATTTACGTTTTTTGAATAAACTCATATTATAACTTTCTGTATACTTTCGTAGCCAACAAATGTTAGCATTAAACATTATAAGTTATCCTTCGTAGACAACAAACGTTTACATCAAACTTTTTATTCTTATTATTTAATATACTGTACAACAGCGGCAACAAAAAATTTTTAAACTGAACATTCTTAAACATTAAACATTCAAGGAACTGATAAACCGGCGTCTCAAGTCATCGTTAATAAAAAAAAAAACTGCCAACAATACGATTTGGAAACATGTTTTATATGAGCAACGTTGGGTCGTAAACATTTTATGACCATTTACCGAGTATAAACTTTTTTCCTTCGAGTTATTATCCTTAATGAGCCCCAACATTATCAACAAAAATTTTTTTCTTAAACGTTAAACACCTATGGGGATGGCGAGACCAATGTTTAGTTATCTTTACTTATCAGAAAAAAAATTAACATTAAACCTTAAAGATGTAAGGAATAAATAAACGAATATTGAAAGATCCTTAATAAACAACCAAGATCCAGATTAAAACCCTGCAACATTAAACATGTAAATCTCCCATGAATGTTGTTATTAACATGCAGAAAACATTCTCCTTTAAAGAATTGCCTTTACCATTAAGCCACGTCCTGGTTAAGAACACGACGATGCTATTCTACCGCCCTCTGCATTCAAAAAATGAACTGGAATATAAAATTTAGGCCAGAGGCCAAGCGCTGGGACCTACGAGGTCATTCGGCGCTGAAAGGAAATTTGGGAGTAAAGAAGTTTTTAAAGGTGTAACAGCGAGGAAAACCTCACAGTTGCACTACGAAACAATTGTTAGAGAGGGTGGAAAGTAAGATGGAAACTCAAGTAATGCCTACAGTGCACCACGTGAGTGAGGTGCAATGACGGCACTAACCTCACCCCTCCCCCTCTCTCTACGGTGTCAAAGAATGAAAGCAACAAAGAGGTTAATTCTCAAACCTCTCCCTCTTGAACCGTACGGCCAAGTCATTACATCATCGGCGATTTGCAAACGGGCGGAGAAACCCGAACGGCGGAATTGGCATGAAATCTAATTAACCAAACCAATTATCTGGATATCATATCGTTTCCCCCTAATCTGGTTCTGGAAGATGAAGTGATCGTTCTTATTATAGACTGACCTCCGGTGGGAAAGTTTTTTATTTTGTCTTTTTAGTTTTCTGAAAAGAAAACTATTGTGCTGGCTTTGTCTACCTGTCCGCACTTTTGTCTGTCCGCACTTTTTCTGTCCGCCCTCAGATCTTAAAAACTACGGAGGGTAGAGGGATGCAAATTGTTATGTTGATTATCCACCCTCCAATCATTAAACATACCAAATTACAGCCATCTAGCCTCAGTAGTTTTTATTTTATTTAGGGTCAAAGTTAGCCATAATCGGGCATCTGGCAACGGTACAGAACATGCCACCACCAGACCGTGGTTAAACTTTCGTGGGCCGCGGCTCATACAGCATTATACCAAGACCACCGAAAGATAGATCTACTTTCGGTGGCCTTGATTATACGCAGTGGCGACTGTACAGAAAACTCGATTGCCCCGAAGAAACTTCGGCGCATTTTTTACTTGTTTTTTTTTCTTGCGGATTGTTTGGGTTTTTGCATTTGGGAAAACATATTTTTTGAAAGAATTGCAATCTTTTTCTCTGCACACCCTTCGGGAATTTTCGTTTTTATTTTGGGAATATTTATTTAACAGAATTCCTGTTTACGATTTATGTCAAGTAGCGTTCTCCTTTATCTTTAAAAATATTCTAAACGTTTTAAAAGGAATACTCTTAAAGTAATAGAGAAATTACGCTCCCTCGACATTGCGTCATCACTACTAGACCGGCAGTGAAACGAGCGAGTTTGTGATGAAAATAATGAATTATGTATTTTTATTCGTTTCCTTTACTTTTCATCCATTATACATGTTTCATTCACATTTTCGTCGTCTCGTTTCAAACGCTAATAAAAACTACTTGACTTGAAAAAAAGACCCAAGATGGCGTAACCAAGAAATCTTATTAAGAGAGTTTTCGAAAGCTGTTGACTGGAAGCATTGAACTTCCTGATAATTTACAGTTCAAAAGTTTTCCATAAAGAATTTATGAAAGGCCACGAGTTACTTGCTGTCGTTCTGTCTCTGTTTAAGTACTCTCTCTTTTCCGCAGTTCTAGGAGATCATGTCCCTATATTAATCAAATGGTATTTCTAGTTTTTTAAAATTTGTTGACTTGTCTGGTTTTCTACAAAAGTTTGAATTTAATGTCATTTTTGACAATACATATAATATGTATATATAACGTACACACACACACACACACACACACACACACACATATATATATATATATATATATATATATATATATATATATATATATATATATATATATATATATATATATATATATATATATACACACATGCACGCACGCACACAAACACACACACATATGTATCTACATGCACGCACACACACACACACACATATATATATTTTATATATATATATAATCTCAAAATGGCAATAAATCAAATATTTCGTATGAAAACAGCAAAATCAACAAATCAAAAACTAAAAATACCATATGACTAGTCTAGGACATCATCTCCGAGAACTCCGGAGAGAGAGGGTAGTGACCATCCTCATCCCGGACAATCATTTCGCTCTGCAACGTAAATGTTTGTCTCGTATCTTCCCTTTTCATCCTCGTTTTCCCTGCCCCTGCTTCTTCCCTTCGACAAGCCTAATGCTACAACTATGGAGGGGAGATCGAGAGATCTAATGAGATCTGCCGATTTCACGCCAAGGACATTTTAGCGCAGACAGACCCATCACGGCGACCTTCTGCGCCTCCTACAAACCATTACTCTGAAGACAGGATTCTAGGGACGTGGGAGAGCGGGCCTTGATGTTTTATATCTCTCTTTTTTTTTTTTTGTTTCCCGAGGTTATATTGTATACTATTTCATCCGGACTTTTAATTTTTATTTTTATTCGCCATGTGAACAAATGAGCAAATTCCAGTGGCTGTCAGTTTGCACAGCTAATTCCCAGCATAAAAATTCTCCTGTGTGAAAAAAGATAACTGGATGCAGCAGAAGAAAATATTGAAAAATAGCAACAGACACCGAAAACGAACAAAATGAATAAACAATAACTGATCATTTACCCACAATGATGAACGCAACGAGAAGGGAGTTTTAAGTAGCTTTCCAATTTTTGAAAATCAAGACAATCAACATCCACATTAGACAGGAAAGCTTTTCCCAAATTACACACTAAGGAAAATTCAGAGAACCTTAAGAGGATATTTATGCTGACGCTTTATTAGGCGAGCAGAACTCACTTACCTCAGAAGAAACAGGCAATAAAGGAAATAGTGGAAGTTTCTTAATGAAATAATGATGATTATGTTAATGATGATTATGGTGTATGGCCAGGCCGGATATCTTTCTGTGATGGGTTTATCTTTACCCTTTATTATTATTATTATTATTATTATTATTATTATTATTATTATTATTATTATTATTATATTATTATTATTATTATTATTATTATTATTATTATTATTATTATTATTATTATTATTCAGAAGATGAACCCTATTCATAAGGAACAAGCCCACCAAAGGGGCCACTGACTTGAAATTCAAGATTCAAAAGAATATGATGTTCATTTCAAAGAAGTAACAGAAGGTAATGCGAAATACAGAAAGAAGAGATCACTTATTAAAATAGAAATAAAAATAAATTAACATATTAATAAAAATGAAAAACAACAACTCAACACTTCGAGACATCGTGTCTAGAAGATGAAAGATCTTGGATGCTGCTGAAACCCAAAGAGAAGAAATAGAGTCTAACAATGGCAGAATAAAAGCTCTCTCTCATACACGCGCGCACACACACACACACACACACATATATATAGGCAACCTCAGAAATAACAACTCTGCTTTCCTGCAGAATTTGATCTCTCGGTTTTGCTAACGATTAAAAAATATTTCAGTGGTGGTGACACTGTCAACAGCTAAAAAATCTGTACGATGAGACAGCTTTAAATACATAATTCAATCAAGGAATGGAGCACGGTGCGTGATCGGTTCATCAATAACCTATTAGTTTTGGAAACAAGAATAAAAAGAACATTTAACAAATCTTTGCAAAGGAATTTGCAAAACCATTTACGAAAATAAACTAATACAGTTTCTCAGTCACAAAATGTTAATTTGTTTCTGTAAAATACATTCCCAGAATGTGCTTTAATGAGAAAAATATAGTTTTGTTGATTTGAACACCATCTTATGCACTTAACGAAAAAACATTTTTGATGGCACACTGCTGAAACAGTTATCAAAACGATACGCAAATATAATTTTCCAAGGAATGCAAAATAGCAAACTATATGTCAGCGTTCTTTGACATTATTCCACCACACACACTTAGGGGACAGTTTAGCAATTTGCAAATATTTGAGTTGTGAGTCTTGCAAAATATATATTTTAAAATTTGGTAATGTGCAATACTGAGTATTGCTCTTTGCACTCGACTGAAATACCTTTGCACTCACAATTAATTCCTGAAGCTTCTTTATGGGCATTTTAAACCAAAGAGAAGCACAACAGAACATGTCCTGTGTATTTGATGATGTTTCTTTCCCAGTTCTTTTCTACCAGACGAGGTTAGGTCGAATCCCTTTTGAAACCGCTATGGTACAAATGGAAAAGACATTTCAAAGCATTAACAAACAAGCAAATGGGATAGATAGATAGATAGATAGATAGACGGATGGATAGATAGACAGACAGACAGCCAGATAGATAGATAGATAGATAGATAGATAGATAGACAGACAGACAGACAGATAGACAGATAGATAGATAGATAGATAGATAGATAGATAGATAGATAGATAGATAGATAGATAGATAGACAGACAGACAGATAGATAGATAGATAGATAGACAGACAGACAGACAGACAGATAGATAGATAGATAGATAGATAGATAGATAGATAGATAGATATATAAAAAATAAAAGGCTGTGCGCATTCTCTGTTTTGTCTGTCCACGTGTGATGGTCTGGCAATTAATATTTTTCAAGTCAACAATAAGAGGATTCTCTCTCTCTCTCTCTCTCGCTCTCTTAATAACACTAACCTGTAGGTAATTCAACCAAAAAAAAAAAAAAATCAAATCGCTAAATTTATATTTTTCAAGTCAACAATAAGAGGATTATCTATCTCTATCTCTCTCTCTCTTAATAACACTAACCCATAAGTAGTTAAAAAAAAACAAAAAATTCAGATGTCTAAATTTATATTTTTCGAGTCAACAATAAGAGGATCGTCTCTCTCTCTCTCTCTCTCTCTCTCTCTCTCTCTCTCTCAATAACACTAACCCGTAAGTAATTAAAAAAAATTCAAATCTCTAAATTTATATTTTTCAAGTCAACAATAAGAGGATTATCTCTCTCTCTCTCTCTCTCTAACACTAACCCGTAGGTAATTAAAAAAAAAAAAATTCAAATCTCTAAATTTATATTTTTCAAGTCAACAATAAGAGGATTCCCTCTCTCTCTCTCTCTCTCTCTCTCTCTCTCTCTAACACTAACCCGTAGGTAATTAAAAAAAAAAATTCAAATCTTTAAATTTATATTTTTCAAGTCAACAATAAGAGGATTCCCTCTCTCTCTCTCTCTCTTAATAACACTAACCCGTAAGTAATTCAACAAAAAAAATAAAATCTCTAAATTTATATTTTTCAAGTCAACAATAAGAGGATTCCCTCTCTCTCTCTCTCTCTCTCTCTTAATAACACTAACCCGTAAGTAATTCAACAAAAAAAATCAAATCTCTAAATCTATATTTTTCAAGTTAACAATAAGAGGATTATCTCTCTCCCTCTCTCTCTCTCTCTTAATAACACTAACCCGTAAGTAATTCAACAAGAAACAATTCAATTCTCTATTTTTCTTCCGGCACAGTAAATCAGAAACAGGTCCGATTCCTTCCTGCAGCCATTTTCAATTTGAAAGAGAGACTCTGTGATAAGTTGCTTCCCCTTCTATCAATGAGCTACCTCTTCAAGTGCCTTCATTTTAATGCTTCTGACATTAAAAATAAAAAAAAAAAAAAATGGGCTGAAGTTTCTTCGGCGCAATCGAGTTTTCCGTACAGCGTATAATCAAGGCCACCGAAAATAGATCTATCTTTCGGTGGTCTCGGTATAACGTTGTACGAGCCGCGCCCCATGAAACTTTAATCATGGCCCGGTGGTGGCCTGGCCTATATCGTTACCAGACGCACGATTATGGCTGCCTTTAACGTTAAATAAAATAAAAACTACAGAGATTAGAGGGCTGTAATTTGGTATTTTTGATGATTGGAGGCTGGATGATCAATATACCAATTTGCAGCTCTCTAGACTCAGTAGCTTTTAAGATCTGAGGGCGGATAGAAAAAATTGTGGATGGACAAAACCGGCACAATAGTTTTCAGAAAACTAAAAATGATGAACTATGTACTGTAACCGAAATTATGGCATTTCTGCCACATATTTTTGCTTGACAGAAAATCAAAATCGTGAGTTCTTCCGGAATGACACACTCACTAATGAGTTGCCCGGTATGATGCAAAGTCGCTTAATTAACTGATATTTATAAAAACAGTCTCTTCTATTCTTTGTTACTTCAGTGACATTCTTCACACTCGTCCACTTCGGCGTCCAATGGGTTTAATTGAACTGAATTAAATTGAATATAGAATTTAAGGCAAAGGCCAGGCAATGGGACCTATGAGGTCAGTCAGCGCTGAAACTGAAATCCTCTCAGTTGCACTGTGAATCCTTTGTTAGGAGAGGGTGGAAAGTAAGATAGAAGAAAGAGAATATGAAAGGAGGTACTGTAAAAGGAATGAAAGGGATTGCAGCTAGGGGACGAAGGGACGCTGCAAAGAACCTTAAGTAATGCCTACAGTGCACCGCATGAGGTGCACTGACGGCACTCCGACTACCCCGCTACGGGGCCTATGGGTTTAATTCTGACCCACTTCTATTGAAGCCTTACCTCTCGCGGTGCCAGTAACCTGGATGTTGTGACGCCAGTTTTATTAGCCACAAATCAATCAGTCAACCTCACCTCTCAGTATCAATTTCTTTGGACCTCACAGATTTCGGGGGCAAAGAGGGGTCTTGGGTGGAAGGAGGGGGGGGGGAGGGGGAGATTTTTCAGCGTCCTCACTGGTCTTTTTCAAAGACATATGAAAACCAGTCTATTTATCTATCATGGACACTAAGCAGATAATAACTTATAACCTATGTTCCTTCGCTATAATGTCCAATTATTAAGAGTATACAAAACAAAAAACAATTAAACAAGTAAAAAATGAGCCGAAGCTTCTTCGGCGCAATCGAGTTTTCTGTACAGCCGCTACAGCGTATAATCAAGGCCACCGAAAATAGATCTATTATCGGTGGTCTCGCTATAATGCTGTATGAGCCGATGCCCATGAAACTTTGACCACGTCCTGGTGGTGGCCTATTTTATATCGTTGCCAGAAGCACGATTATGGCTAACTTTAACCTTAAATAAAATAAAAAACTACTAAGGCTAGAGGGCTGCAATTTGCTATGTTTGGTGGCTGGAGGGTGAATGATGAACATATCCATTTGCAGGCCTCTAGCCTCAGTAGTTTTTAAGATCTGAGGGCGGAGAGAAAAAGTGCGGACAGAATAAAGTGCGGCCGGACAGACAAAGCCACCACAATAGCTTTCTTTTACAGAAAACTAAAACTTAATGCAATACAAAACAAGAGACGATAACCTCCGTCCCAAATAACAAATATATGTTCCTTTCCCTTCAATAGGCGACTGATACCAGAGTGCAGAAACGCAGAGAAATAATCCATCAATGGCTCAGCGATAAGAAAAATACAAATGAACAACTCGAAAAGAATAAACCGCACCAACTTTGCCAAGTGAAGCATTTCGTGAATGCTTATCACATCTTTCGTGTGTTGTCTCTCCTCTCGTCTTGGAACAAGCGAACGCCGAGGCGTTCCTTTGTCTTCTTCTTCTGTGATGGATCTTTTCTTTTGGACTCTTGAATATTCTTCCGTCACTAACGGAATGACGAGGAGCATGTAACGCGATCCCAGTCATGGAAAAGTTTCTCAATAACGGAGAGAATAGGTCTCTCTCTCTCTCTCTCTCTCTCTCTCTCTCTGTCCCTCTTGCGAGCAAGAACTGCGCGTTTTTGGAGAGAGAGAGAGAGAGAGAGAGACAGAGAGAGAGAGAGAGAGAGAGAGAACTGCATGCTTTTGAAGAGCGAGCCTCTTCGGCGAGTGAACTTTTTATGAACTGTCTTCAGCTCTCTCTCTCTCTCTCTCTCTCTCTCTCTCTCTCTCTCTCTCTCTCTCTCTCTCTCTCTCTCTCTCTCTCTCTAGCAAGAAGAAATACACGTTTTGAAAACCAAGCTTTCCACAGCTCTCTCTCTCTCTCTCTCTCTCTCTCTCTCTCTCTCTCTCTCTCTCTCTCTCTCTCTCTCTCTCTCTCTTTCGGTTTGATATTCATAGCTCTTATAACTTCTCGACGAAATGCTTGAAAACTGGTCGCTACCTCCTTGTATTAAACATGAGGTGCAGCTGTCTATTCAATAATAAAGGAACGCCGAGTGGCTTCGAAGGAGGAGGAGGAGGAGGAGGAGGAGTCTGTAATATGGAGCAAGAGACGATACTGCAAATAACATGAATAAACGATAAGGCTTTCCTAATGATCTCCATCCTGTTCTCTCTCTCTCTCTCTCTCTCTCTCTCTCTCTCTCTCTCTCTCTCTCTCTCTCTGGAAAGACTATTGTGATGTCTGCGGTTAAATGGAATTATTCCTCAGTTAATCATCTATTTCCGGTGTCCTGCTTTTTCGTCAGAGAAATATACGTAAGGTGTATGGTATAATAATAATAATAATAATAATAATAATAATAATAATAATAATAATAATAATAATAATAATAATAATAACAATAATAATAATTCCATGGAATTTAACACATGAATTGCCTGACCTTAGCCTAAGACTGACAGGAACAATTACAGTTGGCAGAAAGGTTATATATATATATATATATATATATATATATATATATATATATATATATATATATATATATATATATATATATATATATATATATATTACATATATGCTGTTTTTCTATTCGAGTTCATTCTCTCCAGTTATATTCTACTGTCAAGAAAAAAACACTGAATGCATTGCAAATAATAGCAGGTATGACTTTACCTAAGCAATTGCATCAAGGACGCATAGCCTATGGAGACCAACCTTTTCTTTTCACAATTGATGGACAATCTTTCAAATGTATTTCTTTTTAAAATAACTCAATAACAATAATATGAGTTATACGATTATTTTTAATATTATTTTTATAATTCTTATTATTATACTTATCATTATTATTATTAAAATAATTCAATAACAATAATATCAATCATACGATTATTATTGTTATTATTATTATTATTATTATTAATATTATTATTATTAAAATAATTCAATAACAATAATATCAATTATACTATTATTATTATTATTATTATTATTATTATTATTATTATTATTATTATTATTATTATTATGTTCTTTAACTTCAGTGGTTAGGGACCTCACAAGCTACACCTGGAAGTTAGTCAAATAGGGATGGTGGAAGTCAGCGATGAAAAGGACATGAGGCTCGCATTCTCATCCCGAGACTTACTCAGAAAATAAAGCAACACAAATAATAATCAACTGAATAAACAAACAAGCCACACAAACACAAACAACATTCATACCGAAAGCACAAACAAACGTGCAGGAGAGCAACTAAGGCTAACAAACGAACATAATAATAATAATAATAATAATAATAATAATAATAATAATAATAATAATAATAATAATAATAATAAAGGATAGGAAAGGAAAGAGACACTGACGTTAAATTAAAGTTATGACTCTTTTTTTTTTCTTTTACTCCCTCTTCTTGAAACTACAGTACTATTGTTTTTTTTTTACATTTTTAGGCGTGTGTTTGGATACAAGGCCGTTAAGGGTTAAGGAAAATTGCCAGTTGTTATATGAGTTTTTTTCTCTCTCTCTCTCTCTCTCTCTCTCTCTCTCTCTCTCTCTCTCTCTCTCTCTCCCCGCTTTTTTTTACTGTACCTCGTTCTTTTTATCCATATAGTGATATCAAAACATTTCTTTTTAATTTCGAATATCCTCTCTCTCTCTCTCCCTATTTTTTGACTTTACCTTGTTATTTTTATTTCGTATTGTGATAATAATCTGCAAGACGTCTTCTAAATTTCAAATACCTTCTCTCTCTCTCTCTCTCTCTCTCTCTCTTTTAAATATCTTTTTTACTTTACCTTGTTACTTTTATTTCGTACTATGATAATAATTTGCAATATTTCTTTTAAATTTCAAGTACCTTTCCCTCTCTCTCTCTCTTTGGTTCTACTTGTCCAGTCTCATTTTTGGTGCAGTGAAATATACGTCCACAATTTATTCGTCTTGTCGATTTGCAAGCATCTCTCTCTCTCTCTCTCTCTCTCTCTCTCTCTCTCTCTCTCTCTCTCTTTAATTTTCTTGACTTTATCTTGTTATTTCTATTCCATATCGTGATAATGAACGGAAAAATGTCTTCATAATTTCAAGTATCTTTTCTCTCTCTCTCTCTTTAATTTTCTTGACTTTATCTTGTTATTTCTATTCCATATCGTGATAATGAACGGAAAAATGTCTTCATAATTTCAAGTATCTTTTCTCTCTCTCTCTCTCTCTCTCTCTTTAATTTTCTTGACTTTATCTTGTTATTTCTATTCCATATCGTGATAATGAACGGAAAAATGTCTTCATAATTTCAAGTATCTTTTCTCTCTCTCTCTCTCTCTCTCTCTCTCTCTCTCTCTCTCTCTTCTCTCTTTAATTTTCTTGACTTTATCTTGTTATTTCTATTCCATATCGTGATAATGAACGGAAAAATGTCTTCATAATTTCAAGTATCTTTTCTCTCTCTCTCTCTCTCTCTCTCTCTCTCTCTCTCTCTCTCTCTCTCTCTCTCTCTAAT
>NC_089741.1:25261491-25266491 GCF_040412425.1 Macrobrachium rosenbergii
TTAATTTGAGGTTAAAGGAAGAGCGCTTCAAGTTGAGGTTAAAGGAAGAGGACTTCAATTTGAGGTTAAAATGGAAAGAACTTTAATTTGAGGTTAAAAGGCAGAGGACTTCAATTTGAGGTTAAAAGGGAGAGGGCTTCAATTTGACGTTAAAGGGAGAGGACTTCACTTTGAGGTTAAAGGTAGAGGACTAAAATTGAGGTTAAAAAAGGGGGACTTCAAAGGGAGGTGAAAAGAAGATGGCTCGAGTTTAATGTTAAATGGAGAGGACTTCAATTTGAGGTTAAATTGGAAAGAACTTTGAGGTTAAAGGTAGAGGACTTCAATTTGAGGTTAAAAGGGAGAGGACTTCAAAGGGAAGTGAAAGGAAGAGGAATTGTATTTGATGTTAAAGGGAGAGGACTTGAATTTGATGTTAAAGGGAGAGGACTTCAATTTGAGATTAAAGGGAGAGGGCTTCAACAGGCAAAAAGAACTTTTACGAGAGAGAGAGAGAGAGAGAGAGAGAGAGAGAGAGAGAGAGAGAGAGAGAGAGAGAGAGAGAGAGAGAGAGAGTATATAAGACAAACAGTATCCAGAATTTTCATCTTCAAAAAATGACAAATATCTCCACCAACAAATCTGAAAATTACGGGAAAAATTAAAACTAAAAAGAAAATAAACAAATTCACCCAATGACGAACTACAGGCGTCTCTCTAAACCGTTCCTGTGGAATCAGACGAGATAAGAAGCTTATGAATAACTGTCCCCCTTCACACTGCAATTATTTTTAAGCTGTGTTCCCCGAGTCTGATTAAGGCTAAACCTTGTTGAATGCCTTTATTCACTTAATTTATATTTTCATTTATTCAGTTATTTACTCCGGACTTACCTCCATGTCGCATTTCGTAATCTATTTTAGGGCGAAGTCTTGCTGAGGTGGCATCTCTTTAATTAATTATATGTATGTATATATATATATATATATATATATATATATATATATATATATATATATATATATATATTTCCTTTCTGCTTTGTAATCATTACTTGCATAGCATTCTTTTGACGGATTACATCTGAGCCTAATCAATAAAGAATATGTACGCATAGTTACTGGTGTTGAAAGTACAAAAGAAATTTGACACTACAAAATTGTGGAAATTTTCAGCACAGTGTTTCATTCACGATTCAGCTGTTTAAGTGTGAATGTGGCAGTGGCCACTGTCTTGCATTTTATCTAGATTCATTTAGTGTTAAAATATGAACGTAAAAATGAAGAATGACATTAGATAGAACAAAAAAAAAAAGTATATATTAAACTTTTATATTCAAAATATATACTTAGTATATAAAATAAATATGACTAAAATCTTGATTAAATATACTAAAATCAGTACCTTGGGTAAACCGTACATTGTTCCATTAGAGCCACCAGCAATCATCAAATTTCTGAAGCAGACTCTCTAGAAATCTATTAATACGATCTTCCAATCGGAAAATAGTAGACACCAAGCACGCCAATTTTAGAAAATCTGACTTGCCATTGTTAGATATTGAACACTTTTTTTATATATATATATATACTGTATATATATATATATATATATATATATATATATATAAATATATATATATATATATATATATATATATATATATATACATATATATATATATATATATATATAAATATATATATATATATATATATATATATATATATATATATATATATATATATATATATATATATATATATATATATATATATATATATATATATATACATATATATATATATATATATATATATATATATATATATATATATATATATATATATATATATATATATATATATATATATATATATATATATATATATATATATATATATATATATATATATATATATATATATATATACATATATATATATACATATATACACACACACACGTGTGAGTGTGTGTTTTAAAACGCAAGTAAACACGTTAACTCACGAAAGGCATAAACACGCACAAGCACACGGAACAGCCCAGGCAAACCCGCGCTCACGACTATATTAACAAAACTGTAAGATGGAGTACCGCGTAAGTCTAAGGAAACCAATAACCACATTTCATTAGCGTCTCGTTGAAACGTACAGTCGCAGATATCTCATTTAAAATGAATGGAGAGAGAGAGAGAGAGAGAGAGAGAGAGAGAGAGAGAGAGAGAGAGAGAGAGAGAGAGAGAGAAATGTGGGAACATGTGAGTAGATGAAAGATTTGTCTTTCACAAAAATAAAAAAAAAACATCTAATTACAACATGTGAAAACGAGAGAAAAACCTGCCATGATTAATATTTAATACAAACGAAATTGTTTACATGAAAAACGAATGCGCCAGTAAATCTCTCTCTCTCTCTCTCTCTCTCTCTCTCTCTCTCTCTCTCTCTCTCTCTGTACATATGCACACACTAAATATTTATATATATATACATATAATAATAATAATAATAATAATAATAATAATAATAATAATAATAATAATAAATAATAATAATAATAATAAACCAAAGGAAATATACATTTACTTCAGGATGACAAGATTCGTTGACACAAATTCTAGACACACCTGAGAACGCTGTCGATTGTATTACTCATAAAATACCAAAAGTATTTTATAAAAAGGACTACCTACGGAACGCATATCTAATATCCTTCCTCACCCTAACTCATGGAGAATAGTTGGAAATTGTAGGCGGAAGTAAAAATAAAAGGTACTGCCGCCTCTATACATATATATGCGTGTATTCTGTTCTCAACTGATTGATACAGGCAAGGCCAATTTCTAAAACTTGGCTTGCTACTGACATTGCCCGAATTCCTTCAAAACTAAACTTCCCTAAAGTTGATAAATTCATGAATATTAAGAGAGCTATGAAAACTATCTGCCTAAGAAACATTGAACAGTTTTTCTTAATCTTTAGAACCACATTACAGTCTTCAGACCAAATTGAGGACCACGCATTAACTTCGTCTTCGCGTTAACAAAGAGACAGGAAATTCAGTAATGGAAGACCCCCAGTCATTGAAAAGAGCATGGGTACAGAACACCCCCTTGAAAGATTCCTTGGATTGCACGGTAAAGACCGCCTTTCCGTCTCTTGTCAAGTTTTGGAATTTTTTTCCGCTTCTGTTTTCCTTGACTAGTATACCTCTCCTTCCTTTTATAGTCTAGAAAGCTATTGCCCCCTTCGTGGTTCATCCAGCCGTCTTCCTTTTCACTCTGTTTTGCCTACTTCAGGCCTGGGCTAGAAAGGGGTATTAGGTTGCCGGTTTTGTTGGATTGGGTAAAGCTCCCGTTGCGGAGTAAAGGATTATTAGAGCGTAAGGCACTTTCAGAAGCAACAAAAAACCTCACATATTTCCCTGTAGAACATTTGTTCGGATTAGAATCTGTACACTTAATACCGAAACTAATGAATTACAAGAAGCTAAAAATGATTAAGATTTGTGTCTCATGAAATTTATTGGACACATTCAGCAACTCTGTATATTGAGCTGCCATGCATTCCGTAATCTTTCGGCCTTCCATTCATTTTTTTATACAATTTGGAAATCCGAACCGACTCAAGCTGCTGACAGAAATGCGACAAAAATTTCACTTGTACATTGAATACACCTGAATAGGGCGTTTAAATAACTGCACACATGCAAAATCTACATAACACACGTATAATTAGTGCATATTTAGTATATCTAGCTACAGAATAAGCGAGGTGAAAACTGAAGCTCTATAAAATCAAAACTATTAGAAGGTCGATTTCAAAAATTTTGAGAAATCACGGCAAGGCTTCTAGAAAGTCTCAGATCATTCTAAAAAAAAAAAAAAAAAAATGGACATCTAACAACATAGACTCTTCCTCGCACGAGCATTTCAGAGAAACTGACGAACAGGTTTCGTACGAATATATTTAGTATGGCGCGAAATATCTCAAAGCTGAGAGAGAAGTTATGAGTGCTTTAGCTCTGCCAATGAAGGGGGAGGTGTAGGTGTAGATGTGGGGAGGGGGAAGGGGTAGGATGGAAAAGGGGTGGGGTGTAAAGGGCTTCAGCACCGCGCAGGAGCAGGGATGATGGAATAAGTTCAGATCCCTCTAATGCCACGCTAAGCTACGTAACGGTAATAAATATAACTTGCGAGGAGAAATATACTGGCTTTCCAAGCAGCAACTATTTCGAAGAGAAATTTCCAGCCTGCAAACATTCGCGAAAAAAAGGGCTCAACTGCCCTTCGCCCCACAAGAGCGTCGGTCTCTTACGAAGGGAAGAGGTCGTTATATATAACCGTTATTACTGTTGATTTCACTACGAGAGACTGATTACTTTTTGAGATGCAAATGACTTGTGCACGCCAGCAAGAGTTACGTATAATTCTAAAGAAGTGTGGTCGTATGTTACAGTCGGATTTTTAATAGTATGTTACCAGACTGGCATCGAATGCTGTTATGCATTATATGCATTTAAATCTTATCATCATTAAAGAATATATTAACAACAATATGCAAGAAAAGCCAATGAATATATAAAAGTACATCAGGGTGAAATGAAAAACAATAGGGTAAATAAAGGGTCGAAAATTACTGTTTTTTGTAAAACATTATTTCTTATTGTATAAAATAAAATTTAATTATATTTTCTGTGAAACTTAAAGAATCTATTTTAAAAAACACACCCCAAAACAAGTGATAATAAGAGGCACAAAAATATAAATAATATCCAAATACCAGAACTACTCGTTTACACAAACAAGATCAGATGGCCAATTTAGCAAGAGCTGAAGATGAACTAATAAAAAAAATTAGAAAAAAGAAACATAAACAAATGAAGAACGAACACGTCTCTTAGGAGACGACACAAAGAACTCAGAGGAGAAAGGAAATGACAAAAGAACTGGAATATTAACGTTACAGAAAATAGGAGGAATGACACGTCGCTAAGCAGTCTAGGACTCCGGAACGGAATGA
>NC_089741.1:25268991-25318991 GCF_040412425.1 Macrobrachium rosenbergii
AAATTTTAATATCATTCAAGGTGTTCTGTAGGTTTGTTATAATTTTCATAGTTTTCGTCTTCCGACCAAAGCACTATAATATGTTTTGGCAACACAAAAATAAAAAAATTGTAAAGAACTATAAAGTAATGATAAATCATTTTCTCATACGTACACGTGGATCAGTTTCTGGAAGGTTAACTTTCCCACAGATTTTTTATTAATTTATTTTTAAAATATATTCTTTATTGATTTATCTATTTATCCATACATTCATTTTGAAGGGGAGGGTCCCGGAAGTATTTTCCCGAGATGTAACCGAGTATCTGGACCTTTCCCTGGAAAAAGCGGGACGCCATATCTTAAAAACTAACCATAGAATTTTCTTGAAAATAATCTCGCTAAATTATTCAGGTACAAATGTATCCCAACCTAACCTAACCTAGGGGCACGGCAAAAAAAAAAAAAAAAAAAAAAAAAGGGCTGGTGCAATACTAGCATACATCTCAGGAATTTGCGACCCGGAACATGACTGGTTCTGTGAGAAGTGTCTCTGAATTAGTTTGACTGGCTCTTGGGAAACTTGACAGAAGAATGACAAACATTCGGCTGTCACGAAAGTTTCCTAAAATGCAGGATGACAATCCAGATCGGGACCACTCAACAGAACTGAAGGAAATGGTCCTTTGAAGGCCTTTAAAATTTCTTTAAAAATAAATACGATTTCAACCAACGACCTTCAAGGATTGGTTACTACTCTTCCGAACAAACGCTGCTGGGGAGACTTCTGTGAGCGTGAATACGCGGCTAATCATTTTCCATTCATGTTGTGTACTGTATGTGTATGTACGTATGTGTATATAAATATGTATGTGTATATATACATATATATGATGTATATATATACAATATGCAATATATATATACACACACACACACACACACACACATATATATAATATATATATATATATATATATATATATATATATATATATATATATATATATATATATATATATATATATATATATATATATATATATATATATATATATATATATGCTTATATGTCACTAAACAGCGCGTGACAATATATTTAGCCAAGGCCACAGGAAAAATAACAGATGGAGTACCAAGCGCTTTTTTTTTTTATTGTACCTCGAAAATGTGTTGAAAGAGCACGAAAACACTTGGTACTTCTTCTTTTATTTTTCCTGCTATACATATATGTATATATATGTATATATACAGTATATATATATATATATTAATAAAACCAGATGAAAATATTAGAATTAAGTAAATTAGCTACAAAACTACCTCGGATGCTGACTTACATCTTGAAAGCACCTTTGAATACCGCATGACTTTTCTCCGTCATCTGAATATTTCATGTTCGATGGAAAATGAATTCAGTTCCCGTTTCGAGAAACCAGCGGTAGAATTCATTTCCCGTTGTGCCCGTTCACGAAACAACCGACGACGGCAATTTTGCGTTGCAGATTGAAATAGCGCCCGGAGGGGACGCGAGGGGGAGGGGGTGGGGGAGACGAAACAAAACCACATGAAATTCTGATGGCCTGAGAGAACTCAGACAAAGTCAATATTAAAACTAGCCAAACAGGGGACGATGCGGCGAAGGATATAATTTCAGATGAGTCGCCCCCAAAGGAATATCCAAAGATGAGAGAGAGAGAGAGAGAGAGAGAGAGAGAGAGAGAGAGAGAGAGAGAGAGAGAGAGAGAGAGAGAGAGAGTTCTGTTGCTCAGACATTTGGCTCTATGTAGGGGCGGTAGGTTTGCGATATATTTATCCCACGTGATCACAGTCACATAATACAAAAGCATAAATTCATTCCCTTCATCTCTCATTAACTTCTTTTATTTTGACACCATTTTTATAAGCATATATAAATATATGTGTATATATATATACACATATGCACACATTTGTATATATGTATATACAGTATATATATATTTACATATATTTATAAATATATATATATAATAAATATATATATATATATATATATATATATATATATATATATATATATATATATATATATATAAAAAACCAAACTATGTCAAGTCCAACATTTCTTGGAAATTAAACATCCTAAGAGCTGACCCGACCCAGCTGGCCTTTAGACCATAAAAATAATGATCCCACAAATTATTCATATCGCTGTTAACATAAAAAAAAAGAAAAAAGAAGAAAAAAAGATACGGTTGACGAAAAAAAAAAAATCCTCATACACACAGACCTCATTAGCAACACAGTAGACTGATGAGCACACGATGCCTCATTCATCCAAGTAAATAAGAATGGTTCTTGGAACAACGATTGGAAAATGTCCCATGATTAAATAAAAAAAACTCCTGATTATTGCACAAATAACAAACTGACTTTGTATAAAGATTATGAATGACGAATAATTGGTTTTCACGTTTCAGACAATGTTCCTTGACCAGTGGGGTGAATTCCGATTGGTAAAACACCCAAAGAAAACGTGAATAAACGATGCTTTGAATGATCTAATTTCTCATGTGAGATAGACTAGAAAAATGAACATCGAGAATTTCACTCGTAACTGCCACAACAAAGATGCAACACTTAGCAGTATTACAGAAAGTAATGCCACGGACAGTAAAGAAACAATTAATTCTTACAGCCGTTTAACAGGCATTTATAAACGTATAAGCAGTGACGATACCAACCAACTCTCTTTCAAGTGTTAGTCAACACGAGGGAAATGACCCCAGCTAATATAATGTAAATTCCACACCTCAACTTTATTGGGTTAATTTACCTCGAGCCATAACGGTGACCCGTGTCCATTTATCAGTCGATATTCAAAGCGCAAGTTTGATTCATAGCGCTGATCTATGGAAGGAACCCTTCTGAGCTTCGGGGGTTCTGAAGATGATCTCTGGTTACCTAGAAAGATGGAGTGGTAATCTGCAGAGAGAGAGAGAGAGAGAGAGAGAGAGAGAGAGAGAGAGAGAGAGAGAGATATTACCAGGAGAAAAAGAGAGGTTACCTGGAAAGACGGAATGGTAATCTGGGGAGAAAGAGTAGTTACCGAGAGAGAAAAATGAGTTATCTGGAGAGTTGGAGTAATTACCGAGAGAGAAAGAGTAGTTGTCTGAAGAGCTGGAGTAGTTACCGAGAGAGAAAGAGTAGTTATCTGGAGAGCTGGAGTAATTACCGAGAGAGAAAGAGTAGTTGTCAGAAGAGCAGGAGTAGTTACCGAGAGAGAAAGAGTAGTTATCTGGAGAGCTGGAGTAATTACCGAGAGAGAAAGAGTAGTTGTCTGAAGAGCTGGAGTAGTTACCGAGAGAGAAAGAGTAGTTATCTGGAGAGCTGGAGTAATTACCGAGAGAGAAAGAGTAGTTGTCTGAAGAGCTGGAGTAGTTACCGAGAGAGAAAGCGTAGTTATCTGGAGAGCTGGAGTAATTACCGAGAGAGAAAGAGTAGTTATCTGGAGAGCTGGAGTAGTTACCGAGAAAGAAAGAGTAGTTATCTGGAGAGCTGGAGTAATTACCGAGAGAGAAAGAGTAGTTATCTGGAGAGCTGGAGTAATTACCGAGAGAGAAAGCGTAGTTATCTGGAGAGCTGGAGTAATTACCGAGAGAGAAAAAGTAGTTATATGGAGAGTTGGAGTAATTACCGAGAAAGAGTAGTTATCTAGACAGCTGGAGTAATTACCGAGAGAGAAAGAGTAGTTATCTAGACAGCTGGAGTAATTACCGAGAGAGCAAGAGTAGTTATCTGGAGAGCTGGAGTAGTTACCGAGAGAGAAAGAGTAGTTACCTGGAGACGTGGAGAGGTTACCGAGAGAGAAAAAGTAGTTACCTTGAGAGATGGTGCGGTTACCTAAAGAGAAAGAGTAGTTATCTGGAGAGCTGAAGTAGTTACCGAGAGAGAAAGAGTAGTTATCTGGAGAGCTGAAGTAGTTACCGAGAGAGAAAGAGTAGTTATCTGGAGAGCTGAAGTAGTTACCGAGAGAGAAAGAGTAGTTATCTGGAGAGCTGTAGTAGTTACCGAGAGAGAAAGAGTAGTTATCTGGAGAACTGTAGTAGTTACCGAGAGAGAAAGAGTAGTTATCTGGAGAGCTGAAGTAGTTACCGAGAGAGAAAGAGTAGTTATCTGGAGAGCTGTAGTAGTTACCGAGAGAGAAAGAGTAGTTATCTGGAGAGCTGTAGTAGTTACCGAGAGAGAAAGAGTAGTTATCTGGAGAGCTGAAGTAGTTACCGAGAGAGAAAGAGTAGTTATCTGGAGAGCTGTAGTAGTTACCGAGAGAGAAAGAGTAGTTATCTGGAGAGCTGTAGTAGTTACCGAGAGAGAAAGAGTAGTTATCTGGAGAGCTGTAGTAGTTACCGAGAGAGAAAGAGTAGTAATCTGGAGAGCTGAAGTAGTTACCGAGAGAGAAAGAGTAGTTATCTGGAGAGCTGAAGTAGTTACGGAGAGAGAAAGAGTAGTTATCTGGAGAGCTGAAGTAGTTACCGAGAGAGAAAGAGAAGTTATCTGGAGAGCTGAAGTAGTTACCGAGAGAGAAAGAGTAGTTATCTGGAGAGCTGTAGTAGTTACCGAGAGAGAAAGAGTAGTTATCTGGAGAGCTGTAGTAATTACCGAGAGAGAAAGAGTAGTTATCTGGAGAGCTGTAGTAGTTACCGACAGAGAAAGAGTAGTTATCTGGAGAGCTGGAGTAGTTACCGAGAGAGAAAGAGTAGTTATCTGGAGAGCTGTAGTAGTTACCGAGAGAGAAAGAGTAGTTATCTGGAGAGCTGTAGTAGTTACCGAGAGAGAAAGAGTAGTTATCTGGAGAGCTGAAGTAGTTACGGAGAGAGAAAGAGTAGTTATCTGGAGAGCTGAAGTAGTTATCGAGAGAGAAAGAGTAGTTATCTGGAGAGCTGTAGTAGTTACCGAGAGAGAAAGAGTAGTTATCTGAAAAGCTGAAGTAGTTACCGAGAGAGAAAGAGTAGTTATCTGGAGAGCTGAAGTAGTTACCGAGAAAGAGTAGTTATCTGGAGAGCTGTAGTAGTTACCGAGAGAGAAAGAGTAGTTATCTGGAGAGCTGAAGTAGTTACCGAGAGAGAAAGAGTAGTTATCTGGAGAGCTGAAGTAGTTACCGAGAGAGAAAGAGTAGTTATCTGGAGAGCTGTAGTAGTTACCGAGAGAGAAAGAGTAGTTATCTGGAGAGCTGAAGTAGTTACCGAGAGAGAAAGAGTAGTTATCTGGAGAGCTGAAGTAGTTACCGAGAGAGAAATAGTAGTTATCTGGAGAACTGTAGTAGTTACCGAGAGAGAAAGAGTAGTTATTTGGAGAGCTGTAGTAGTTACCGAGAGAGAAAGAGTAGTTATCTAGAGAGCTGAAGTAGTTACCGAGAGAGAAAGAGTAGTTATCTGGAGAGCTGTAGTAGTTACCGAGAGAGAAAGAGTAGTTATCTGGAGAGCTGAAGTAGTTACCGAGAGAGAAAGAGTAGTTATCTGGAGAGCTGAAGTAGTTACCGAGAGAGAAAGAGTAGTTATCTGGAGAGCTGAAGTAGTTACCGAGAGAGAAAGAGTAGTTATCTGGAGAGCTGTAGTAGTTACCGAGAGAGAAAGAGTAGTTATCTGGAGAGCTGTAGTATTTACCGAGAGAGAAAGAGTAGTTATCTGGAGAGCTGTAGTAGTTACAGAGAGAGAAAGCGTAGTTATCTGGAGAGCTGGGGTAATTACCGAGAGAGAAAGAGTAGTTATATGGAGAGCTGGAGTAGTTACCGAGAGAGAAAGAGTAGTTATCTGGAGAGCTGTAGTAGTTACCGAGAGAGAAAGAGTAGTTATCTGGAGAGCTGGGGTAGTTACCGAGAGAGAAAGAGTAGTTATCTGGAGAGCTGAAGTAGTTATCGAGAGAGAAAGAGTAGTTATCTGGAGAGCTGTAGTAGTTACCGAGAAAGAGTAGTTATCTGGAGAGCTGTAGTAGTTACCGAGAGAGAAAGAGTAGTTATCTGGAGAGCTGAAGTAGTTACCGAGAGAGAAAGAGTAGTTATCTGGAAAGCTGAAGTAGTTACCGAGAGAGAAAGAGTAGTTATCTGGAGAGCTGTAGTAGTTACCGAGAGAGAAAGAGTAGTTATCTGGAGAGCTGAAGTAGTTACCGAGAGAGAAAGAGCAGTTATCTGGAGAGCTGAAGTAGTTACCGAGAGAGAAAGAGCAGTTATCTGGAGAACTGTAGTAGTTACCGAGAGAGAAAGAGTAGTTATTTGGAGAGCTGTAGTAGTTACCGAGAGAGAAAGAGTAGTTATCTGGAAAGCTGAAGTAGTTACCGAGAGAGAAAGAGTAGTTATCTGGAGAGTTGAAGTAGTTACCGAGAAAGAGTAGTTATCTGGAGAGCTGTAGTAGTTACCGAGAGAGAAAGAGTAGTTATCTGGAGAGCTGAAGTAGTTACCGAGAGAGAAAGAGTAGTTATCTGGAGAGCTGAAGTAGTTACCGAGAGAGAAAGAGTAGTTATCTGGAGAGCTGTAGTAGTTACCGAGAGAGAAAGAGTAGTTATCTGGAGAGCTGAAGTAGTTACCGAGAGAGAAAGAGTAGTTATCTGGAGAGCTGAAGTAGTTACCGAGAGAGAAAGAGCAGTTATCTGGAGAACTGTAGTAGTTACCGAGAGAGAAAGAGTAGTTATTTGGAGAGCTGTAGTAGTTACCGAGAGAGAAAGAGTAGTTATCTAGAGAGCTGAAGTAGTTACCTGAGAGAGAAAAGAGTAGTTATCTGGAGAGCTGTAGTAGTTACCGAGAGAGAAAGAGTAGTTATCTGGAGAGCTGAAGTAGTTACCGAGAGAGAAAGAGTAGTTATCTGGAGAGCTGAAGCAGTTACCGAGAGAGAAAGAGTAGTTATCTGGAGAGCTGAAGTAGTTACCGAGAGAGAAAGAGTAGTTATCTGGAGAGCTGTAGTAGTTACCGAGAGAGAAAGAGTAGTTATCTGGAGAGCTGCAGTATTTACCGAGAGAGAAAGAGTAGTTATCTGGAGAGCTGTAGTAGTTACAGAGAGAGAAAGCGTAGTTATCTGGAGATCTGGGGTAATTACCGAGAGAGAAAGAGTAGTTATATGGAGAGCTGGAGTAGTTACCGAGAGAGAAAGAGTAGTTATCTGGAGAGCTGTAGTAGTTACCGAGAGAGAAAGAGTAGTTATCTGGAGAGCTGAAGTAGTTACCGAGAGAGAAAGAGTAGTTATCTGGAGAGCTGAAGTAGTTACCGAGAGAGAAAGAGTAGTTATCTGGAGAGCTGAAGTAGTTACCGAGAGAGAAAGAGAAGTTATCTGGAGAGCTGAAGTAGTTACCGAGAGAGAAAGAGTAGTTATATGGAGAGCTGTAGTAGTTACCGAGAGAGAAAGAGTAGTTATCTGGAGAGCTGGAGTATTTACCGAGAGAGAAAGAGTAGTTATCTGGAGAGCTGTAGTAGTTACCGAGAGAATCTGAGAAGAGTTTATCTGGAAAGCTGAAGTAGTTATCTGAGAGAGAAAGAGTAGTTATCTGGAGAGCTGAAGTAGTTACCGAGAAAGAGTAGTTATCTGGAGAGCTGTAGTAGTTACTGAGAGAGAAAGAGTAGTTATCTGGAGAGCTGAAGTAGTTACTGAGAGAGAAAGAGTAGTTATCTGGAGAGCTGAAGTAGTTACCGAGAGAGAAAGAGTAGTTATCTGGAGAGCTGTAGTAGTTACCGAGAGAGAAAGAGTAGTTATCTGGAGAGCTGTAGTAGTTACCGAGAGAGAAAGAGTAGTTATCTGGAGAGCTGAAGTAGTTACCGAGAGAGAAAGAGTAGTTATCTGGAGAGCTGAAGTAGTTACGGAGAGAGAAAGAGTAGTTATCTGGAGAGCTGTAGTAGTTACCAAGAGAGAAAGAGTAGTTACCGAGAGAGAAAGAGTAGTTCTCTGGAGAGCTGTAGTAGTTACCGAGAGAGAAAGAGTAGTTATCTGGAGAGCTGAAGTAGTTACCGAGAGAGAAAGAGAGAAGTTATCTGGAGAGCTGTGAAGAGTAGTTACCGAGAGAGAAAGAGTAGTTATCTGGAGAGCTGTAGTAGTTACCGAGAGAGAAAGAGTAGTTATCTGGAGAACTGAAGTAGTTATCTGAGAGCTGAGAGAGAGAGAAAGAGTAGTTATCTGGAGAGCTGTAGTAGTTACCGAGAGAGAAAGAGTAGTTATCTGGAAAGCTGTAGTAGTTACCGAGAGAGAAAGAGTAGTTATCAGTAGTTATCTGGAGAGCTGAAGTAGTTACCGAGAGAGAAAGAGTAGTTATCTGGAGAGCTGAAGTAGTTACCGAGAGAGAAAGAGTAGTTATCTGGAGAGCTGTAGTAGTTACCAAGAGAGAAAGAGTAGTTATCTGGAGAGCTGAAGTAGTTATCTGGAGAACGAGAGAGAAAAGAGTAGTTATCTGGAGAGCTGTAGTAGTTACCGAGAGAGAAAGAGTAGTTATCTGGAGAGCTGAAGTAGTTACCGAGAGAGAAAGAGTAGTTATCTGGAGAGCTGTAGTAGTTACCGAGAGAGAAAGAGTAGTTATCTGGAGAGCTGTAGTAGTTACCGAGAGAGAAAGAGTAGTTATCTGGAGAACTGTAGTAGTTACCGAGAGAGAAAGAGTAGTTATCTGGAGAGCTGTAGTAGTTACCGAGAGAGAAAGAGTAGTTATCTGGAAAGCTGTAGTAGTTACCGAGAGAGAAAGAGTAGTTATCTGGAGAGCTGTAGTAGTTACCGAGAGAGAAAGAGTAGTTATCTGGAGAGCTGTAGTAGTTACCGAGAGAGAAAGAGTAGTTATCTGGAGAGCTGTAGTAGTTACCGAGAGAGAAATCTGCGTAGTTATCTGGAGAGCTGGGGTAATTACCGAGAGAGAAAGAGTAGTTATATGGAGAGCTGGAGAGAAAGAGTAGTTATCTGGAGAGCTGAGAGAGAAAGAGTAGTTATCTGGAGAGCTGGGGTAATTACCGAGAGAGAGAGAGTAGTTATATGGAGAGCTGGAGTAGTTACTGGAGAGCGAGAGAGAAAGAGTAGTTATCTGGAGAGCTGTAGTAGTTACCGAGAGAGAAAGCGTAGTTATCTGGAGAGCTGAAGTAGTTACCGAGAGAGAAAGAGTAGTTATCTGGAGAGCTGAAGTAGTTACCGAGAGAGAAAGAGTAGTTATCTGGAGAGCTGTAGTAGTTACCGAGAGAGAAAGCGTAGTTATCTGGAGAGCTGGGGTAATTACCGAGAGAGAAAGAGTAGTAATCTGAAGAGCTGGAGTAGTTACCGAGAGAGAAAGAGTAGTTATCTGGAGAGCTGGAGTAATTACCAAGAGAGAAAGAGTAGTTATATGGAGAGCTGGAGTAGTTACCGAGAGAGAAAGAGTAGTTACCTGGAGACGTGGAGTGGTTACCGAGAGAGAAAAAGTAGTTACCTTGAGAGATGGTGTGGTTACCTAGAGAGAAAGGTTTGTTATCTGGAGAGATGAAGCAGTTACCTACACAGATAGAATAGTTACCTTGAGACACGAAGTGGTTACCTATAGAGAAAAAGAGATGGTGTGGTTATCTAGAGAGAAAGAGTAGTTACCTGGATAGATGCAGAGGTTACCTAGAGGGATAGAGCAGTTACCAGGAGAGAAAGTGGTTACTCAGAGGGAAGTTCTGGAGAAAGATATAAAGTGATTATAGACTAAGAGAGAATCCAGTTACAAAGAGATGATTCTGGTTCTATATCTAGTAATCTATAAAACTGAAAATGTTACATTAGTTTATTTTTCCTCTCCATTTATTCCAAACTCATTAATGTTAGGTGACACACTAACTATAGCAGATTTACAAAACACAATCAGATAAATACCTAAGTATGTAAGTCACCAGACGGGATGGAATACATAATTTAGGCCAAAGGCCAAGCGCTGGGACCTATGAGGTCATCCAGCGCTGAAAGGGAATCTGAGAGTATAAAGGTTTTAAAGATGTAACGGGAGGAAAACCTCTCAGTCGTCCTATGAAACGACTGTTAGGAGAAGGTGGAAAGCAAGATGGAAGAAAGAGAATATGAACGGAGATACAGTAAAGGGAATGAAGTGGGTTGTAGCTAGGGGCAGAAGAAACAATCTCCGTTTCTCCTTGAGTTATACTCGTCCTAAATTGTTCTAATCCTCCATCTCCCACGCCACATCGAGTGACATTCGGATGGGGTCTATCACACGCCCTCAAACCTCATTTGAAGCTGCCTAACTGCACGGTGAAGCTGTGATAATCGTGACCCCAAAATATAACGCAATTCTTCACGAGCGCTGCCGAAATCAAATAAAGTATGCCAACGGCATAGCTGGGTATATCATTTTACAAAATGTTTGTGCGGGCATAATGCCTCCTTTGTGCTCCAGACAATAGGTATTCATCCACGGTAATTCGTATTCAAATGAACATCAATAACTGTGTATGGTTCTAGGTAAAAATATATATGATTTTTTGGGGGGCTTCGCGACCTATATTTGGCGGCGATTTCATACAGACTTATTGTGTAGCAAAGGCAATTATTGAGTCCGTGTTTTGTACCTTAATGGTTCTGGGAACTTCGCCAGTGAAGAAAACTTAATAGTTCTTAGTTTTTGAGTGTCGGGAATACGACAGTGATGAGTAATGATAAATATATTCACGTGAAACAGTCTATGGCTTATTAATAAGCAAAGAAGTTCCCATAAAATGTATTCAATGAATGCTGTACCAAACTTGAGGCTCAACAAGTGTAAAATAACCAGGGCAAGACACTGATAATTAAGGCTTCTTAAATTTTGCAATAATAATAATAATAATAATAATAATAATAATAATAATAATAATAATAATAATAATAATAATAATAATAATAATAATAATACCTTTTTGTATTAATTGAGGCTTCTTAGATTTCATAGTAATAATGATAACAATAATAATAATTTTTTGTATTAGCTGAGACTTCTTAGATTTCATAATAATAATAATAATAATAATAATAATAATAATAATAATAATAATAATAATAATAATAAATTTTTGTATGTTTACTATCTAGGTTCCATCCAATTTAAGGATTTTTCCGACACCATTTTGCTGACCAAGATTATATATTTATATAGATTCCCCATTACGTGGACTCTTTTCCATATTTTTCGAAGCTGCTTTAGTGAACACTTACATACATTCGCACATGACTACACGCGCGCGCGCACACACACACACACACACACACACACACACACACACATATATATATATATATATATATATATATATATATATATATATATATATATATAATGGTGAAGGGTGCAATTTTTCCACCTATGCATGGAGAATATCTGGCTGCGAGTGGTAATTTTTTCATCAATATAGGTTTTCTTGAATACTAGGTGAAATTCTGCTGCTAATACCGGAAAAATATTGGAGTCAAAATAGCATCTATAGCATATTTTGACTCCAAAATACGAAAATATAGGTTGGTAGTGCAAAGTTCCCCCACATCCCCGTAAAAAAAAAATATATGAAAAATTTTGCCACCGACACAGAAAACATGTTGACCACTAAGGGGAGCTTTGCCACCAATATAAGGAAAAATACTTTTAAACACAGTTTTTTCTTTTCCATTTTCGTTATAATCTGCAGTTCGACCATTAATGTAAATAAAATATTTGCTACTAAAGCAGATACTTCTAACAATAAAACAGAACTGGTACTTGGGACAAATTTATTAAAAGTTTGCAAATAGGTACAGTCGCCCCAATAATGAAAGAAAAATTATGATTGCCGAGTGCAAAATTTGCCTGCAAGAAACCGCAGATGACAGAACATTTGCTGTCGTGTCAGGACCTCTGGCGACATTGACTAATATATAAGAGGCGAACCTTCACTCCCAGTTGGATAAGCAAAAACAAAACCCACCTGAAAATGTCGATCACCGCCTCAGCTCGAGGTGGGCGAAGGAAATATTTTAGTACTACAAGCTGGCATCATGAACTTTGTACTCTTGCCAAAGTCTGCTCAGCCAGTATAATTTACATCTCTCTCACTCTCTCTCTCTCTCTCTCTCTCTCTCTCTCTGTACGAAAGAATATTTCCATCACGCTTTGGCGCATTTGATATTTTCTAACTAAAGGAGTTTATTACAACAATGCCACCTTTCCTTTTCCAACAATCTTTGGTTCATTTGATGTTTTTTAACTATACTTTTCAAATGGGCGATCCACTTTTAATGATTTCCATCGCAAAGTAAAGGATTGCAATTTGGCCATTAATAGAAAGTAAAATATTTTTTTTGGTGACTTGTAATTTTTTATTATCTTTAAGAATTTACTTTCCCTTATTCTCAAAGAATCTCCACAACACATTTAATCATGACAATTTGAAAATACAAATTCCAGTAAAATGTAATAAAATACGCTATATATTCGCACCCAAAAAGAGGTTAACAATAATAAGAGAGTATTATTTATAAAATAATAAGACTACTAATAATCAATACTTATGAATTATTACGTTAATTGCTATCTAAAACCTTACACTTTAAAACTATCCACTCAAGAAACAACTTAGTAAACTGATAGGAAGTAAGAGAAAAAACTGAATTTTCAGTGAAACATAAACTCAGCGAAATGTCAAGAAATTACAAATTTTTCTCGAAATAATGATAACAAAACAAAAATCAACAGACCTTCACACAAAACTCAAAATGAAGGTCGATTCAAGGTCCAAAATAAAAGATCGATGCAAAGGTCCACATAAAATGTCAATGCTCAGATAAAAAAAAAAAGATCAGTGTGCGACTCAAAATAAAAGGTCGATGCAAAGGTCCAAATAAAATGTCAATGCCCAGTTCAAAATAAAAGGTCAGTGTGCAACTCAAAATAAAAGGTCGATGCAAAGGTCCAAATAGAATGTCAATACTCCGTTCAAAATAAAAGGTCAGGGTGCAATTCAAAATGAAAGGTCGATGCAAAGGTCAAAATAAAGGTCAGTGGGCAATTCAAAATGAAAGGTCGATGGAAAGGTACAAATAAAATGACAACGCTCCATTCAAAACAAAAGGTCAGTGTGGAACTCAAAATGAAAGGTCGATACAAAGGTCAAAATAGAAGGTCAGTATTATCTAATTGTATATTCAACATAGTATTACGAGTGTAAGATAATAGATAGATAAAAGATCGTCTTAAAATAAAATGTAATTTTATAAACCTTTGGTTTATAAAGGAATGGAGTTAAGAGTGGAGTATGGGAAGCAGACGGGAGTTTGTATGGAGTATAGGTAGTGGAGGGGAGTTTGTGTGGAGTATAGGGAGTGGAGGGGAGCTTGTGTGGAGTATAGGGAGTGGAGGGGAGTTTGTGTGGAGTATAGGGAGTAGAGGGGAGTTTGTGTGGAGTATAGGGAGTGGAGGGGAGCTTGTGTGGAGTATAGGGAGTGGAGGGGAGTTTGTGTGGAGTATAGGGAGTAGAGGGGAGCTTGTGTGGAGTATAGGGAGTGGAGGGGAGTTTGTGTGGAGTATGGGGAGTAGAGGGGAGTTTGTGTGGAGTATAGGGAGTGGAGGGGAGTGTGTGTGGAGTATAGAGAGTGGAGGGGAGTTTGTGTGGAGTATAGGGAGTGGAAGGCAATTTGTGTGGATTATAAGATGTGGAAGGGAACTTATGTGGAGTGTAGGGGAGTTTGTGTGGAGTATAGGGAGTGGAGGGAAGTTTGTTTGGGGTGTAGGGAGTAGAGTTTGTGTGGAGTATAAAGGGTGGCGGAGTTTTTGTGTGGAAAACAGGGAGTGGAGGGGAGTTTGTGTGGAGTATAAGGAATGGAAGGGAGTTTGTGTGGAGTATAAGGAATGGAAGGGAGTTTGTGCGGAGTATAAGGAGTGGAGGGGAGTTTGTGTGGAGTATAGGGAATGGAAGGGAGTTTGTGTGGAGTGCAGGAAGTGGTAGGGACTTTGTGTGGGGTACAGGGAGTGGATGGGAGTTTATATGGAGTATAAGGAATGGAAGGGAGTTTGTGTGGAGTGCAGGCAGTAGAGGGGAGTTTGTGTGGAGTACAGGGAGTGGAAGGAAATTTGTGTGGAGTACATGTAGTAGATGGGAGTTTGCGTGGAGTATAGGGAGTTTGTGTGGAGTACAGGGAGTGGAAGAAAATTTGTGTGGAGCAAAGGGAATGGAGGGGAGTTTGTGTGGAGTATAAGGAGTGAAAGGGAGTTCGTGTAGAGTCTAGGGAATGGAGGAAATTTGTCTGGAAGGTGAGGAGGGAGCGGCCCGAGAGAGGAATTTATGCTGCGTAGAGGAACGAGGGTTCCTTCATATCACAGATAATAAACACGCGCATTCATTAGAGTGGGCGAGGTTGAGGCAACGGCCTTGTAATTAAATGTTGTGTCAAGAGTAGGAGGCATTACGAAGCATGAACTATGAACGCATGAATTACGCGGATGAGAAGTTGGTCCTTACCAGTGTTCGCTGCAGAATTTAGGTGGAGTGTTGTCCGCCGAGATTTAATCGCGAACGCACGAAGCCAGGGAAGCTTTGGGGTTGCGATTCGACTCGGTGGAGATTTATCGAAAATAAAGGAGAGAAGATTTCTTTTGGGGAAGATTTATTGGAATGAAGATAAAAAGAATTAAGATTTAGCTGTGAATGAACCAAGAACAGATTTTATATAAATTGAGGATTTGTTTCGAGGAAGCACCCGAACTTTCAGATGTGAATGAAGCGATGACAATGTTAGTTGGGAATGAATTACTTTTAGATTTGTTTACATGAAAAACAAGTAAAAAATGCGCAGAAGTTTCTTCGGCGCAATCGAGTTGTCTGTACAGCGTATAATCAAGGCCGCCGAAAACAAATCTATCTTTCGGTGGTCTCGGTATAATGTTATATGAACCGAGGACCATGAAACTTAAACCACGGCCCGGTGGTGGTCTATCCTACATCGTTGCTGAAAGCACGATTATGGATAACTATAACCTTAAATAAAATAAAAACTACTGAGGAGGCTAGAGGGCTGCAATTTGGTATGTTTGATCACTGGAGGGTGGATGATCAACATACCGATTTGCAGCCCTCTAGCCTCAGTAGTTTTTAACATCTAGGGTGGACAGAAAAATTGCGGTCAGAACAAAGTTCTTTTACAGAAAAATAAAAAGAATTAAGATTTGGCTGTGAATGAACCAAGAACACATTTTAAATGAATTGAGGATCTGTTTCGAGGAAGCACCAGAACTTTCAGATGTGAAAGAAGCAATGACAATGTTAGTTGTGAATGAAATACTTTTAAATTTGTTTTCAAGAAAGAAGGAAAAGTTTTGCTGTGAATGAAAAGAGCACGGATTTATCTTTGCTCAAAAAGAATAAAGATTTAGTCGTGAATGCAGCGAAAGATTTACCTGTGTAGGTCCAAAAGATGGCTTCTTGTTAAATATCTAAACGAGAATATTTCTAGACGCAGTTAGTGAAAACTGACTTGAACGAAGCAAGACGCACTTTAGTTATGAATGAAGTCAGTGAAGATTTACTGAGTAAAGCAGGGTTGCTTTACAAGTGGATGAAGAGAGTTAACATAGTGACGATTTAACTGTTACAGTTGAAACAATCCCTGTGTAGATTAGAATGCTGAACAATTTTTTTGAATGGCGGAGACGTGATGCATCGTTTCCCTTATCGCTTATATTCTGGTCTGGGCTAGAAAAAGACATTAGGCCGCATGTCCAATTACTATTTGGATTAGATAAAAATGTATTACAAACCGACTACTGTTGGGTTTGGAGATACCAGGGAAAGTGAATATTGGCTGATAGTTAAGATAACACAAAAAAGAAAAAAAATTTAGTTTAGAAAGAAATAATGATGTTTAGGTAAAGAAAAGCGAAAAATTAAAGTTCTTGTTACATGAGTGGCAAGCAAAAATCACATGGAAACTTGATAAAGTATGCAAAATGAGGGTAATGTAGATGAAAAACACATACAAAATTTATAAATTATGCAAAGTTAGGGTAATATTGATGAAAGACACTTGAAAACTTGGTAAGCATGCAGAATTAAAGTAGTGCTTAAGGAAATAGCAAAAAATTGATAAATCATGCAAAGTTAGGGAAATACCAATGAAAATCACATTAAAAAATGATAAATCATGCAAAGTTAGAGTAACTTTGATAAAAACACACGAACAATTGATAAATTCTGCACAGTTAGGGTACCGTTGATGAAAATTACGAAAAATTAGTATAAAATTGACGAAAACGCTCAAGTGAATTGTGGCTTTGTAAGATGTACTTAACCACACTTAAGTACTTTTCCTGTTAGTCATTACACAACCAGTAACGGGTTATGTGCTTCATTCCGGAAAAAAAAATAGTAACAGTAATAACTAAAATACAGAATTCAGTCTGATATCAGATTCCGTAAACGGTAAAGTCTGAAAACGACTTTTGTTCAAATGTGAAAAACATTTGAAAGTAAATCTTGTTACAGTATGTATATATATATATATATATATATATATATATATATATATATATATATATATAATTATATATATACGCACACACATATATAATATATATATATATATATATATATATATATATATATATATATATATATATATATATATATATATATATATATATATATATATATATAATATATATATATAATTATATATATACACACACATATAAATATATATATATATATATATATATATATATATATATATATATATATATATATATATATATGTAATATATGTGTTTATATATCCTCATGCACAGAGGGAATAAGACTGTACGGTGAATTGACTGACTGATCGGCGTATATTACCCTGCGTCCCAACATCGATAAATGTCACTCACACTAAAAATAAATACTCCATGTAAAGAAGAGATACAAAATTGAAAAAAAAAGTCTTAAAGCCTTTTAAAAAAAAGGTGAATTCAGACCACAGCATATACAATTTACTAAGAATATCACAACCATTGCAATTACCACTGCTGCTATTGGATGTACTACCAATTCTGCTTTTGCTACATCGTATCAATGTCAAATTTCCTTTTAGAATTCAAAAAGTTGCCCTAATTAAAAGACAGTCACCGGGTTCAAATGCCTCCTTTCACTTACTAATTCAGCAAGTGTTGACATCTAAATCAATTGCCTTTTCTTATTCCTTCATAACGTCGCTTCTAAATTCTGTATTCCTCAACCACTATCCTCTCAAGAACACGATTGAGACACGATTGTTTCACCGACACTCGTAAAAGGGATCGTTGCCTCAGAGAGAGAGAGAGAGAGAGAGAGAGAGAGAGAGAGAGAGAGAGAGAGAGAGAGAGAGAGAGAGGGGGGGGTGTTAACTGACTCATTACGATTACCTTAGGAATATTTTCCTCGGTGTGAGAGAGAGAGAGAGAGAGAGAGAGAGAGAGAGAGAGAGAGAGAGAGAGAGAGAGAGAGAGAGAGAGATGATGACATACTCATCACAATTATCATATGAATCTCTTTAACCTTGGACGAGAGAGAGAGAGAGAGAGAGAGAGAGAGAGAGAGAGAGAGAGAGAGAGAGAGAGAGAGAGAGATGACATACTCAATACAATTATCATATGAATCCTTTTTCCCTTGGACGAGAGAGAGAGAGAGAGAGAGAGAGAGAGAGAGAGAGAGAGAGAGAGAGAGAGAGATTGGGGGATGACGTACTCATTACGATTATCACATGAATCTCTTTTCCTCTCGGACGAGAGAGAGAGAACATTCAACGACATAAAAAAGGAGAAGAAGAAGAAGAAGAAGAAGAAGAAGAAGAAGAAGAAGAGGAGGAGGAGGAGGAGGAGGAGGAGGAGGAGATGAGTGCTGAAGTAGATGCTCCAAGGAGTATGAGGCAGTTCAACCTCCAACACTTGAGGGTGGCCTGACAGACCACTACAGCACGTCTCAGCCTCCGGGAAGGCAAGAGAGGAGTCGCTAACCCACGTATGCACATACGCACGCACATACACAGACACGCAAGCACATACACACAAACCCACTCTCACAGCTCACACATTGTAAGTAAAACAAGCTTGCATAGCTCACACATTATAATTATGTAAACGTACACACAAACACGCTCTCATAGCTCACACATTTTATATAAATATACACACAAACTCACACATACACAAACGCATGCACATACACACAAACCCACTCTCACAACTCACACATTATAATTATGTAAACACACTCACACACACACGTACACATACACACACACATTAGCACCTAAAAGCGCTGAGGTTCCAAAATAATTGTCTTGATTTCTTTTTTCCCCTCCCATTCTTCTTTTTCCAGAAATAATTAAGAATTGAAAGTGACAGAACACGAATGACACCGAAGTTGGTTAAGGGCAGATGTGGGGACGCATTCATTCCTTTCTCACTTCGTCCTTTTTCCATTCTAATGAAGGAAATCTCGTTATTACGAGAATGAAAAGATGAAGAAGAAGAAAAAACACATTACGTGAGAGAGAGAGAGAGAGAGAGAGAGAGAGAGAGAGAGAGAGAGAGAGAGAGAGAGAGAGAGAGAGAGAGAGAATAAGAGACGCCTCTTTCGCTCTAGAAAACATAGATAATGAGAGAAAAAAAAAGTTGTGGGTTGTAGACTTTTCTCTCTCTCTCTCTTCCAGGAATTCTGAAACCACTGGAGGATATGATGAGGAACAAACTTATAATCTTAACAATTTCCTCCCCCTCCCCAACAACGCCCCCCCCGCACCTCCACCCCCACACTTCATTCTTTCGCCATGAACGCCAACAGTTCATCACCTTTGTTGCTTGAAGACTCATTTTGCAACACCGGCGTTCAGATACAATGAGGTCGCTGATGCATTAAAGCAATTGGGCAACAGATGAAGAATCGAAGTTAAAAACGAGAAATTAATTTTAGCTTTCTGTAAAAGAAAACTATTGTGCCGGCTTTGCCTGTCCGTCCGCATTTTATTCTGTCCGCACTTTTTTTTTTGTCTGAATTTTTCTGTCCGACCTCAGATCTTAAAAACTACTGAGGCTAGAGGGCTGCAAATTGGCATGTTGATCATCCACCCTCCGATGATCAAACATACCAAATTGCAGCCCTCTAGCCTCAGTAGTTTTTATTTTATTTAAGATTAAAGTTAGCCATGCTCGTACGTCTGGCACCGCTATAGGTGCCAACAACACAGGCCACCATCGGGCCGTGGCTGAAAGTATCATGGGCCGTGTCTGATAGTGTCATGGGCCGCGGATGAGTGTTTCATAAGCTGTACAGAAAACTCGATTTTGTACTTGTTTTTCTTCGCAACAATAGTTGGAAAATCATTCGCCTTGATAAGGATAAGTAATTTATAACCATATGTTTTACCTCAGAAGGTTTTTTGCAAACCCAATGGAAAAGTAATGATCTTCTTTAGAATATTGTCATCAGAATGGAAATTGCATTCTTTGTACTATTCTTCACAATCCTCAGAATGAAATTTTCATTCTCAGTATTCCTCACTCTCCTCAGAATGAAAATTACATTCTTCATAATATTCTTCGCTTACAAGTAAGCCACAAGAATCTACCTGTCACTGCAAGTCCAAATTTTAATTCGTCTTATTTTGTTATCAAATTCTAAATCAAACTGAATAATGAGAAGCATGTCATAAAATCATTTTTGCATAAGCTACAACTGATTTATGGAATTGGATTACTGATGTATTCCAGTCACAATAAAATGGAATTCATAAACTGAACTCTATCGTAATAAAAATTCAAATTTACTTTATTTATATCACTCACGTATATATAAACAGGCAAAAGCATGCATAGTGTGTATATACTGTATATACATTATCATACTGGATTTAAAAACGAAATCATGGTTTCGTTTTTTGTATCATTCAACTCTCAATAGTTCAGTTAACGATAAAAATTGTGGAGACGACTCCCTAAGTTTCTAAGGTATGTGGAGACGACTTCCACAGTTCTAAGCTATGTGGAGATGACTCCCTCAGTTTCTGAAGTATGTGGAGACAACTTCCACAGTTCTAAGCCATGTGGAGATGACTCCCTCAGTTTCTAAGGTATGTGGAGACGACTTCCACAGTTCTAAGCTATGTGGAGATGACTCCCTCAGTTTCTAAGGTATGTGGAGACGACTGCCACAGTTCTAAGCTATGTGGAGATGACTCCCTCAATTTCTAAGGTATGTGAAGATGACTTCCACAGTTCTAAGCTATGTGGAGATGACTCCCTCAATTTCTAAGGTATGTGGAGACGGCTTCCACAGTTCTAAGCTATGTGGAGATGACTCCCTCAGTTTCTAAGGTATGTGAAGACGACTTCCACAGTTCTAAGCTATGTTGAGATGACTCCCTCAGTTTCTAAGGTATGTGAAGACGACTTCCACAGTTCTAAGCTATGGGGAGATGACTCCCTCAGTTTCTAAGGTATGTGGAGACGACTTCCACAGTTCTAAGCTATGTGGAGATGACTCCCTCAGTTTGTAAGGTATGTGGAGACAACTTCCACAGTTCTAAGCTATGTGGAGATGACTCCCTCAGTTTCTAAGGTATGTGAAGACGACTTCCACAGTTCTAAGCTATGTGGAGATGACTCCCTCAGTTTCTAGAGTATGTGGAGACGACTTCCACAGTTCTAAGCTATGTGGAGGTGACTCCCTCAGTTTCTAAGGTATGTGAAGACGACTTCCACAGTTCTAAGCTATGTGGAGATGACTCCCTCAGTTTCTAGAGTATGTGGAGACGACTTCCACAGTTCTAAGCTATGTGGAGGTGACTCCCTCAGTTTCTAAAGTATGTGGAGATGACTCCTTCAGTTTCTAAGGTACATGGAGACGACTTCAACAGTTCTAAGCTATGTGGAGATGACTCCCTCAGTTTCTAAAGTATGTGGAGACAACTTCCACAGTTCTAAGCTAAGTGGAGATGACTCCCTCAGTTTCTAAAGTATGTGGAGATGACTTCCACAGTTCCAAACTATGTGGAGGTGACTCCCTCAGTTTCTAAAGTATGTGGAGACGACTCCCTCAGTTTTTAAGGTATGTGGAGATGACTTCCACAGTTCTAAGCTATGTGGAGATGACTCTCTCAGTTCCTAAAGTATGTGGAGATGACTCCCTCAGTTTCTAAAGTATGCAGAAATGACTCCCTCAATTTCTAAAGTATGTGGAGACGACTCCCTCAGTTTCTAAAGTATGTGGAGATGACTTCCACAGTTTGTAAGGTATGTGGAGATGACTTCCACAGTTCCTAAGGCATGTGGAGACGACTCACAACGCTTCCAATGTAGGTGGAGATGACTTCGGAGGTCCTAATGTATAAGGAGACGACCTCCAGAACTTCTAAGAATCTAAGCCATACCATATATTGCCCAAGATCCCCGTAGGAGGGTAGTTCGGTCAGTGCACCTCATGCAGTGCACTGTAGGCATTACTTAAGGTTCTTTGCAGCGTGCCTTCGGCCCCTAGCTGCAACCTCTTTCATTCCTCTTACTGTACCTCCTTTCATATTCTCTTTCTCCCACCTTACTTTCCACCCTCTCCTAACAATTGATTCATAGTGCAACTGAGAGGTTTTCCTCCCGTTACACCTTTCAGACCTTTTACGTTCAATTTCCGTTTCAGCGCTGATTGACCTCGTAGGTCCCAGTGCTTGGTCTTTGGCTTGAGCTCTATATTCATCAGTAATGTCGACCACCCAGCCACCTATTTCACGCACTTAATATTTTGTACTTGCTGGATGTTAGGGACCTGTATTGATAAATTTACGGACATTTTAATTCTATCAGCAATTTTGGTACCAGTTCTACAAATTTTCACCTTCTCATTTTCAAACGTTTGAATGAAAATTTAATTCACAGACAATTTCATCTGTTATTATAATTTTCTTTCGTATCCGTTGGTAAACTTTTTAGTTCAAAGAACGAGATTAGGGTAAGGAATTGCGGCCAAAGGCAAAGCGCTGGGACCTATGAGGTCATTCAGCGCTAAACCGGAAACTGACAGTAAGAAGGTTTGAAGTGTAACAGGAGGAAATTTTCGCAGTTGCACTTTGAATCAACTGTTAGGAGAAGGTGGAAAGTCACATGGTAGAAAGAGAATATGAACGGAGGTACAGTAAAAGGAATGAAAGGGGTTGCAGCTAGGGGCCGAAGGGACGCTGTAACCTGAAGTAATGCTTAAAGTGCACCACATGAGGTTTTTGGTTCAAGAATCTGTTCAAAACATTTTGCAAACACGTTTCATATCTTGCAATATCTTCTCTATAACTCATCCAGCCATAAACTTAAAAATTTTATTGTTAAATTTTTATAAGAATCAACATTGTTGTTCTTCGGACGTTTCATCCGACCCTCCACAACACATATAAGCTGGTTCTATTTCATTTCCCTGGCTTTTACCCTTCCTCTACACTGTTACGAAACTTCGCCCGGTTGAAACAAAATAATACTCAATTGAAAACTTCGACCAAGGTTAGTACGTTTCGGAATATATCTAAATCGTACACGCATGCTGAAGTCGATACGCTCTCTCAAATTCTAGTGAGAAATTCTGAAAACTAGAATGGAAATCTCCCATTAAAAAAAAACAAAAAACACACAGACGTAAATGTTGAGACGATGTATGTTGTTTAGCAGTTTTAAGGGGAAAACCCCAGCCGTATTCACCTGTATTCTGAAATTCTGAAACCACGTGAATTTCATTGGTTTCCGGGAAGAAGAGTATAGAGGATTTTAGTCAGAATGGTGATGGATAAATGCGATGTTGTTATAGAAAGCGAATCACATTGTTTTTCATTCCTTATTTTCATAGGAAGACCAAAGATGTTGTTGCTATATGAAATCACTTGATTTTGTTACGAGTAGGATTGAATATTTGTATAGAAAACTATTTACGATATATCCAATTTCTTAGATTTATCAAAAAAGGAGGTGGATTTTGATATACATGCAATGAACGAACATTATATTGATATAGAAATTTATATAGAAATTTATTTAAGGTATTCTCAGTTTCTTATGTTCATAAAATAATATTTTCATTTGCGCTCTCTCTCTCTCTCTCTCTCTCTCTCTCTCTCTCTCTCTCTCTCTCTCTCTCTCTCTCTCTCTCTCTCTCTCTCTCTATATATATATATATATATATATATATATATATATATATATATATATATAATGTATATATATACATTACATATATATATGTATTATATATATATTCTGTATATATATATATATATATATATATATATATATATATATATATATATATATACATTCCATTTCCTTAAAAATAAGAGAACGCTGATATACTTTCAAACAAAAATATCGTGACGGCATAAGGCCATCTCCACCTATAACAACACACACACACACACCTCCGACGAGCGACCAATGGTAGGCATTTACAGCCGTATCATTAGACGATACAATTTGTAATCCAAGAGACCTCGTCGTTGCACAACACTCACCCTTTTCCCCGGAGGTGACGCATTCAGTCATAAATAATTGGGGGAAGGATCAGGTTCCCGGCGACTACTACTACTAGCTGTGTGTGCGGCAGGAGGCTGAAATATCATTCGGCGGAGGACGAGGAATTATCCGCATGCGGAAGAGGAGGAGGAGGAGGAGGAGGAGGAGGAGGAGGAGGAGGAGGAGGACGACGACGACGACGACGACGACGACGACGACGGCGCGGAACGAACACTACAGACACCCAGGGACAGACACAATGTAGGTTGGGTTGCTCTTCCTCGCGACCTGGGACGAAGCTGAGTGGTTTGAAGTGGGAGTTTCTAACGCTGAAGTTTTTCTTCTTTGGTTCGTTTGATATTTAGGTAGAATGTCAAATCCAAAACACACACTTGCACACACACAGATATATATATATATATATATATATATATATATATATATATATATATATATATATATATATATATATATATATATATATATATATATATACATACATACATATACATACATACGCACGCACACGCACACACACAAAACACACACACATATATATATATATATATATATATATATATATATATATTTATATATATTATATATATCAATGAATGATACAGCCTTCAAGTTTTCTCATATCTCTGGGAATAAGGTTTTCTTTCCCAACAGACTCTAGGACTTAATTGTAACTCAAAAAAGAAAAAAAGAAAAACTCACAGAGACCAAGTAGGCTAAAACCTTCAGGAATCACCCACCGCTCTGAAAAGGGAAAGGCTTTGAAGAGGAAGAATATGAATTACATAAATAGGAAAAAGCAGAACTGATCCAGAAGGAACATAGTTAAGTGACTTGGATATTTGGTGTAACAAGTTATAAAATTTTTACACTGAGAGCAAAACTTCACAACATAAGAAGGATCATAGAATTTAGGCCAAAGGCCAAGCGCTGGGACCTATGAGGTCATTAAGGGCAGAAAGGGGAATTGACAGTCAGAAGGTCTGAAATGTTTAACAGGAGGAAGACTCGCAGTTGCACTATGAAACTGTTGCAGAGGGTGGAAAGTCAGATGGAAGAAATAAATATGAACGGAGGTACAGTAAAAGGTATGAAAGAGGTTGCAGCTAGGGGCCGAAGGGACGCTGCAAAGAACCTTGAGTAATGCCTACAGTGCACCACTTGATGTGCACTGACGGCACTACCCCACAAGAACAAGGGAAACGGGGGCGGGGGTGTATAATATATAGGAATGGCTACAGTGGTTAAATGGAGCCGAATTTATTTTCTCCTTTTTTCTGTTTTGGTTTGGCGCAAAAGAATGTATTTAGTAATAGGTAGTAATATCGCGGTAAATACTTTTGCTTTCAACGATCGCCTTTGACAACGTATTTAGGACTTGATTCAACGCCCACTTCCTCAAAACCCTGAATTCTACCGTCGTCTTTTGTATCAAAATTACGGATACTGGTGTGTTGCCCATTCAAACAGAAAGCGTACGACCTCGGCTTCTATGGGAACTCCCATATCTATATGTAAATTCGGGAGGTTTACGAGAAGCAAAGCTAAAGCCGCCCTCTTCCTCCTCCTCTTCTTCCTCTTCCTCCGCCTCCTCTTCCTCTTCTTCCTCCTCCTCCTCCTCTTCCTCTTCCTTTTCCTTCTCTTCTTCCTCTCCTCAACCCCTTCCTCCTCTTCTTCTTCCTCCTCCTCCTCCTCCTACTACTTCTCGCCTCCTATTGCTCCTCCTCTTCCTTCTTCCCTCCCCTCTCCTCCTCCTCTTCCTCTAACTTCTCCCCCTCCTTCTCCTTCTTCTTTTCCTTTCCCTCCTCTTCCTCTTCTTCCCGCTCCCATCCCCTTCCCTCCTCCTCCTCCTCCTCCTTCTCCTCCTCCTTCCCCCTTCCCTCCTCCTCCTCCTCTTCCTCCTCCTCCTTCCCCCTTTCCTCCTCCTCCTCCTCCTCTTCTTCCTTTTCCTCCTCCTCCTCCTCTTCTTCCTTTACCTCCTCCTCTTCCTCTATCTTCTCCTCCTCCTCCTCAACCCCTTTCTCCTCCTCTTCTTCTTCCTCCTCCTCCTCCTCCTCCTTCTCCTCCTACTCGTTCTCGCCCCCTATTGCTCCTCCTCTTCCTTCTTCCCTCCCCTCCCCTCCTCCTCCTCTTCTTCCTTTACCTCCTCCTCTTCCTCTATCTTCTCCTCCTCCTCTCCTTCTCCTCCTCCTTCTCCCTCTCTTTCTCTTCTTCCTGCTCCCATCCCCTCCCCTCCTCCTCCTCCTTCTCCTCTTCCTCCTCCTACGCTTCCTCCTCCTCCTCCTCCTCTTCCTACTCCTCCTTCCCCCCTCCTCCTTCTCTTCTTCCTTTTCTCCCTCCTTCCATCCCCTTCCCTTCTCCTCCTCCTCCTCCTCCTCTCGCAATTCCCTCAGACTGGTAGGAAGCTGCTCCCCAGGTTAGGTTAGAATACATATATCTTGAAATGAGAGTGTTTCCACCTACTGGCTAAGGTTAAATGGAGAAGCCGGGTAGCAGTTTACCTGACCATCTCTAAAGTCCAATTATATATTATAGGACATAAAATTTGGGCCAAAGACCCAGTGCTGGGGCCTATGAGGTCATTCAGCGCTGAAACGGAAATTGACAGTAAGAAGGTTTGAAAGGTGTATTAGTATGAAAACCTTGCAGTTGTGCTTTAAATAAATTGTTAGGAGAGGGTGGATAATAAGATTCGAAGAGACTGTAAATGGAGGTACAGTAAAAGAAATGGAAGGGGTTGCTGCTTGGAACAGAAGGGACGCTGCAAAGAACCTTAGGTAACGCCTACAGCTCACCGCATGAGGTGCACTGACGGCGCTACGGGGCTATTGTTCAGTTATCGTCTCTACGGAATGCTGAGAGGTCTTGCGTTGTCTGGCTTCATACCTCTAACGAGAGAAGGGCGCTGAATATTCACTTTGAGTCAAGTGCCATACATCCATGCATCTATCTGAAGAAAGAATTCATTCATAAAAAAAAAAATAAAAAATAAAAAAATAAAAAATAAATAAATGCTCGGAAGTTTCTTCGGCTCCATCGAGTTTTCTGTACAGCCGGTACAGCGCATAACCAAGGCCACCGAAAATAGATCTATCTTTCGGTGGTCTCGGTATAATGCTGTATGAGCTGCGGCCCATGGAATTTTAACCACGGCCCGGTGGTGGCCTGGCCTATATCGTTGCTAGACGCGCGATTATGGCTAACTTTAACCTTAAATAAAATAAAAACTACTGAGGAGACTAGAGGGCTGCAATTTGGTATGTTTGATGATTGGAGGGTGGGTGATCAGTATACTAATTTACAGACCTCTAGCCTCAGAAGTTTTTTAAGATCTGAGGGCGGACAGAAAAAGTGCAGACAGAAAAAAGTGCGGACGGACAGACAAAGCCGGAACAAGTTTTCTTTACAGAAAACTAAAAAATAAGCCAATTAGGTGTGAAGCTAAAACTGAGGGATAAATAGCTCCAACTCAGACCTTTTTAAAGGTTAGAACGATGCTCATCCTTTCATATGATAAGTGAAGGTCAACTTGTTTCATAATCTGGCCTCCTCAAGGGTGTTAAGCTACTTCCTGTTCCCATATCAGTGAATTAATCAGTCCTTCAAGCTTAAGTGGATTTGTACTTTAGTCTCCCTTAAAACTATTTAACGCAGGTCATCAAGATGCAATCTGAAAACAAGTAAAAAATGCGCCGAAGTTTTTTCAGAGCAATCAAGATTTCTGTACAGCGCATAATCAACGCCACCGAAAACAGACCTATCTTCAGGTGGTCTCGGCATAATGCTGTATGAAACTCTCAGCCGGCTGTAGTGGCCTGTGTTGTTGCGTTGTCAGCAGCACGATTATGGCTAACTTTAACTTACGTGAAATAAATACTACTGAGTCTAGAGGGCTGCAATTTGTTATGTTTGATGATTGGAGGGTGGATGATCAATATACCAATTTGCAGCCTTCTAACCTCAGTAGTTTTTAAGATCTGAGGGAGGACGGTAAAACGTACGGACAGACAGACAAAACTGGCATAATAGTTTTCTTTTCAGAAAACTAAAAGTGACTTTTCTGACTTTTGTATGATAAATTCCTACTTCGAAATAATTATGAATTCTTCATGAGAGGTTCCACATCGCCTCTATATTATTATAAAAATATATAATGATAAGTTTAGTTCCTCAATTGCAGGCTGTAAGAAATTCGTTAATAATGTTTGGATTAAAATTTTACTGCTATATTTATAGTTAGATGTATAAGTGTCCCTTTCATCAAAAATCAAGTAAGAAATTTTCGGATCTGACAGACACTGACATTTTTAAAATTAACCGGGGGGCCATTATAAATAGCTTTTGAAGTAATCCTACAAAATTTTCCATCAAAATCAAGTTGCTCATGCTCGTGAGTTTATGACCAGTTTTGGTGAATCTGACCTAACCTGACATGACCTTACACAAACTGAAAAAAAAGCCAAAAATCTAAAATTTTCTCAGAAGAATATTAATCACTAAACACTGAAGCCATAAATTGGAAGTACAAGTAACATTAAAATTAAGTTGCTCATCTGGTGCCTCGTGCTTTTACGACCTTTGGTGAATCTAACCTAACCTGACCTGACCTTACAGGAACTGAAAAAAGTAAAAAATCTAAAATTTCTTCAGAAGAATATTAATCTTTAAGCACACCGAAGCCATAACGCTATGTACAAGTATAATTTTCCATTAAAATTAATCTGCTTTCGTGACCTTTGGTGAATCTGACCTAGCTTGACCTTACCTAACGGGCATGGAAAGAGCCACAAATCTAATATTCAGACGAATTTTAGTCACAAAGCACATCGAAAACCTATACTGGAAGTACCTGTAGATGAGTATTTGAAGTCCAGAGACCAATAAGACAGTCACTCTAATACCCACTATTATCCTAGGCCAGAAAAGAAGAAGTAAAAAAAAAAAAAGAGAGAAGAGGTAAAGAAAAGCCACAGAGGAAGGAATGTTATGAGAGCCAGTGAAAACAAAAGCAGGAAGAGAATTCCAAATCTGGTTGCGAGTGAAAAGTAAAGGTCAGTGAACCGCGCCTATTCCTGGAATGACCAATTTCCAGTCAGAAACGAACTCCCTGGAATGACGTCAGAGTCTGGAATCATCTCTTCTTCGTTCAAGGGGAGAAAAGGATTAACCGTCGGGTAATGTCGCTGAGATTATCTTTCTCTCTTCAGCCAATTCGAATTTACTTTTCCCATGTAACTCTTTCCATACACTAAATGAGCGTTAATGAAAAGAACGGAGAGTATTTTAAAATTACTAATAATTCTGATATTCATCCTTCATATTTTTAGTTTTCTGTAAAAGTAAACTATTGTCTGTCCGTCTGCACTATTTTGTCCGCCCTCAGACCTTAAAAACTGATAAGGCTAGAGGGTTGCAAATTGGTATGTTGATCATCCGCCCTCCAATCATCTTCTTCTTCTTCATTTAACGTGCTTTTTCCCATTTTTCATATGGGGTAAGCACGATGCCTTCTTTTGAAGGGCTTTGATTTGGCGTTGGGGTAGGCCGTAGCCTCGATCGGCTGCCCTGCCTGACATCGCTTAGACCCCGGTAGCACATGTGAGTATGTATTGTGCCAAATCCCCAGCTCCCTTTCACCCAGCAGCGAAGAGACGAGAGTGGTTAGGCCGACAGTTCGAGGCGCGTAAGGCGTCTGTTATGTTTTTAGAAGATGCTGGAGTGGCTTTGTTTATGTGTGTATTTGTCTGTAACCCCCATTTGCTTTCAGCAAACCTATCCGTTGATTACATACATAATCCCGGGGTGTCTACATGGATAGCAAAGTGTCCACCCTCTGACAGGCCGGCTGCGGATTTGAACCCGCGACACAGACTTCTTATGAAGTCCGAGTCTGCTGCTCTACCCACCGAGCCATCGAGGCTCCATCCACTCACCAATCATCAAACATACCAAATTGCAGTCCTCTAGCCTCGGTAATTTTGATTTACTTTAAGGTTAAAGTTAGCCATAATCGTGCTTCTGGCAACGGTATAGGCCAGGCCACCATCGGGAAGTGGTTAAAAATTCATGGGCCGCGGCTCATACAGCATTATACCGAGGACCACCGAAAGATGGATCTATTTCCAGTGGCCTTGATTATATACTGTGGCGGCTGTACAGAAAACTCGATTGCGCCGAAGAAACTTGGGCGCATTTTTTACTTGTTTATTGAGGATCCCAAGACCTGTGCGTAATCGCCTTGACTTCGTGTATACTGGGAAATCAATAAAGAAATTATTTTCATACTAGAAATGAGTTACTTTTTTTTTTTTTTAATGCTCATCAGGTTTGAGGAGTTTACAGTGGGTAGGTAGGGGGCAGGGGGAACCTGAAAGGTGTAGAGAAATAGGTGGCACTTTGGGGCATTCGTTCCATCCATAATGTAACTTCGTCTACCCCATTTTGGCCTTTTTGTTTATAACCTGTGACTCCATCAAGGTCAGTCCAAGAGATTAAGAATAATAATAACTACTCGTTATTAACTTCACAAAAAGAAATGAAATCATATTCACTAATAGTGAACAATTTCAACCCTATTTAAAACATGAAAATGAATGAAACAATGAATGTTACACACTGGTGATTTTAATATATATATATATATATATATATATATATATATATATATATATATATATATATATATATATATATATATATATAGAGAGAGAGAGAGAGAGAGAGAGAGAGAGAGAGAGTATGTGTGTGCTTATGAAGTTGTGGAAATATCCTGCACAAAAAATTGATCCTTTAACTTAGCAGTTGAAAACTAACTGAGGTAGCGACTAACTGTTTGTTTTTCTGTAAAGCCAACCCTACGGAAAACGTCCTTTTGGTTAACAAACACACACACACACAAGAGAGAGAGAGAGAGAGAGAGAGAGAGAGAGAGAGAGAGAGAGAGAGAGAGAGAGAGAGAGAGAGAGAGAGAGAGAATTAGTTTCATAACATTAATATCCAAATGGATTTCCTGACAGAGAACACGGAGGGTCTAACAGAATGAGTTCGCCGCTCGTAAAACTTGTCATTCTGTAGTTTTGATTAACTTAAAAGTTTTTAATCAAATATATATATATGATTCAGACAAAAAAAATAATAAAAATCGCAGCGCTAAATGAGCTGTTGACCTAATCTGATGCTCAACCCGGCCAGAACGGCGTTTTTATTTTTTTATTGTCATTTTATTTTGGCAGGATGAATCCGACCTGGTGCACAAAAATGTATGGAATGTACTGTTTTCGAATAAATTATATCACACTATTATGGCACGTGATTATTCTGATGTTAATTCAGTTTCATGTTAATGAAATCGCTCATTTCCAACCATTTGTAACCCGAAGAGTAATCTAATTCAGATTAGCTGACTAGTAACAGGAGTTGCCATGTTCTATATAGCATTCAAATTAGGTAACTAATATTGGGAGTTGTCGTGTATATATAATTCAGATTAGATAACTAATATTAGGAGTTGCCATGTATATATCATTCAAAGTAGGTAACTAATATTGGAAGTTGCCATGCATATATCGTTCAAATTAGGTAACTAATATTAGGAGTTGCCATGTATATATCATTCAGAGTAGGTAACTAATATTGGCAGTTGCCATGCATATATCATTCAAAGAAGGTAACTAATACTGGGAGTTGCCGTGTACATATCATTCAAATTAGGTAACCAATAATGGGAGTTGCCATGTACATATCATTCAAATTAGATAACTAATTTGGGAGTTGTCGTGTACATATCATTCAAATTAGGTAACTAATTTTGGGAGTTGTCGTGTACATATTCAAATTAGGTAACTAATATTGGGAGTTGTCGTGTATATATAATTCAAATTGGTTAACTAATATTGGGAGTTGTCGTGTATATATAATTCAAATTAAGTAACTAATATTGGGAGTTGTCGTGTATATATCATTCAAATTAGGTAACTAATATTGGGAGTTGTCGTGTACATATCATTCAAATTACATAACTAATTTTGGGAGTTGTCGTGTACATACCATTCAAATTAGGTAATTAATATTGGAAGTTGCCATGCATATATCATTCAAACTAGGTAACTAATACTGGGAGTTGTCGTGTACATATAATTCAAATTAGATAACTAATTTTGGGAGTTGTCGTGTATATATCATTCAGATTAGGTAACTAATATTGGGAGTTGTCGTGTACATATAATTCAAATTAGGTAACTAATATTGGCAGTTGTCGTGTACATATCATTTAAATTACATAACTAATTTTGGGAGTTGTCGTGTACATATCACTCAAATTACATAACTAATTTTGGGAGTTGTCGTGTACATACCATTCAAATTAGGTAATTAATATTGGAAGCTGCCATGCATATATCATTCAAACTAGGTAACTAATATTGGGAGTTGTCGTGTATATTTCATTCAAACTAGGTAACTAATATTAGGAGTTGTCGTGTATATATAATTCAAATTAGGTAACTAATAGTGGGAGTTGTCGTGTACATATCATTCAAATTAGGTAACTAATAGTGGAAGTTGTCGTGTACTTATCTTTCAAATAAGGTAATTAATATTGGGAGTTTTCATGAACTTGTAATTCAAATTAGATAACTCATATAGGGTGTTGTTATGTATACTACTGTATAAATCATTCAGATTAGCTGCCTATGAATGAGTTGTTATGTACAACTAATTCATACTAAAAGACTTGAAAATGGAGTTGTCATGTATACAAAATTCAAAACAGATAACTAATAATAGTTAGTTAGTATATGTTATTCAAATTAGCTGGCTAATAACGGGAGTTGTCAATAATAAACAATTCAGATTTAGTTATCTAATAATGAGAACGGGCATGTATATATTATACAGATTCGCTAATTATTTGTATATATTATACAAATTACCTAACTATTTGTACATATACAAATTAGCTAACTATTTGTATATATTCTGCAAATTCGCTAACAATTTGTGTATGTTATGCAAATTAGCTATTTGTATATATTGTAAAATGAGCTAACTATCGATCAGAGTTGCCACAAATATCTACTTCAAACAAATGATTGTTAATGTAAGCTGTCATGGAGGTTTTTTGTCAGGTAATGAAAAGATTAGATTCTGCAAGACGACCAAACAAGAGTTGCACATATATGTAACATTTACCATGCAACAAACTTGAATTTAAAAAACTCTTCATGCGCTAAGTATTTAACAGATCTCGCACATAACCAGCATATTATCGCCTCATAAACATGAGCTATAATGATATTCTGAAACTAACCCAAACACACACACACACACACACACACACACACACACACACACACACACACACACACACACATATATATATATATATATATATATATATATATATATATATATATATATATATATATATATATATATATATATATATATAGAAACTGGTTCACTGAAAATGCTCAAAGTTTCAGAAAAGCAAATTGCACAAGAGACCAGAAACATGGTTTTTCCCAGCAGCAAAAATCACACTTATGACCAGAGATAACTAAATTATACAGGATTTCTATCTACAAGAAATGAAAGAACTCTGCCACCCAGAACACGTCGTAAGGTCGTCATAAGGGTTACAGTGGCAAGCACTTGACCTGAATAACTGAGAGGAAACGACTGATTGCGTGGGAACCCGATTGCGAGGGTTGCAGCGACAAGTGTTAACTAGTCTGAAATATTCTTAGCAAATTACAAATAGAACACTCTGTAATATGATTGCATAGGTTACAGAATTATCAATTATTTGGCGAGGAAAGTGGATGGGAATGGCAAACAGAATCTGTGATAAGGTGGTTACATGGGTTACAAAAATACGAAATAATTTTGAATATAAGGTTGGAGGACAATGGCTTATAAAATACGTAACAAAGGGGTTACGAAGGTTGCAGAAATGATAGAGTTTGTTCTGGGAAAACTTGAAGTAAATATAAACCAAAAAATGCTAATAACTTTGCATAAAAAGCTGGAGAGAAATGACATACAAAATACAATAAGCATCTGGTCTGGGAAAAGTGGAAGAAATGAAAAACGCATAACACATCGTCTTCTTAAAGATCTATATTTCGGTGGTCTCGGTATAATGCTGTATGAGCCGCGGCTTTATGAAACTTTAAACACGGCCCGGTGGTGGCCTATCCTATATCGTTGCCAGAAGGACGATTATGGCTAACTTTTACCTTAAAAGAATAAAAACTGCTCGGGCTAGAGGGCTGCAATTTGGTATGTTTGATGACTGGAGGGTGGATGATCAACATACCAATTTGCAGCCCTCTAGCCTCAGTAGTTTTTAAGATCTGCGGGCGGACAGGAAAAGTGCGGACGGACAGCCAAAGCCGGCACAATAGTTATCTTTGACAGAAAACTACAAACATAAAACATAAAATATAAAGAAAAAATTCAGCAAAAAACAAACTCCTACCTTCCTCATTCACGTCACCAAGTTGCGGCGTCCCCAAACTACTCCCTTTGCCTTTGTGAGAAAATAAAACGCGGAATCGCCCTCAACAACCTCCCCCCCTCTCGCCCGCTGCAGTGACAAAATGAAAAAAAAAAAAGAAAAGGAAAAAAAATCGCCAGGAATGCGAGTGTGAAATACGCCCAATTCATCAATATCTACGCAACATCGCACTAGTTTCCCCATACCGACGATCTAATGGGGGGAAATTGGTGTTAAATTCACATGATCTGATGTGTCAAACATCCTGAAAATCAGATTAATGCTGGGTGACACGACCGGCCCGATATTCCGCCAATGTTGGCGAGATTCTCTCCAATGTTTGGCGGCTCTCTCTCTCTTTCTCTCTCTCTCTCTCTCTCTCTCTCTCTCTAAGCGGCGCCTATTACGTCTTTCAGCCCGGCGCAAATTAATCCAGCGGGGAGAGAGAGATACTGGGTGGGGTAATGGGGTGGGTTGGCCATCGGGAATGTAATGGGAATGGGTGGGAAGAGAGCTGACTGACTGGAAAGAAATGCAGAAGGAATAAGGGAAGAAGGATAAAGATAAGAGGGCACGAGGAAGACGGGAAAAGATGTGTCGCGTAAATTAAAAAATTGATAGGATTTAACAAAAGTCGAAAAGGGTTTGAACGTCAAATAATAACAGGGGAGGAAGTGAAAGATGTATTAGAAGTATAACAAAATAAATATAAAAGAGAAATAAAGATGGCAATTTCTAAATTTCTTGAAAAAAACTGAAAAACGAAACTGACTTAAAAAACCTTACAAAAAATGGGAAGAGTATAAAAAAAAAAGTTACACTGCAAGATGCGAAAAAATGTCAGATATAAAAAAAAAGAAATAAAAAAGCGGGAAGGATGGAGGAATAACAGAGGAAATACGAAAGGTAAAACAAGGAGAGATGAATAAATAAATAACAAAAATGGAATTACGGCCGGATAAATAATAAAAGGCCAAATAAATATTAGGAATGCCAACAACGACAAATAATGAGAGACATGAAAGTAACCAAGGAGCAACGCGAAACAGAAACTGAATGTGGGTGGGGGTACATAACGGGCGAAGGGAGGTGGGAGGGGGGATGAGGGAGAGGGGGATTGTAGAGAGGGGGAAGTGAGGGGGGAAAGGAAGAAGAAGAGGAAGAGGGGGGAACTGAGGTAGATAGAAAGGGGAAAAGGAGAGGTATGGCTGCCTCTGGTATGTGGCTCCAAACGTGAGTCTTCCTGAGTGAGTTCGAGTAATGCTGGATAAGGTTCCTACCAACAGCTCCTCCTCCTCCTCCTCCTCCTCTCCCTCCTCCTCCTCCCCCAGGGGAATAAGATCCCATCCTCTACCCCTTCCCCCCAGAGGCCCTCCACCTCCTCCTCCTCCTCCCCCAAGTTATTTCATACCAGAAGTTCTGCCAATTTTCCAGTGGTATGCGGCGAGTCAAGTTACCCTTTCACGCCGGCTGGAGATCACTACACAACCAGCTCGCAATAGCGCGCGCGCGCGCATACATACGTACGTACATACGCATGCACAAACAGATGCCGCTTTTCCCCTAACCTTCAGCCCCACCCCCCAAAAAAAACTATACGATAGAGGTTTGTGGAGCGCAGGTATACCTTGAAAATGCCCATATAAAAAGTTTGTTTTATAATCTTTATAAGCATTCGTGTTATAAAAATTAGTAACTAGATTAATAACCCTCCCCCGCCCTTCTCTCTCTCTCTCTCTCTCTCTCTCTCTCTCTCTCTCTCTCATTACACAATCACTGATCTTCGCATAAATTGATAAAATAAACTGATAAGTTGATATATTAAATGAATCAGAAATCCTTCGATGTCAGGTGATTCTCTCTCTCTCTCTCTCTCTCTCTCTCTCTCTCTCTCTCTCTCTCTCTATAGCTTCAGTCATGTTTCAGTTAACCTCCTAGTACCTCTGCTGACCCAACAGTGCATCATGTACCTAGAAGTAATTAGACTGTGGTGAGTCGCCACAAATATGGAGAAGGGCTCGGAGTAAGCAGAGTCAACTCTCTCTCTCTCTCTCTCTCTCTCTCTCTCTCTATATATATATATATATATATATATATATATATATTTCTCTCTCTCTCTCTCTCTATATATATATATATATATATATAAATAAATATATATATATCTATATATATATATATATATATATATATATATATATATATATATATATATATATATATATATATATATATATATATATAGAGAGAGAGAGAGAGAGAGAGAGAGAGAGAGAGAGAGAGAGAAAGAGTATTCACTATACACTGAATATCCTACAGTCCACTTTCAAAGATTAAAAACAGACGGAAGAAATAAAGATATTAAACAATGAAGAGATATTAACAAGAGGGGTTAGAAACTGAACTGCATCGATAGAGAGAGAGAGAGAGAGAGAGAGAGAGAGAGAGAGAGAGAGAGAGAGAGAGAGAGAGAGAGAAAAGAAAGCTTTTATATCTGTTATTTATCTCTTGGTTCCAATTCCACCTAATCTGGGTCAGAACAAAAGGTTTCTTATTCCATTCTTTTTGCCCCGAAAGCTTCTTTTCCCGAGAATCCCCATTCGAACGATAGCAACCGCTGGAGTTTGAGGCTTTGTTCCGTGAATTTCTCTCTCTCTCTCTCTCTCTCTCTCTCTCTCTCTCTCTCTCTCTCTCTCTCTCTCTCTCTCGATGCAATCTTTGCAATTAAGGTGCATTGTGCAACTGCCAACCGGTGTGTAAGTGTATTCGCATACACAAGAAGACTATCCGCGTTATTTTCGTTTTTGTAATCTGCCAGGTGTAAACAAATCTTCCCTTTTACGGTTTTTATAATCTGCTTGGTGTAAATAAGTCTTCCCCTTTTACAGTCGCTGTGCTTGTGCGTATAAATGGATTGTATATATGGAGTCATGCACATCGATATTCAGACATATTTATATATAAGTAGATTTAGTCAAAATAAAAATATGCACAAGTGCAAACACTTTACATATATAAACGTGTGCCTACGCACGCACACATTATATAAATAATATATATTATACTGTATATATGTATATATATGTATACATATATATATATATATATATATATATAATGTATATATATATATACTCGTATATATATAAATAAATATTATATATATATATATATATATATATATATATACATACATATACATACATATATACATTAATTAATCTTCATGACCAAAAAACCAAACAGGCAGCGTTAGATCATCGTCTGATGGAACCAACTTACACATCTACTCAAGAGAAGAGACAATCACAACAAATATCAGTATAACCTTAAGAGAATGACTTCCTAGAGGAAATCTGTTCTACCTCACAGAGTGGTTGGCTAAGAAAGCGTCCCACAAGGGTGATTTCTGGCATCTTTTAATATCCTTCAGTCAAATTCTGATTTACACCAAAAGGAAAGTGTTTTCAATATTTCTTGTTCTTTTAATCAACCTGATGCGTGCCTATAAATAGGGATAAATCATGAAGGTTTTCAAGTTTCTTTTAAACATTAATGTGAAATAGTAAATGATATTCCTTCAACGTTTCCTTTTAGTCTGTATTTATGTGATAAAGAATGTCACCAGCATCATTACCAGTATTATTATTATTATTATTATTATTATTATTATTATTATTATTATTATTATTATTATTATTATTATTATTATTAAACGTTTACCAACATCATTAGCAATATCAATCGTTCATTATTATCGTTATTATTATTACACCAAGATTTGCAGATTAAGGATAACGTCTACAATGAAACAGACATCTTGACCCACCCGATAAAATCTCTTCTCTCTCCTTAAAAACAGATTAATTTCTCTAATGATCCGTCTCGCTTCCACATAGTGAGTTTGTTCACAACATCATCAAACATTCAAGAGGCATTTGTTCTTTCCACGGAATAACTTAACATCAACATCATCAAGGGCGGGGGGGGGGGGAATTGAAGACTTCAGCTTCAGAAGAAAATAAGTCCAATTAATAACCCGTATATAAACATCTAGTTACGTCAAAGCGTAGTAACGCATTCAGCTTCGGAGTTACGTAACGACATCAGTGTTATTATCGTCATGCTCGTGTACCGAAATCGTTATAAAAATGCCGGTAGTGTTAGTTGGGGGGGGGGGGTCGAGACGCCAAGTCCCGACCCTAGGACGTTACGTACCGTCCAGAGGCTCGGGGCCAGTCGTGATACAGAGGTTAGTCCAGAGCTGGACGTTTGTGTTTGCGTGCGTATGAGAGAGAGAGAGAGAGAGAGAGAGAGAGAGAGAGAGAGAGAGAGAGAGAGAGAGAGAGAGAGAGAGAGAGAGACAGAATAACTAGTATTAATTGTATTTTTGTTTAATATGCTAAAATCATGTATGATAATCAAATGAAATCAGGAGGAGGGGGAGGAGGAGGAGGAGGAGAGAGAGAGAGAGAGAGAGAGAGAGAGAGAGAGTAAATAACTATTATTAATACTGATCTTTTTAGAATATACTAAAATCATGGATAATAGTTAAATGCAATCTGCCACTAATATCAGGAGGAGGAGGAGGAGGAGGAGGAGGAGGAGGAGGAGGAGGAGGAGGAGGAGAGAGAGAGAGAGAGAGAGAGAGAGAGAGAGAGAGAGAGAGAGAGAGAGAGAGAGAGAGAGAGTATAACTATTATTAATACTGATCCTTTCAAAATATGCTAAAATCATGGATAATAATTACATAAAATCTGCTACTAATATCAGGAGGAGGAGGAGGAGGGAGAGAGAGAGAGAGAGAGAGAGAGAGAGAGAGAGAGAGAGAGAGAGAGAGAGAGAGAGAGAGAGAAGGTTAATACCGTATTCACGTAATTCTAGATAAATCACGGATGATCCCCTGATTTCCATGAGCAAAAAAACTTCAGCAGCCTACGCCGAAGGTAACACGGGTAATGGGGTTGCTGGGTTTGTTTCTCAACTCGCTTTCCTTTTAATGTCGTCTGGCTACGTTATGCTGCTTTGTCTATCTATCTATCTATCTATATATCTATCTATCCGTCCATCTACATACACACGTATACATTATATATATGTATATATAAACTGAGCATATATATATATATATATATATATATATATATATATATATATATATATATATATATATATATATATATATATATATATAGAGAGAGAGAGAGAGAGAGAGAGAGAGAGAGAGAGAGAGAGAGAGAGAGAGAGAGAGAGAGAGATACATACATGTTTTTGTACATATATACATTTATATATACATATATAAATATATATATATATATATATATATATATATATATATATATATATTTATGTACAGTATGTATATGTATATATACATGTATAAATGTACACAAATATGTGTGTATTTATATATCTATATATATTATATAATGTATATATACACATGTGTGTGTGTGCTCCAGCGTATTTTCACACTTTACACAAATTCCAACGTCCTCATTTTTCCTTCGCTTACTTGACCTGTGCCGTGGGAATGAACGATAATATAGAATAATAAAAAATAAAGAGAGCGAGAATTACGACGCACAAGTCTTCGCTTCTCAAAAAAAAAAAAAAAATAAAATAAAATAAACCGGAAAAACTGAACGAAAATAAAACTCCGAGCGTTCATTTTTAAGAAATCAAATCGAAGAATCAAGAAAATATACGAATCGTTCGGGGAAAAATAAACGTAAAAACTGAAAAATAAAGACGAAAGCTCAATTTTTGGGTTGTGAAAATTGAGAGACTGAGAAAAATATACACGACTTATTCAGGGCAAATATACGCGGGTTTTTTCCTTAATGGAAATTAACCCGCGAGCGAATTTTCCCATTTGCTCTCATTGCTGGCAGGTTAGAGGGAAAAATAAAACTATATTTTTAATGGACGGTAATGTCTGTAATGCGCCGGCGAGGAATTTTATTTAGATTTTTAAATATTTTTTATTTTTTCATTCTGATTTCACTTATTTTGATGATGAGGGAATTATCAGCTTTGTCTCTGTGCGGCTTGGAATACGGTGGAAGTGTAATAATAATAATAATAATAATAATAATAATAATAATAATAATAATAATAATATAATTTTATTTTCAATCTGAATTCATTTATTTTGATGATTAGTTAGGGAATTATCAGCTTTGTCTCTGTACGGCTGGAATACGGTGTAACTATAATCAGCATGATGCTAATAATAATAATAATAATAATAATAATAATAATAATAATAATAATAATAACAATAATAATAATAATAATAATAATAATAATAATAATTTTTATTTTTCATTCTGAATTTATTGATTTTGATGATAAGGGAATTATAAGCTTGAATACGGTGACACTATAATAATAATAATAATAATAATAATAATAATAATAATAATAATAATAATAATAATAATATATTTTAATTTTTCATACTTAATTCATTTATTTTGATGATCAGGGAATTACAGGCTTTGTCTCTGTACGGATTAAATAGGATAATAATAATAATAATAATAATAATAATAATAATAATAATAATAATAATAATAATAATAATAATATATTTTTATTTTTCATTCTGAATTCATTGATTTTGATGATAAGGGAATTACAAGCTTTGTCTCTGTACGGCTTGAATACTGTTTAACTATAATCAGCATAATAATAATAATAATAATAATAATAATAATAATAATAATAATAATAATAATAATAATAATAATAATAATATATTTTTTATTTTTCATTCTGAATTCATTGATTTTGATGATAAAGGAATTACAAGCTTTGTCTCTGTACGGCTTGAATACTGTTTAACTATAATCAGCATAATAATAATAATAATAATAATAATAATAATAATAATAATAATAATAATAACAATAATAATAATATGTTTTTATTTTTCACAGTGAATTCTGACGGTAAGGGAATTACAAGCTTGGTCTCTGTACGGTGTGAATACTGTGTAACCATAATCAGCATGATGCCAATAAATAATAATAATAATAATAATAATAATAATAATAATAATAATAATAATAACAACAACATGTAAAAGATAGATTCTTTATTCCTTATCATAATTTCTACCCTCCCCCATGAATAATTAATACCTTGCTCATACAATCACGCTGGATAGAAGCAAAGTATCATTTTAACAAAATGCCGACTTAATGGCTGGTTTCATCTCTTAAATACTTCTTTTTTTATCCGACGATAATGGGACTACGACCTTTCCGTCTGTGTCATGCAACCTTTATCACTGACATATATGAGAAATTTTTTTTTTTTTTAGAGAATTCGAACGTAATGGATGTAGCTTCCAGAATTTTTTTTTTCTTTTTTGCTACAGGAGGGATCTGAAAGCATTAATAATATAATTAACGTGATAAAATACGCATTAATAATACAATTAAGGTGAGAAAAACAAAATGAATTTTTGTTCCCATGTGCGAAAATCCGTAAGGGAATCCTTTTCATTTGCATAAACAATAAAATCTTAATGGATTTCAGGCATAGTGTCAAAGCTAATAATAATAATAATAATAATCATAATAATAATAATAATATGGAATGGAATATAAGATTCAGACCAAAGGCCAAGCGCTGGGACCTATGAGGTCAAACAGCACTAATAATAATAATAATAATAATAATAATAATAATAATAATAATAATAATAATAATAATAATAATAATAATTACAATAAAATCTTAATGGATTTCAGGCATAGTGTCAAAGCTAATAATAATAATAATAATAATAATAATAATAATAATAATAATAATAATAATAATAATAATAATAATAATGTGGAATGGAATATAAGATTCAGACCAAAGGCCAAGCGCTGGGACCTATGAGGTCAAACAGCACTAATAATAATAATAATAATAATAATAATAATAATAATAATAATAATAATTACAATAAAATCTTAATGGATTTTAGGCATAGTGTCAAAGCTAATAATAATAATAATAATAATAATAATAATAATAATAATAATAATATGGAATGGAATATAAGATTCAGACCAAAGGCCAAGCGCTGGGACTTATGAGGTCAAACAGCACTAATAATAATAATAATAATAATAATAATAATAATAATAATAATAATAATAATAATAATACTAAACGTTAGGGCGTATGGCAAATGAAACCAATACTCAAAATTTTTCTTTTACAGATAACTAAAACCGGATGAAAATAACTAAAAAAAAAAAAGGAAAATGCATCATAAATTGCAATAATAATGATGCAATGAAACACAGGGCTTATACTGTAATTAGCTTATGGCTTCCCTTCAAGTTTTGTGAATCAATATCAACAAGCAGGAAAATCAGTCTGAGCGCATACTTCTGCAAATTCAAACCTATATTAGCACCCAGTTTTGTCTGCCACGAACGATTAGAAGTTGGGATTCGAACGCAATTGCCCTGGGTTGGAGGACAAAGAGTCCTTTCTCCTACAAAGTCAAACAAAGAGTCTTTCTCCTACAAAGTCGAACACAGAGTCCTTTCTCCTATAAAATCAAACAAAAAGTCCTTTCTCCTACAAAGTTTAACAATGAGTCCTTTCTCCTACAAAGTTTAACAATGAGTCCTTTCTCCTACAAAGTCAAAGAGCACTTTCTCCTACAGAGTAAAACTAAGAGTCCTTTCTCCTACAAAGTCAAAGGGTACTTTCTCCTACAGAAAAAACTAAGAGCTCTTTCTCTTACAAAGTCAAACACAGAGTCCTTTCTCCTATAAAATCAAACAAAAAGTCCTTTCTCCTACAAAGTTTAACAATGAGTCCTTCCTCTTACAGAGTCAAACAAAGAGTCCTTTCTCCTACAAAGTCAAAGAGTACTTTCTTCTACAGAGTAAAACTAAGAGTCCTTTCTCCTACAAAGTCAAAGGGTACTTTCTCCTACAGAGGAAAACTAAGAGTTCTTCCTCTTACAAAGTCAAACAAAGAGTCCTCTCTCCAGCAAAGTCAAACAAAGAGTCCTCTCCCCAACAAAGTAAAAAAAAAGAGTCCTTTCTCCTACAAAGAAAAACAGAAAGTCCTTTCTCCTAAAAAGACAAACAAAGAGTTCTTTCTCTTATAAAGTCAAACAAAGAGTCCTTTCTCCTACAGTAACATTCCTGATCGATCCCAAAATTTAACCACTTGTTGCTAGACACGCAGTGTGAAAGAGAGTGAATTACACACATCGAGAGAGAGAGAGAGAGAGAGAGAGAGAGAGAGAGAGAGAGAGAGAGAGAGATTTGTTTCTTGTAATCACGTGCAGATTTTAATGTTCTCAGACTAGACAGCAATGGACCAGAATACTTCCGAAGTCCTTTAAATAAGAGAGAGAGAGAGAGAGAGAGAGAGAGAGAGAGAGAGAGAGAGAGAGAGAGAGAGAGAGAGAGAGAGAGAGAGAGAGAATTTGTTTCTTGTAATCACGTGCAAATTTTAATGTTCTCAGACTAAATAGCAATGGACCAGAATATTTCCGAAGTCCTTTAAATAAGATAGATAGAGAGAGAGAGAGAGAGAGAGAGAGAGAGAGAGAGAGAGAGAGAGAGAGAGAGAGAGAGAGAGAGAGAGAGAGATTTGTTTCTTGTAATCACGTGAAAATTTTAGTTTCCTCAAATTAGACAGCAATGAACCGGGATTTTTCCGAAGCCATTCAAATAACAGAGAGAGAGAGAGAGAGAGAGAGAGAGAGAGAGAGAGAGAGAGAGAGAGAGAGAGAGAGACAGGGTTTTGTTTCTTGTAATCATGTGTAGATTTCAATGTTCTCACACCAAATAGCAATGGCCCAGGATATTTCCGAAGTCATTTAAATAAGAGAGAGAGAGAGAGAGAGAGAGAGATGCTCCTCGCGCTATCTATCGCCGATGCAATCCGCTATTGTCACCCAGAAAGAAAGAAAGAAAAAAATGGGGGGAACTGTGGTCGATTTCCCAAAATCTCATTACAGTCCTGAAATGGGGAGGTAGTTGCCCAACGCTAATAAGCAACGACAAGTTCCAAAAGAGTTTAAAAGAAGCCCTTTTATAAGACCTAATGCGGAGGGAGGGTTTGGGGGGACGGGGGAAGGGGAGGGAAGGGGAGGCGAGAGGGGGCAGTGGGGTTGGGGAGTACAGGGTGAGGGGACATGTAAGGAAAGGAACATTCATCAAATCTACTTTTATATTAGACTATTCACAGGCGCGTAATACGTTCCTTTCAGAGAGAGAGAGAGAGAGAGAGAGAGAGAGAGAGAGAGAGAGAGAGAGAGAGAGAGAGAGAGCATTTCGGAATGTTCCTCAGATATAATAAGTAAATGCACACAAACATACGATAATATACACATATATGTAGGTCTTTCTTCTCTAGATCGAGAACGGGATATGCTGTATATCAGGTCCACAGTAATATTCAATGGTATTCTTGTTAATTTTATAAAAAGTTACAAAAGGTTGCAAAAGCTTTCGAACCCTGTCCTGGGTTCATCTTCAGTCGAACTAAAAATTATTGACATAATAAGTAAATATGTTAGCTCCGGTTTCAAGTGTGGAACCAGTGGACGACCTCAACGATGTGCTTTTCCAACGGACGAGGCGACAAGCAGGACGGTCAACTATTCAACTAGGTGATTGCTTCTCCTCTTTTATGCATATAAATATGCATAAAAAAATTATCAATGCATGAAAGTTCTCCTTCCAGGAGTCGACAGCTTTAGGGTGAATCCATGTAGCCTACACTTCCATATTCACACTTAAGAGTGCTGAATCAAAGGCGGAGTTAATCATTAAATAAGAATTACCTTTGTGAGACACTTAATTCTAAACGCCTCAAAAACACATTTATTTAACACCTGAAGTGCTCCCTCTTTTCTGTAACACCAGCTCTATTAATTGTCCATTTTCATAAAAACACCTAATAATATATATATATATATATATATATATATATATATATATATATATATATATATATATATATATATATATATATATATATGTGTGTGTGTGTGTGTGTGTATACTGTTGTTATACACACACATATATATATACATATATATACATATATACATACATATATATGTATATATATATATACATATATATATGCTGGTTGCTTCTCTTTTACGGAGAAAAAACTGCTTATTTAATCCAGAAAAAATAAAAAAGAATCGCCCCACTCAAGAAAAAAAAGTGGCTTGTGGGGGATTCAGGTTCCCCACAAGCAATGGCCCAGCTCCCAAATTTTCCTGACCTTTACTATTATACAAATAATAAAAGAAAAAAAGAAAGATAGAAAAATATCTGTAGCCTCCCCAATCACATCCTGCTCGCAAAACCCAACGACTTAAGGCCGCCGAATAAAAAGCTCATTCGCTCCGTCACTCACCACGGGAAAATCGCTCTTACGATCAACCGCCGACAAGCACTTTTTTTTCCCCTCCGCTTAACCGCATCACCTGCAGAGCATTAAAGTGTCATATGACCCGCGAGGGAATGGATGCCCCGAGTCCCACTTCTTCACTTTTACCGGGTTATGATCCGCACTCTGACGACGCCGTCCATTCGCGAGGCATAAAACAACCACTAAAAATAGATTAAGAGATATTTCCCATTGGAAGAGACGCTGAGGTCCCGGCGATTCCGGGGCCACAGCGGAATTTTTGGGGTGGGTGGGTGGGTGGGTGAGGGGAGGGGAGTCGATGAGTGGTGGGATGAGGGAAGAATATTACAAAGAAGCTGCAAGCACACACACACACATATGTATATATATTTATATATATAATATAAATATATACACAAACATTATATATATACTTTTATCGTATATATATATATATATATATATATATATATATATATATATATATATATATATATATATATATATACATATATATATATATATATATATATATATATATATATATATATATATATATATATATATATATATATATGACATTTTTATCACACAGTGGTAACGTCGACTGGAGTTGCTGGATGCGTATGGGTCGCGGGATCGAGACTCGGCAGTGCCCGTCCATTTATCACTTATAAATTCCCCTTTGGTGATAATTCCCCATCGGGGATGTTCCCGAGGCAGCGTGGATTTGATATTAACCAACATTTGTAGCTTCATGAATATATATATATATATATATATATATATATATATATATATATATATATATATATATATATATAAAAAATTTTAAAGCAAAGAAAGATCACTAGATAGAAAAATTGTTGATGAACACAAGAAGTGAAAAAGTTACATGAAGCCATAAAATATTATTATTATTATTATTATTATTATTATTATTATTATTATTATTATTATTATTATTATTATTATTATTATTATTATTATTTCAGTAGATGAAACCTATTCATATGGAACAAACCCACCAAAGGGGTCACTGACTTGACATTCAAGATCTCCAAAGAATGTTGGTTTCAACCTCCTACAGAAGACCCTACACACAGCAGTAACTGATCATGATACTGAGCCAATGATTTTTCATCGCCCTGGGGGAGACGCGAACCCACGACATGAGTGGCACACCACGACACTAACCACTATACCAGCGGACCAGGCAAACGGAAACGAAATAAAATATCGGTTTGTCACGTCATTCACACTTAAAACACTTCAAATGTTGAGGACAGTGTTGCTGATCAGTCGCCAACAATGAACATTTTCAAGTTGCAGCTAATCAAGGCGTGAAAAATACACACTTTCAAGTTGCGGCACTTGACACGAGCAAGTAAAAGCTTTCAAGTTTTAGTCTTCAAGATAAGTTAATATTTTTATACCACTGCAAAGGACATCTATGTAGTGAGTCAACAATTCCTCTTAGTAGGGTGAAATACTACTTAAAAAGGACAGAACAATTTTGTTAAACATATCCTGCTTATGTCGCAGATTACTTTCCTTGATTTCAAAGATCAGAAAATTCTTATCTGCTTCTGTTGCAAATATGACGACTTCAATATAATCTCGCCTCTCCTAAGAGGCGTATCTATGGCCCCCTTCAGAGCCATGCCCGACTATTTTCACTTCCATTTTCCCTTTTATTTGATTATCCTTTAGGCCTGAGTTACGCTAAGAACTCACCCCGGGTCGGCCTCCCGTTGGCTGGCACGGATAAATTAAGCGTTCGGATGCTTCCAGGTAAGAAAATAATTTACCCAAATAGACACTTTCTGGTGGCACGTCCGGAATTGCCAATAGGCCTCCAAGTAGGCCTCGGTCCTTACATTCGTCAGTCTCTGGCCTGCAGTACTTCTGTACAGATTCGTGCAGACTTTTCCCAAAAGAATTTTCACTGAAAGATATTTCCTTTAATTTTTTTTTAACTCAAGTGGCCCAAAATTCATGATAAATACATTAAACAGCATTAACAACGATAAAACGCAATATGAATGTTACGGCAAACACGAAGTTTTTGGTGGTAAGACTATCAAAAGAAATACAATTTACGACATGCAGTATTTTCCTTAAAAATCAACTATACCTTGTTGGCCAGGTTTCTAAAAAAAAAAAAAAAAAAAAAAAAAAAAAAAAAAAAAAGTTTCTTCGGCGCAATCGAGTTTTCTGTACAGCCGCTACAGCGGATAGTCAAGGCCACCGAAGATAGATCTATCTTTCGGTGGTCTCGGTATAATGCTGTATGACCCGCGGCCCATGAAACTTTAACCAAGGCCCGGTGGTGGCCTATATATATATAAATGTGTATAAGTGCTTTTTATCATATATAATTTATATATATAATAAAAAAACTCAGGCACACACATATATAATACATATAAATAAAAATCATAACCCGCAACATATTAACAATAGTCACGTACAGCCAACACACACACACACACACACACACACGCACAGTGCCTCCTCTCTCTCTCTCTCTCTCTCTCCTTCTGTCCAAAGAGAGCTAGCTGTCTGTCACATTGTTGAAACGGCAGTAATGTGACAGGTCCTGAAGTATCCCGTCAAAGCAGTATTTTCATATGAGTGACAGGCCTTGGGTTGTTTTTTTTTTTTTTGTGGGGAGAGAGTGGTGGTGGGGGGGGGAGAAGTGGAATATGTTTTATCCATATTTCTGGCATTATGGGACAGACAGCGCCATCTTTCGAAAGTGGGGGAGGGGGGGAAGGGGAGGGGGATGGAGGTTGGCTACATGTTTACTCGAGGTTATTTTTTTTTATTTCTATTTTTGGAACTTTTTTTTTCAAAGCTGCTGTTAAAGCCTTTCTATTTAATTGGCGAAGAAGGAAGAGTTTGCGGGAGGGTTGGCTAATGGATTGGAATATTCCTTTTCTGTTCGTTTTTATGTAGGAAGAAAAGTGGGGTGTGTGTGTGTGTGTGTATATGTATATGTGTGTATATATATATATATATATATATATATATATGTATATATATATATATATATATATATATATATATATATATATATATATATATATATATATATAGATATATATATATATATGTACACACACAAACACACTCACACATATATGTACACACATTTATATATATGTATATATATACATATACATATATATAGGAACATACGCACAAACATTTGGTATAAGAAGCACACACAGAAACAGAGAAACACACACATAGAGTACATATATATATATATATATATATATATATATATATATATATATATATATATATCTTGTTAAGAATAAACGTTCCTCCCTTCCTTGTATAGTAATTTCAGCAATCAAATTCGAATTAATCTGTTGTTCCTCTGTCTTTCGAATCGGGCGTCTCAGGGAAAACCACGCTTTTTTGAACCAGTACCCAGCCGTTAGGCGTCGGTACTTCCCACCTACCCCCCAACATCGCGTGATCCCGAAGAACAATACCCAAAACCCCTTTACCCTTTTTTCCCATCACGCGATGGGGGGAGACATGTAGGGATTGGGAAGGGCAGAAGGGCATTTAGGGCTGTGGAACAGGTAGTTTTTGATTCTATAGGCATATAATGATAAGTGTGCTTCTCCCATACCCTCCTTGCTGGCTTTCTGACATGCTTGCAGGTACAGCTGGGCCCCCCCGCCCCCTGCCGAATGCGACCTGCTTTTCAAAAGCTGGGCAGGGATTCTTCTGACTTCATCTGGAGCGGACGCTCTGCGGACCCCTCCATCTCCGCTGGTGTGGCGATCGTCGACGAACAGCCAATCCGATTGTAGGCGCCTATAACAACCATAAAAGGTTCGTACGTTTGCGAGTAGTCAATTAGCCAGCCCTGTCCCTTGTACTTAACTCCTTAATTTCCATTTCTTTCAAACTTTTAACCTCTTCCTCCACGAAACAATCTTCCCTTTGTCAAAATCTTGCCTGTATCCCCTGCCTTGCCATTTACGTACCTGGAATTTGAGTAAAGGTCCCGATATAGCAATCATTTATCCCTCCACCAGTGCAATCCAAGGGCTATTTAAGTTATTTAAGTTAAGTGATACCAGAGTACGTTAACTTTGGGCGCGCATAATTATTTGTTCATGGTTACCGCACACGCTGCTCCGATTCTCAGATCATATTTACGTGCTTTCATTAAAAGCACCTTCTAGGTTACGTTATGTGTTGGGTGATCTTCGGTAGGAAGATTCCATTTCCCTTAGTTTGAGCAGGGCTAACGCAAAACGTCTCTTTCAGGAGGAGACACGAGACACGTGGTACGATCGCAAAATTCCATGCTTCCATACCCACCTGCCACCACATTTCCTGGTCGTAGTTCAGAGAAGTTTCCGTTGTGGCCAACTATTCTTATGAAGTATTTCCTCCATCCTGGAACACCATCATATGCGTTACTATCTCACCTAATCAGGGCAGACTGACTGTGATTATTATCACTGAACTGAATATTGCAGATTGGCCCCATTTTTATCCACTTGCTTGTTGCCAATTCATGTCATTATTGTTGCTGTGCCCTATTCTGAATCTGCCCCTCAGTGATTATGTTGTATGGTGTCTAAATGTTGATTTGCTAAGTTTCTATAAA
>NC_089741.1:25323991-25326491 GCF_040412425.1 Macrobrachium rosenbergii
TCGTCATAATGGGGTTCGGATTCCACAATAAGCTGTAGGTTGTATTTTCCAGCTTTAAATTAAGCATTTGATGGTTGGGATGCTTGGGAAGATATAACAATATATATGCGTATATATATATATATATATATATATATATATATATATATATATATATATATATATATATATATATATCCAGAAGCTGGAATCAGTTCTAAATAATATAGAGTATTTTTATTACCATTTTCATTTTGTTCTCGAGATATTATTAATCACTCTGATATCAACCAGCGTTGAATTTAGTGCGGGAAAGAAAAACGCAGCCAGTCACCCGTTGGACTCATGCAGAATGCAGATTAAGTCCTAAAATGCAAGAAATTTATTGCAGAATTGCGCGACGAAAAAAAAAAAAACTCCGCATTAACAAATGCAAAAACGCGCTGCGCAATCTGAATAACCTTTTCCCCGTCACATAAAAGCTTCCACTGAAAACTTCTTCACGTTTCAAACAGAGCTTCGCTAACTTTTCATTTCATCATGAGTATTCAAACGCATTTCTTTATTATTCGGGCTTTTTGAAGAAGTTTTTTTTTTTTCTCTCAGTCTGAGAAAAAGTGAAAAAAAACGAGAAAAAAGGTGGGTAACTAGTAGCTTATGCAAATTCCCAGGTCAGCGATCCTTTGCTGTTTTACGAAGGGAATTTCTATTCCCCCTCTCTCTCTCTCTCTCTCTCTCTCTCTGTGACATATGAGCACGGAAAGAAATGACATTCTCTTTTTCATTCACTCCTGAAGTCTTCAGTTTGAGAAAAGTCATGTTTTGACTAACATACAGACATATACCTGCGTGTGTACATGTATGTGTATATATATATATATATATATATATATATATATATATATATATATATATATATATATATATATCTATCTATCTATCTATCTATCTATCTATATATATATATATATATATATATATATATATATATATATATATATATATATATATATATATATATATAGAGAGAGAGAGAGAGAGAGAGAGAGAGAGAGAGAGAGAGAGAGAGAGAGAGAGAGAGAGAGAGAGATGCTTATCCATTATTAAGAAGCACAAATTCCAAAATACAGCCCATAATTACAGGAAACCTTACCAAACAGCGCAAAACGACATACACACAAATGCTAGTAGCAACACGTGTATTCCACATATGCAAATGAGCTGGGAACGGCCCGGAATTTCATACCCTATTATCTGTTGTTATCATTTCTTTGACTTGAGAGTTTCTGCGACGCTTCTGATGAAGCTGATAGCGGTAACGACAATTATGTCGATGAATTCCCACTCGCCGAGTGAGTGGAAGCGAGGAATACTCGTTCTACAGCCTCTTTGTTTCGTTGTTCGAAACGTGAGGAAATTCGCAAGGTGCAAAAGCCTAGAGATACGCAGAGTACAGAATTTAGGCCAATTCCAAGCGCTGGGACCTATGCGGTCATTCAGCGCTGGAACGGAAATTGACAGGAAAAAGGTTTGAAAGATGTCACAGGTGGAAAACCTCGCAGTTGAACCATGAAACATTATTGTTAGGAGAGAGTGCAAAGTAAGATGCAAGGAAGAGAATATAAACGGAGGTACAATAAAAGGAATGAAAGGGGATGCAGCTAGGGGCCGAAGGGACGCTGCTAAGAACTTTGTGTGATGACTACAGTGCACAGCGTGAGGTGCACTGACGGCACTACTCCCCTCCGGGAGACAGGATATTTTTCTCCTCAAGATAAGCTAGAATGGGGGCGTTGCGAGCCATGATTTCAGAATTCCAATTCCAGAATTCCAGATGATTTAAACAAAAGGGCCTTGATATAAAGGGAGGTCAGGTCGGCAACGTGACCTCGTTCTGATACTCTGGTTCGAATCTTGCTAAGGACGTCAGAATTACTTCATATTCTTGTAGTGGGATCCAAGGCTTTGTAATGACAAGAGTAGCCAAAAAAGTATGAAGAATATAGGGAGCAATCAATTACATGAAAAAAATAAGAGGTGAACAGTCCTCTATTTATACAGGGTGGAGATATGGTGCTGGTAAGGCATCTGCATGTTGTGTATTAAACCTTGTGGAGGTTTTTATACACAGTTGGTTAATCATAAACTTAGTAGTGAAGCTACTCCCACCAAAACCGTCCTAGCATTAACAATATGTATTTTTGTATTTATATATAATATGCATATATATATACATATATATATATACACACACACACACATATATATATATATATATATATATATATATATATATATATATATATATATATATATATATATATATATATATATATATATATGAAACTTATGCTTGAGGGTGTAAATTTTTGAGGCCACATAGACAAACATACATATAACAACAAAAGATGAAGGAAGTACAGAGACCCTGTCCCTATCTGAGGATGGGAAATAATGACATGGAAAGAGGTACACAGGAAAATACACCTATATCAGGATAAGGATGGGAAATAATGATGTG
>NC_089741.1:25328991-25353991 GCF_040412425.1 Macrobrachium rosenbergii
TGTCTGTCTGTCTCTGTCTGCCTGTCTGCTCTCTCTCTCTCTCTCTCTCTCTCTCTGTTTGAATATCTCTCTCTCCCTCTGTCTGTCTGTTTGAATATCTCTCTCTCTCTCTCTCTCTCTGTTTGAATCTCTCTCTCTCTCTCTCTCTCTCTCTCTCTCCCCCCAGCCTGTATGTCAGACTCTGTCTCTGTCTCTCTGAATCTCTGTGTCTGTCTGTCTCTGTCTGCCTGTCTGCTCTCTCTCTCTCTCTCTCTCTCTCTCTCTCTCTCTCTCTCTCTGTTTGAATATCTCTCTCTCCCTCTGTCTGTCTGTTTGAATATCTCTCTCTCTCTCTCTCTGTTTGAATCTCTCTCTCTCTCTCTCTCTCTCTCTCTCTCTCTCTCTCTCTCTCTCTCTTCACAGTACAAACTCATTTTCTTAATGAAATTATTCGCGAGTCTATCAAACGTGTAACCTCAGCATTTAAAAAATCAACGGACATTTATCCCGCAAACAAAATTATTATTTTATTAAGGCAATTATTCGCGATTCTTGCAACAGCTCATATAATCTTCGCATTAAAAAAAATCAATAAACATTTCTGTAAGATAATCAAGAATATTTCTGTTAGATAATTAAGAATATGTAAATAATCTTCACGTCCGTGCTCATTCATCCCTAATTTTTCACCGAAGCCTCTGACTGGAGGGGAGGTGGGGGTGGGGAGGGTCTGACCGTGAAGGGGTTGGGGACCATTAGGGAGGGGGTGTCTTAATTGCATTAGCTATAAGCAAAGGAGAAGATGAAGAAGAAGAGAGTACTACAGGAAAACGAAGGCTACTGAAGGAGGGGCCGTAACAGCAACAGAAGTAACAGCAACACCAGCATGGATGTTGATAACGTGTTCTGGTTACTTGGGCCAATTACCATTTTTCCCTCTACGGCCCCCTGGGGACGACGAAGGGGGTGAATGGGACCCACCAAAAGGGCTGTTCCGGGGACCCTCTTAATTGAGCCTCTGGGTATTTACGGCAGGGCGTCGGTCGCTAAGAGATCTAAAAATCGCCCCCTAGCAGTTCCCCTGCATCCCTAACCCCCCCTTCCCTCCTGCGCCTCTTTCCCCATGGGTACTATGCCTCCCTGTTTCCCCTACATTCCTAACCTCTCCCATTTCCCCCCCGCACTATGCCTCCCTGTTTCCCTACATCCCTAACCCCTTCCATTTCCCCCCTGCACTATGCCTCCCAATTTCCCCTACAGCCCTAAACCCTCCCATTTCCCCCTTGCACTATGCCTCCCTATTTCCCCTACATCCCTAACCCCTCTCATTTGCCCCTGCACTATTCCTCCCTATTTCCCCTACAGCCCTAAACCCTCCATTTCCCCTGCGCTATGCCTCCTATTTCCCCTGCATCCCTAAACCCTCCCATTTCCCCCCTGCACTATTCCTCCCTGTTTCCCCTACATCCCTAACCTCCCATTCCCCCTGCACTATGCCTCCCAATTTCCCCTACATCCCTAAACCCTCCCATTTCCCCCTTGCACTATGCCTCCCTATTTCCCCTACATCCCTAACCCCTCTCATTTGCACCCTGCACTATGCCTCCCTATTTCCCCTACAGCCCTAAACCCTCCATTTCCCCTCTGCGCTATGCCTCCCTATTTTCCCTGCATCCCTAAACCCTCCCATTTCCCTCCTGCACTATTCCTCCCTGTTTCCCCTACATCCCTAACCTCTCCCATTCCCCCCTGCACTATGCCTCCCTATTTCCCCTACATCCCTAAACCCTCCCATTTCCCCTCTGCACTATGCCTCCCTGTTTCCCTTACAGCCCTAACCCCTCCCATTCCGCCCCCTGTACTATGCCTCCCAATTTCCCCTACATCCCTAACTCCTCCCATTTCCCCCCTACACTATGCCTCCCTATTTCCCCTACATCCCTAACCCTTCCCCTGTCCCCCTTGCACATTCTCCCCCAAGGGCACTGAGGAAGGCCCCTTGTAAACGTCAAAAAGAAAGAAAGAAAAAAAATCCTAAACCCTTCGGCATTAGGCAAAGATAAAGCGTCCCACTTATACAAGGGAAGCTGTGAAACGGCCGTTTACACTCGCGTAGGCTAACGTTAACCCGAACGCCTACAATAACGAATACTTTCGGAGCCGCCATTCTTACCGCAGCAACGGACCTCGGACGCGTCAGAAACCGGAGAGTTCTGAAATAATAAAGAAGGGGCGTTTCATTTAAAGAGAAAGGACTTGAAGCAACCTCCCTCGTCCTGTGGCAGAGGCTTCAACATCAAGTTTTGCAAAGGCTTCAACATCAAGGGTAGCAAAGGCTTCAACATCAAGTGTTGCAAAGGCTTCAACATCAAGGGTTGCAAAACTTCAACATCAAGTGTTGCAAAGGCTTCAACATCAGGTTTTGCAAAGGGTTCAACATCAAGTGTTGCAAGGGCTTCAACATCAAGCTTTGCAAAGGCTTCAGCATCATCGTTGATTTAGGGAGCGCCATTATGCGCGCGAAGCCTTTTTTTTCGCTTGATCCTAAACGATAGTTTTTCATTTGGATGTACGATAATTATACTCATTATGCGGTTTCTCCAAAGAAATGTGGCTCGAGAGAGAAATACAACAGTAAGGAAGCCCGAATTTGGGGGCGTACGTAGGCCTTTGTAGGCCTAAGCCGTGCCTGGTAGCAAGTCAATTGTGACGGAATGCAGGCAAGTAGGAATAGGGCAGGGGGCTAGCACCCTCATCCTAAAGTAATTCCCAGCAAGAACCTGAAGGTTAATACCTTCTGGAGTCACCTTTTACGGAAAAAGGCGAGTATTATATATATATATATATATATATATATATATATATATATATATATATATATATATATATATATATATATATATATATATATATATATATATATATATATATATATATATATATATATATATATATATATATATATATATATATATGCATTATGCATATATATGTATGTATTTGTGTGTGTGTGTATTATATATATATATATATATATATATATATATATATATATATATATATATATATAGATATATATATATAGATATATATATATATATATATATATATATATATATATATATATATATATATATATATATAATGTATAACTGAATCACGAAAATATGCAACGTAACGAAAATGTAAATAAAGGCAAAATCCACGAAGGAAAGAGAAACCAAGGAGTGCTGCAAGGCCTTTCGACTTATCGTCCTTGCAACACTCCATTGTTTCTCTTTCCTCCTTGGATTCTGTCTTTATATATATATATATATATGTAAAAAATCATGAAACATCTTAACAACTACCAGGAGAGAGAGAGAGAGAGAGAGAGAGAGAGAGAGAGAGAGAGAGAGAGAGAGAGAGAGAGAGAGGAGAAATGCAAAGGTAAAAATGACTGGAAAAAATACAACAAAGAAACTTGAGCATTATTAAAATACAGCGAAACGAACAAAGAAATCACAGGATTATCGGATCAACAACTGAAAGGACAAGAAAAAAAAAAAGGAGAGGGAGAAAAAACAATAAACAAATGCGAACACAGAAAAACGCACCGAACAGATTTTGAAGAAATAAATAACGAAGTAAAAAAAAAAATCGCTGAATAATTGATACTACCGAAAGGAAATAAAAGAAGAGAAACAGGATATGCGGACAGAGAACCATAAATAAGAGGAGGAAGAAAGATTAGGAAGCGTTAAGAAGAAGGATTAATGAAAGGGAGAGCGACCAATGAAGAAATAAAATGTAATTACATAAGTGCAAAATTACATTAAAAAATCAATGAGCACAGTAACTATTTTCTGTCAGCCAAAAGAGTGATGAAATCTTGTTAATATAAAAATCATTTAAAAAATAAAGAAAAGAGAAAAAAATTAAAAGGGAGAGCGATCAATGAAGAAAAAAATGCAATTACGGGAGTGCAAAATTACATTAAAAAATTAATGAGCAAAGTAACTATTTTCTGCCAGCCAAAAGAGTGATAAAATCTTAATAAAAAATCATTAAAACACATAAAGGAAGAAGAAAACTTAAGAGTGAGAACGATCAATGAAGAAATAAAATGTAATTACAGGAGTGCAAAATTACATTTAAAAATCAATAAGCAAAGTAACTATTTTCTATCAGCCAAAGAGTGATGAAATCTTGTTAATTAAAAAATCTTTTAAAAAAACAAAGGAAAAAGAAAAATTAAAAGGGAGAGCGACCAATGAAGAAATAAAACGTAATTACAGGAATGAAAAAAAAAATTAATGAAAAAAATAACTATTTTTGGACAGCCGAAAGATAATAAAATCTTGTTAATAAAAAATAATTCAAAAAAGAAAAATTTTAAGCCCAAGTTGACACAGAACAGAAAAAGAAAAAGTGCATAAAAAAATAAATAAAAACGAGCCAAATTATACCTTTCCATGAGGAAGGATATGAATGAAGGATATAATGAACGATATGAATGAAGGATATAATGAAGGATATGAATGAGCAATATAATGAAGGACATGAATGAAGAATATAATGAAGGACATGATTGAAGAACAGAATGAAGGATATGAATGAAGAATATAATGAAGGATATGAATGAAGAGTATAATGAAGGATATGAATGAAGAATATAATGAAGGACATGAATGAACAGAATGAAGGATATGAATGTAGAATATAATGAAGGATATGCATGCAGAATATAATGAAGGTTATGAATGAGATAACGAAAAAACAATAATCAAAGAGAAAGTGCAAAAAAAAAAAAAAAAAAAAAATCCAAATTCTGCATTATCTTTGATGATGAAATTAAAGGAAAGCGAATAAAAAAAGCAAAGAATTAACATAAAAGAAAAAAACTTCAGTTATAAAAGCAATGATGAATGGGAGATGGAGAGATGGTTTGGACGTGTCCTCCGCCCCACCGCAGAGAGAACAGTACACGCTATAATAAGTGTCACCTGGGCTCCTGTAGGGCACCAGCAGAGCTGGAATACCCAGACCTACCTGAATGAGAACTAAAGAAAGGGAGGATGTAGATGAGTGGAGATTTGTGGAAGACAAAGCACGTTATATAATTTAGACATTTCTGAAGAAGTGTCCATGTTAAAAAAGATAAACTTTGAATTTGAATGTTACTATACTAATTCACATAAATACTGAAATTCGGTGGCTTCAGAAATAAAGAAGATGCCATTCATTGCCAAGTTTATTTTTTAACCGCTAAACTATGGTAAAACCTTGGTAGGTTAAATTTCACACCGTCAGCGCAAGGCATACGTTATATAAATTATGTATAAAATTACTGATGAGAAATTACTAATAGTTCATGTGGTAAGTGCATTAGAAAAAAGTTCACTCTACAGAAATTTCATCCAGATGCCTTGATATTCTATTCCATAATAGGCAATTTATGAAATGAATTACAAAAGATAACGACAATGATTAAAGGAAAATCCTAATACGATTATCGACATAATCGTAATGGGAGTTAGGACGTGTCCTTATCAATTAATCCTGTTTTAGCGAAAATACAAGGACATGGTTGAAGATAAACGTAGTTTATTCACCTTCCTACACCAACAATTTACGTAATTTTGTTAATAAAGAGCTCTGTTGGTCTAAATTTCCTTACCAATTTCTTTGGTTTCCCGAGTAATCAGAAAGCAGAACTGAGAAGAGCCATTCTTCTGAAAAACTATAAATATATTCCTCATGCTCCCCACAGCCTCGGAGCTCTGAATACATTGACCTCGCAAGAGGAAAAGCTTGAATTGAATATCGAATTCAGGCCAGAGGTCAAGTACTGGGACCTATGAGGTCATTCAGCGCTGAAAGGAGAATTGAGAATAAGAGGTTTAAAAGGTGTAACAGGAGGAAAACCTCGCAGTTGCACTACGAATCAACTGTTGGCAGAGGGTGGAAAGTAAGCTAGAAGCAGGAGAATAGGAAAAGCGGTACAGTAAAAGGAACGAAAGGGGTTGAGCTGGGGAAAGGCGCGCTGCAAAGAACCTTAAGTAATGCCTGCAGTGCACTGCATGAGGTGCACTGACGGCACTAACCCCACTACGGTGAGAAAAAGCTTTCCAAGATTAGAAGCACGGTTGCGGGAGCGATCGAGGCCGGTGTCGGAGAAGGGATTTTATGAATAAATGCGTCGTTCTCCTTGTCAGTGCTCGGGAAGGCCGTGTTTGTTGCTTTGTTAAACAGCGTGTTTGCGTAAAACAAATGGGTGTCAAATACGGCTAATGGTTTATCGAGGGAGTGGCTACTACCGACGTGAGTTTAAATGGTTAATCACTGGCGTGGCATTACTTACACGCGAATGAATGTGGCAGAGGAAGACCTAAGATGAATGGCAAGAATCAGACCGGTTTTCAAAAGTTGGAACTGGAATTGGAACTGGAATATAGAATTTAGGCCAAATGCTATCAAAAGCTGGAATTGGAACTGGAATATAAAATTTAGGCCAAAGGTCAAACGCTGGGACAAATAAGGTCATTCAGCTCCGGAAGGGAATTTGAGGGTAAAGAAGGTTTGAAAGGTGTAACAGGGGGGAAAACCTCGCAGTTGCACTGTGAAGCAGTTGTTAGGAAAGGACGGAAAATAAGATGGAAGAAAGATAATATGAAAGGAGGTACAGTAAAAGGAATGAAAGGGGTTGCAGCTAGGAGCCGAAGGGACGCGGCAAAGAAGCTTAGGTGATACCTACAGTGCACCGCGTGATGTGTACTGATGGCGCTACCCCCAGGGGGGGGAGTCTGAAGTGAATTCTCCAAGAGGCCACGTGAGAAACTACCGAATTATATTTTTCAAAATTACGCGGACTTCGGGACTCTAATTACTGAGAGAGAGAGAGAGAGAGAGAGAGAGAGAGAGAGAGAGAGAGAGAGAGAGAGAGTGTTAATTTAATTTGGTCATCCGAAAGTTTTAATTTGGTCACCCGAGAGTTTTAATTTTGGCCACCCAAGAGTTTAGAGCTTTAATTTTGGGCACCCGAGAGTTTTAGTTTGGGTCACAGAAGAGTTTTAATTTTGGTCATCCGAGAATTTAGAGTTTTAATTTTGGTCACCCGAGAATTTAGAGTTTTAATTTTGGTCACCCGAGAATTTAGAGTTTTAATTTTGGTCACCCGAGAATTTAGAGTTTTAATTTTGGTCACCCGAGAATTTAGAGTTTTAATTTTGGTCACCCGAGAATTTAGAGTTTTAATTTTGGTCACCCGAGAATTTAGAGTTTTAATTTTGGTCACCCGAGAATTTAGAGTTTTAATTTTGGTCACCCGAGAGTCACGGAAGACTGATATTGTATTATTTAGGTAAAAACTTTCTTTGATACTATTAAGCCTCACGGTTCGATTTACCAATTTAAACAAAATATATACTTGAAAACTTAAGTACATCTTAGTTTAACCAGACCACTGAGCTGATTAACAGATCTCCTAGGGCTGGCCCGAAGGATTAGACTTATTTTACGTGGCTAAGAACCAACTGGTTACCTAGCAACGGGACCTACAGCTTATTGTGGAATCCGAACCACATTATGACGAGAAATGAATTTCTATCACCAGAAATAAATTCCTCTAATTCTTCACTGGCCGGTCTGAGAGTCGAAAGCTGGGCCAACAGCGTGCTAGCCGAGAGCTCTACCCACTCCTCCAATGAAGAACTATATATATACCTGAAACATACCACTATGTAATTCAGGATGTTTGAGTCATTGTATTTTGCCAATGTCTTTCAAACCAATTGACTGATTGGTATGGTACTTTGAAACAGAGCTCTTCACACCCTCCCCTAATTTTTGATAAAAAATTCCATGTCCAAACAGAGATTTCAAAGGCACTTTACTCTTGAATTTTAGGACATAGCCAAACCTAGCCAGTCAAGATCTACGAATTCATTCGGATAAGCACTTCCCGGGGTACTCATCCCTCCCAACACAAGTTCAATAGCACCCAAGCTCGTGCGTCCGAAAGCGTTAATCAGCTTGCTGGCTACACCATCAAATTCAAGAGTAAAGCGACTGGAAAAAAGCTGAATTTGGCAGCTGAATTTATGACCAAAAATTATGGGAAGGTGAGAACCACGCTGTTGCAAAGTAACACACCGATTCATCTATTAATTTGGAAGATATCGGCAAAAAACGATGACTCAAACTTCCTGAAACACATAGTAGATAAAACACCAACTCAGTGCGGGAAGGGCAGAATAAAGCCAGTTGCCTTAGCGCGGAGGGGAGAAACCGAGTTGGAAAGGGGAATGGAAAGAAAATTAATCAGATAAGAGACGAACGAAGATTATTCATTTGTAATTTCGATTTCCCATTAAGATCGATTTTTGGGGGTAGCAGACATTTTGAACGAGTTATAAGCAGACACAATAATAAAGATAAATAACTCAGAAATGACACTCAGAAATGGAATATAATGGAATGGAATATAACATTTAGGTCAAAGGCCAAGCGCTGGGACCTATGAGTCATTCAGCACTTAAAGGGAAATTGAGAGTAAAAAGGTTTGAAAAGCGTAACATGAGGAAAGCCTCGCAGTTGCACTCACTATGAAACAATTCTTGAGAGAGGGTGGAAAGTAAGATGGAAGAAGAGAATATGAAAGGAGGTACAGTAAAAGGAACGAAAGGGGTTGCAGCTAGGGGGCCGAAGGAACACCGCAATGAACTTGTAAGTAATGCCTACAGTGCACCGCGCGAGGAAGACTCAGAAATTAACCTAAAAATATTTTGTACATAGTCCATATAAATTCAGGTATTCCACAAAATCATCTACGCCGTTAGTAATGCAATCAGTATTTCCAATATCACTGAATACAAAAGTCAAACCAATAAATAAAGAAAAGAATCAACGTTTCTCCTGAAAAAAAAAAAAAAAAAAATTTCCTTAAAGAACAAAAACCCCTCAAAAAAGAGATTATATTTCCCCTCACATTTTCCTCAATGGTGAAGAAATCCACAATGGTATAAATGTAAATATATAGTAGAAATATATATACCCATAATATATATTTACATTTACACCATAGTGTATTACTTCACCATTTTAGTGACTCAGGCTATTATGAGATTTTTTATGATTTCCCCTCAATGACACGTACAAAAATTCAATGTATTGTGCCATTACCATCCATAACTAAGAAGAAGAAGAAGAAGAAGAAGAAGAAGTAAAAAAATCTGGCTGCAACTGATTCTCCGAGGGTCAAAGGGATGGAACCAATCCTCGGAGATTAAGAAATCGCGTAGGATATGAATCACAGCATCTGGGGATTTTCATTCACGTCAGTGAGTCTGGAAGGATGAGTCATGTTGGCTTCTCAGGGCAAGCTGTCCATCCAAGGCCCATGAGTATGACGTCATCAGTAACACAGGGGAGTTCGGAGATTCGGAAATCAAGACTTCTGTCAAGACTGGGCAGTCACTGCGTCCCTGTGATACCAACCATATGCAATGACATGTGTAGTTCATTTTATTTTAGGCGCTCTGCAGTTGTGTGGTCTAAGAGTTGACCAGCTACTTCTGTGGTCGACGGTTCTGAATCCCCAAGGAAGGAGGTATATACATATATAATATATATATATATATATATATATATATATATATATATATATATATATATATATATATATATACATATATTATATATGTATATACAATATATATATACAATATATATATACATATATATATATATATATATATATATATATATATATATATATATATATATATAAAAACATAAATACATACACACATATATATATATACAGACGTAAGTACACCAGCATTTAAAAACTAACAAAAACAAAAGAATGTTCCAAGAATAAGTTACAGCATCTCTCTCTTGCCAACCTTTTGAAATATATTTTGCATCCATATCTATCAACAAGAAATAGCTGAAATCAACATCAATTCCCCCCCCCAACACCAACATTCCACCAGCCCTCAGGTGAAGTCCAGCTATCTGGCCCAAACCCAACTTGCTTCCTTGTCTTAGGGAGAATTCCTTTTTTGTCTTTTTTTTTTTTTATTTCTTTTAAATTTGCTTTGTTATACAGGAGGTGAGGCTCTGCTAACTCCCGCTGATATGGCTAAACTCTCTCTCTCTCTCTCTCTCTCTCTCTCTCTCTCTCTCTCATTCTCTCATTCTCTCTCTCTTTCTTTTCTTCTGACTCCCGAGACTCACGAAAGCCCTCTCTCTCTCTTTTCTTCTGACTCCTGCTGATAGGCTAGACTCACGAAAGCTCTCTCTCTCTCTCTCTCTCTCTCTCTCTCTCTCTTCTCTGACTCCCGAGACTCACGAAAGCTCTCTCTCTCTTTTCTCCTGACTCCCGCTGATATGGCTAAACTCTCTCTCTCTCTCTCTCTCTCTCTCTCTCTCTCTCTCTCTCTCTCTCTCTCTCTCTCTCTCTCTCTCTCTCTCTTCTAACCCCGCTGATAGAAAAATATAACGAAACATTTAATGAAAAATAGCTTGTTTAACATAGGTCAACATGGTTTTGTACCCGGAAAAAGTACACAAACCCAACTGTTAGCCCACTATGAAAACATATCTAAAAAGATGATAAACGAAAAAGATACAAATGTGGTTTACCTAGACTTTGCAAAAGCTTTTGACAAGGTAGACCGTAATGTATTAGCGAAAAAAATTAGAAAACATAATATTGTGGACAAAGTAGGAAGATGGATAAGAGAATTTTTGCAAAACAGAAAACAGATAGTGATTGCAAACGATGAGAAATCGGGTGAAGCTAAGGTACAAGGTACGGTGTTCGCTGCATTGCTGTTTGTTATTATGATTGCAGACATAGATAGTAATGTTAAGGACTCGGTAGTGAGAAGTTTCGCCGATGACACAAGAATAAGTAGAGAAATTACACGTGATGCAGATAGGAACTCGCTACAAAGAGACCTAAACAAAATATATGAATGGGCAGAGGTAAATAGGATGGTATTTAACTGATAAATTTGAATCAATAAATTATGGTGATAAAGAAGGAATGATATATGCATACAGGGGACCTAACAACGAGACAATCACAAATAAGGAAGCAGTTAAAGACCTTAGTGTGATGTTGAATAGGAACATGTTATGCAGTAATCAAATAGCAATACTATTGGCAAAATGCAAAGCAAAAATGGAAATGTTGTTTCGGCACTTCAAAACAAGAAAAGCCGAACACATGATTATGCTTCATAAAACGTATGCACGTAGTCCACTTGAATATTGCAATATGATATGGTACCCACACTACCAAAAGGATATTGCACAAATAGAGAGTGTACAAAGGTCCTTTACAGCTAGAATAGAAGAAGTTTAGGACCTTGACTACTGGGAAAGACTACAATTCTTAAAATTATATAGTCTCGCAAGGAGAAGAGAATGCTACATGATAACACAGGCATAGAAACACATAGAAGGAATCACCAAAAACATCATGGAGCTAAAAATATCAGAAAGAGCAAGCAGAGGTAGATTAACAGTGCCCAAAACTATACCAAGAAAACTAAGGAAAGCACACAGGACATTAAACCACTACGCACCAGCATCAATAATGCAGCGATTATTCAATGCATTACCAGCTCATCTGAGGAACATATCAGGAGTGAGCGGAGATGTGTTTAAGAATAAGCTCGACAAATATCTAAGCTGCATCTCAGACCATCCAAGATTGGAAGATGCAAAATATACCGGAAGATGCATTAGCAATTCTCTGGTAGACATCAGAGGTGCCTCACACTGAGGGACCTGGGGCAACCCGAACGATCTGTAAGGTCTGTAAGGTAAGGTAAGGTGTCTCTCTCTCTCTCTCTCTCTCTCTCTCTCTCTCTCTCTCTCTCTCTCTCTCTCTCTCTCTCTTTTCTTCTGACTCCCGCTGATATGGCTAAACTCACGAAAACTTTCTCTCTCTCTCTCTCTCTCTCTCTCTCTCTCTCTCTCTCTCTCTCTCTCTCTCTCTCTCTCTCTCTCTCTCGTTTTGGAAGCACCCACCGAGAAGCTTAATGTCGAGTAGAGCGCTGCTAAAAGTCTTTTCGACTTGAAATCCAATTAGAAGTTCGTGAAAATAAATTTCCCCTAAAACTTATCCCGTCCGAGAGGATTTTTTTTCTTTTTTTTTTGGAATGTAGACCTGTTCAAAATTATTCTTCCATTTCCTCAATGTATCTGTATTTCAATGTAGAGCTGTTCAAAATTCTTCTTACATTTCCTCAACGTTTCTTTTTTTTTGGAATGTAGACCTATTCAAAATTCTTCTATTTCCTCAACGTTTTTTTTTTTGAATGTAGACCTGTTCAAAATTCTTCTTCCATTTCCTCAACGCTTTTTTTTTTTTTTTTTATTGTAGACCTGTTCACAATTCTTCTTCCATTTCCTGAATGTTTCCATTTTTTTAAATGCAGACCTGTTCAAAATTCTACTTCCATTTCCTGAATGTTTCTTTTTTTTCGAATGTAGACCTGTTCACAATTCTTCTTCGATTTCTTGAATGTTTCTATTTTTTTTAAATGTAGACCTTTTCAAAAAATTTTCCCGTCTCCTGAATGTTTGTTTCTGTTGTGGAATGTAGACCTCTCCTAAATTCTTCTTACATTTCTTAAATTTTTTTTTAATGTAGAACTGCTAAAAATTCTTCTTGCATTTCCTGAATGTTTCTGTTTTTTGGAATGTAGACCTGTTCAAAAATTCTTCTTCCGTTTCCTGAATGTTTCTGCTTTTTTGGAATATAGACCTGTTCAAAATTCTCCTTCCATTTCCTGAATGTTTCTGCTTTTTGGAATGTACACCTGTTCAAAATTCTTCTTCCATTTCCCGAATGTTTCTGCTTTTTGGAATGTAGACCTGATCAAAATTCTTCTTCCATTTCCCGAATGTTTCTGCTTTTTGGAATGTAGACCTGATCAAAATTTTTCTTCCATTTCCCGAATGTTTCTGATTTTTGGAATGTAGACCTGATCAAAATTCTTATTCCATTTCCTGAATGTTTCTGATTTTTGGAATGTAGACCTGTTCAAAATTCTTCTTCCATTTCCTGAATGTTTCTGATTTTTGAATGTAGACCTGTTCAAAATTCTTCTTCCATTTCCCGAATGTTTCTGATTTTGGAATGTAGACCTGATCAAAATTCTTCTTCCATTTCCCGAATGTTTCTGATTTTTGGAATGTAGACCTGATCAAAATTCTTCTTCCATTTCCCATTTCGAATGTTTCTGCTTTTGGAATGTAGACCTGATCAAAATTCTTCTTCCATTTCCCGAATGTTTCTGCTTTTGGAATGTAGACCTGATCAAAATTCTTCTTCCATTTCCCGAATGTTTCTGCTTTTTGGAATGTAGACCTGATCAAAATTCTTCTTCCATTTCCCGAATGTTTCTGCTTTTTGGAATGTAGACCTGATCAAAATTCTTCTTCCATTTCCCGAAAGTTTCTGCTTTTTGGAATGTAGACCTCATCAAAATTCTTCTTCCATTTCCCGAATGTTTCTGATTTTTGGAATGTAGACCTGTTCAAAATTCTTCTTCCATTTCCCGAATGTTTCTGCTTTTTGAAATGTAGACCTGATCAAAATTCTTCTTCCATTTCCCGAATGTTTCTGATTTTTGGAATGTAGACCTGTTCAAAATTCTTCTTCCATTTCCCGAATGTTTCTGATTTTTGGAATGTAGACCTCATCAAAATTCTTCTTCCATTTCCCGAATGTTTCTGATTTTTGGAATGTAGACCTGATCAAAATTCTTCTTCCATTTCCTGAATGTTTCTGATTTTTGAATGTAGACCTGTTCAAAATTCTTCTTCCATTTCCCGAATGTTTCTGATTTTTGGAATGTAGACCTGATCAAAATTCTTCTTCCATTTCCTGAATGTTTCTGATTTTTGGAATGTAGACCTGTTCAAAATTCTTCTTCCATTTCCCGAATGTTTCTGATTTTTGGAATGTAGACCTGATCAAAATTCTTCTTCCATTTCCCGAATGTTTCTGATTTTTGGAATGTAGACCTCATCAAAATTCTTCTTCCATTTCCCGAATGTTTCTGATTTTTGGAATGCAGACCTGTTCAAAATTCTTCTTCCATTTCCCGAATGTTTCTGATTTTTGGAATGTAGACCTCATCAAAATTCTTCTTCCATTTCCCGAATGTTTCTGATTTTTGGAATGTAGACCTCATCAAAATTCTTCTTCCATTTCCCGAATGTTTCTGATTTTTGGAATGTAGACCTCATCAAAATTCTTCTTCCATTTCCCGAATGTTTCTGATTTTTGAATGTAGACCTGATCAAAATTCTTCTTCCATTTCCGAATGTTTCTGATTTTTGGAATGTAGACCTGTTCAAAATTCTTCTTCCATTTCCCAATGTTTCTGATTTTTGAATGTAGACCTGATCAAAATTCTTCTTCCATTTCCTGAATGTTTCTGATTTTTGGAATGTAGACCTGATCAAAATTCTTCTTCCATTTCCCGAATGTTTCTGCTTTTTGGAATGTAGACTTGATCAAAATTCTTCTTCCATTTCCCGAATGTTTCTGATTTTTGGAATGTAGACCTGATCAAAATTCTTCTTCCATTTCCCGAATGTTTCTGATTTTTGGAATGTAGACCTGATCAAAATTCTTCTTCCATTTCCCGAAAGTTTCTGCTTTTTGGAATGTAGACCTCATCAAAATTCTTCTTCCATTTCCCGAATGTTTCTGATTTTTGGAATGTAGACCTGATCAAAATTCTTCTTCCATTTCCCGAATGTTTCTGCTTTTTGAAATGTAGACCTGATCAAAATTCTTCTTCCATTTTCCGAATGTTTCTGATTTTTGGAATGTAGACCTGTTCAAAATTCTTCTTCCATTTCCCGAATGTTTCTGATTTTTGGAATGTAGACCTGATCAAAATTCTTCTTCCATTTCCCGAATGTTTCTGATTTTTGGAATGTAGACCTGTTCAAAATTCTTCTTCCATTTCCCGAATGTTTCTGATTTTTGGAATGTAGACCTGTTCAAAATTCTTCTTCCATTTCCCGAATGTTTCTGATTTTTGGAATGTAGACCTGTTCAAAATTCTTCTTCCATTTCCCGAATGTTTCTGCTTTTTGGAATGTAGACCTGATCAAAATTCTTTTTCCATTTCCCGAATGTTTCTGATTTTTGGAATGTAGACCTGTTCAAAATTCTTCTTCCATTTCCCGAATGTTTCTGATTTTTGGAATGTAGACCTGTTCAAAACTCTTCTTACATTTCCTGAATGTTTCTGCTTTTTTGGAATGTAGACCTGTTCAAAATTCTTCTTACATTCCCTGAATGTTTCTGCTTTTTTGGAATGTAGACCTGTTCAAAATTCTTCTTCCATTTCCTGAATGGTATTATGTCTTATTTTTTTTTATTTACCGTTCTTTAACTGTTATATTTATTGATTGTTATTTTTCTTTAATATAAAAATGTTCAAACTTCTCTATTTTATAAACTATATTTTAAGAAACTCATATATGAATTTATGAATGGTTTTAATTAGCTACATACCAAATGATAATTTTTGATAACAATTATCAAAGTGTGATAACATCAAGGTATCTGAAAAGTGTTTGTCTGTAAATGGTGCGAATTAGCCACTTAGAAGGAAAGAATGGTTACTATTGGCCATTTTACGTAAAATGGACACACTTAATGACTTGAGAAAACGAACACCTCTAATTAACTAATTATGATTTAAGATTCGTTATAATTTGCCCCTATAATAAACAAGTAAAAAATGAGCCGATGTTTCTTCAGCGCAATCGAGTTTTCTGTACAGCCGCTACAGCGTATACTCAAGGCCACCGAAAATAGATCTATCTTTCAGTGGTTTCGGTATAACGCTGTATTTGCCGCTGCCCACGAATCTTTAACCAAGGCCCGGTGGTGGCCTGTCGTATATCGTTGCCAGATGGACGATTATGGCTAACTTTAACCTTAAATAGAATAAAAAAATACTGAGGCTAGAGGGCTGCAATTTGGTATGTTTGATGATTGGAGGGTGGATGATCAACATGCCAATTTGCAGCCCTCTAGCCTCAGTAGTTTTTAAGATCTGAGGGCGGACAGAAAAAAGTGTGGACGGACAGACAAAGGCGGCCCAATAGTTTTCTTTTACAAAAAGCTAAAAATTCAATTATTAGTCATATGTGAGGAAAGACTGGGTATACTTACTCGTTCATGAAGAAAGAATGGCCACGACCGGCTACTTATGATAAAAAAAATGGCTATAATGAACAAATTACAGTAAACGCAATAATTAGCGCCGTAAGACCTTCTTATCGGAAAAATTACTATTACCAGGCGGGTAATAAGTTACCAGCCAGGTCTCTTAAAGTAACTAAACAACAACTAAAGCCAAAATAATTTATCATTTATGGACGAAATTCGATAAAAAACAGATTTGGATGTTTCTCAAAACCTCATCAACTCTTCCTTGTCACACAATTCTCATCTCCACAAAATTTCATAGAAATCTATTTATAGCAATTTTAAATATATTCCATTGGATTAATTCCTGGATTCGAATCCTGATATACTTCATAATTCATTCAAATATTCCTCTGCTTATCGATCAGGCCACCGAGAAAATTTGATTGAAATCGGTCAATGACGCCTTGAGATAAATTCCTACGAATAAAAATTCTAGATCTGCCATATATAGTTTCACCTCAAAACCTGCGCGCCACTTCATATGCTTACTGAAATTAAATCAAAATTGTAGCCATTTGGCACCACTAGTGTTCTTTTTAAATTTATTATATACGAATTCATATTCGAAATAAATTATTATTATTATTACTATTATTATTATATTATTATTATTAACTCCAGAAAATGTCAGAGATATTCTTCATTCAGATTTTGATATATCTACTGAATCTGTAGACATTAGGAAAGCCTTGCAAACAAATCAAAGGATAGTTGACCCAAAACATTCAACGAACTTCGGTATCGGAGACAATAAAATACTAGATATAACTAAAATAACTAAGCACACTAGAAATAACTAAAAAACTAAGCACACTAGAAATATAACTAAAAGAACTAAGAATACTAGTAATAACTAAAAGAACTAAGCACACTAGAAATAACATTTTAAAATAACTTAGCAAAGAATGTCAACTGTAAAACTTCTTAGTGTAAAATAGCAAACCCAATAAGGTGATATTTAACGGAGCACAGTATAATGCATACGCTATTAGTCAATTTTCTAAATAAAAACAAAAAAGTAAAGTTTGGAAGAGGTCACTCATAACGCAAATTACCAAAACCCGATGAAATAACGAATGAGTCGAGTCGAAACTTCTTCAGAAAAGACCGAATTAGACGAAAGTGACGAATAACATCCGTATGAACTTTTTTTTAAACGGTACGATTTGGAAAGCTGTAAGGGAGCGATGAATCAGACAGGCGACTCCCTTAGTAGGTTATGTCAAAGGGAACAAGTAAAACCTGCGCCGAAGTTTCTTCGGCGCAATCTAGTTTTCTGCACAGCGTATAATCAAGGCCACCGAAAATAGATTTATCTTTCGGTGGTCTCGGTATAAGGCTGTATGAGCCGCCGCCCATGAAACTTTAACCTCGGCCCGGTGGTGGCCTGGCCACGATTATGGCTTACTTTAACCTTAAATCAAATAAAAACTACTCAGGCTAGAGGGCTGCAATTTGGTATGTTTGATGATTGGAGGGTGGATGATCAACATGCCAATTTGCAGCCCTCTAGCCTCAGTAGTTTTTAAGATCTGAGGGCGGACAGAAAAAAGTGTGGACGGACAGACAAAGGCGGCCCAATAGTTTTCTTTTACAAAAAGCTAAAAATTCAATTATTAGTCATACGTGAGGAAAGACTGGGTATACTTACTCGTTCATGAAGAAAGAATGGCCACGACCGGCTACTTATGATAAAAAAAATGGCTATAATGAACAAATTACAGTAAACGCAATAATTAGCGCCGTAAGACCTTCTTATCGGAAAATTACTATTACCAGGCGGGTAATAAGTTACCAGCCAGGTCTCTTAAAGTAACTAAACAACAACTAAAGCCAAAATAATTTATCATTTATGGACGAAATTCGATAAAAAACAGATTTGGATGTTTCTCAAAACCTCATCAACTCTTCCTTGTCACACAATTCTCATCGCCACAAAATTTCATAGAAATCTATTTATAGCAATTTTAAATATATTCCATTGGATTAATTCCTGGATTCGAATCCTGATATACTTCATAATTCATTCAAATATTCCTCTGCTTATCGATCAGGCCATCGAGAAAATTTGATTGAAATCGGTCAATGACGCCTTGAGATAAATTCCTACGAATAAAAATTCTAGATCTGCCATATATAGTTTCACCTCAAAACCTGCGCGCCACTTCATATGCTTACTGAAATTAAATCAAAATTGTAGCCATTTGGCACCACTAGTGTTCTTTTTAAATTTATTATATACGAATTCATATTCGAAATAAATTATTATTATTATTACTATTATTATTATATTATTATTATTAACTCCAGAAAATGTCATAGATATTCTTCATTCAGATTTTGATATATCTACTGAATCTGTAGACATTAGGAAAGCCTTGCAAACAAATCAAAGGATAGTTGACCCAAAACATTCAACGAACTTCGGTATCGGAGACAATAAAATACTAGATATAACTAAAATAACTAAGCACACTAGAAATAACTAAAAAACTAAGCACACTAGAAATATAACTAAAAGAACTAAGAATACTAGTAATAACTAAAAGAACTAAGCACACTAGAAATAACATTTTAAAATAACTTAGCAAAGAATGTCAACTGTAAAAACTTCTTAGTGTAAAATAGCAAACCCAATAAGGTGATATTTAACGGAGCACAGTATAATGCATACGCTATTAGTCAATTTTCTAAATAAAAACAAAAAAGTAAAGTTTGGAAGAGGTCACTCATAACGCAAATTACCAAAACCCGATGAAATAACGAATGAGTCGAGTCGAAACTTCTTCAGAAAAGACCGAATTAGACGAAAGTGACGAATAACATCCGTATGAACTTTTTTTTAAACGGTACGATTTGGAAAGCTGTAAGGGAGCGATGAATCAGACAGGCGACTCCTTAGTAGGTTATGTCAAGGGAACAAGTAAAACCTGCGCCGAAGTTTCTTCGGCGCAATCTAGTTTTCTGCACAGCGTATAATCAAGGCCACCGAAAATAGATTTATCTTTCGGTGGTCTCGGTATAAGGCTGTATGAGCCGCCGCCCATGAAACTTTAACCACGGCCCGGTGGTGGCCTGGCCACGATTATGGCTTACTTTAACCTTAAATCAAATAAAAACTACTCAGGCTAGAGGGCTGCAATTTGGTATGTTTGATGATTGGAGGATGGATGATCAACATACCAATTTGCAGCCCTCTAGTATCGGAAGTTTTTAAGATCTGAGGGCGTACAGAAAAAGGGCGGACAGAATAAAGTGCCGACGGAAATTCAAAGCCGGCACAATAGTTTTCTTTTCAGAAAACTAAAAAGGGAAAATGTCCCTGAACTGTGAGGCAGGGCATGGGGCCAGCAACCCCATCTCCAGAACCATCGCTTCGAAATTTGTCATCGACGCCAGGAGTTTGGTCGAGCTACAATGGGCTACAATGACCCCCGGAAAGTCAGCTGATTGAACGACAGCCTTCATGGATAAGTGGTTGATACCCCCTCCCCAAACTCCACCTAATAACACCAGTCCCCCACCCCCGCCGCCACCGCAAAGTATTTATAAATAGATAAAGACTGAAACAGAAGAATTGTAATAATTGTAGTTGAGAGATGGAAAGATGGCGCCAGGAGGGGGGGGGGCGCTGGGGGAGGCGGTCATAACAGCGATAGAGCTATCGGGGTCGGAGGGGGAGGGGGTGGCATATATCAGTACTAATGGTCCTAGATTCGGATGCTTATGTTAGGCCAGGATACGATAAATATATATGATTATGAATAAATAAATGCCAGAGCACTGAGATTTTAAATCAGAATGTGGTAGACAACTGAACAAAAGGAAGAAAGCAGAGAAATGAGCAGTAGACAAAATCATCATAATCATTCAATATGAGCATATATTCAAATAGAACAAGCTTTATTTTTCATCGTAAATGAAGAATATCTCTAATAACGTCTGCATAATGAAATGCTGAATCAATTACCACAGGCTCCAGATTAAAAAAAAAATCGAGTTTCAAGTTGTTGCATAAAATCTTGGGAACGGAAGTCAGTTTTTAACCACTTTTACCGTCCTTTGGGAAAACAAATACGAAAATAAGGATTAAAACAATCAAAGCGGAGTCCTTCTTACGCGACAGAATTTACCCCGGAGAAAGTAGAAACAAAATAGCAACAACTCTATGAGCCCAAGGGGAAAGTATTTTATTTTATTTCTTACTGACTCACAGACGAGAGACTCCCACCCTTCCTCTTCCACCTCATCCGGTATCCCTCACCCCTCTCTCTCTCCCCCTGATAACTTCTCCTTCTCCTCCTCCTTATCCTTCTCTCCTCCTATTTCTTCTTCTCCCCCTCCTCCTTCTCCGCCTCCTCCTACTCCTTCCTCTCCCCCTCCAAATCTTCCCTCTCTCCATCCTTCTTTTCCTCCTACTCCTCCCTTCCCCCTCCTTCCCCTCCACCTCCTACTCCTTCTCCCCCCTCCAAATCCTCCCTCTCTCCATCCTTCTTCTTCTCCTCCGTTTCCCCCCACTCCTCGTTGTCTTTGCTCTCTTCCTTCTCCTTTTCCCTCTCCTCGTTGTCTTTGCTCTCCTCCTCCTCCTCCTCCCCCTCCTCGTTCCACTCCCCCTCCCTCGGCAGCCCTTCTTTAATATTTAACAAACAAACGAAAACTTATCTGAAACTGGGTGAATGCTTTTAATACTTGATGTGCGTCTTAGCGCTCCGAGTGGGTCGGCCTCCGACTTCGGGGATTGCGACATGGTCTCTCGGCTTTTAATGTCTTTTATTTCGAATATCTGAGAAAGGACATCAAAGGTCTACGCACACACACACACAAACACACACAAACACACACACACACACTCACACATTCTCTCTCTCTCTCTCCATTCACGACCTACCTTCTCATTCTACAAGTTTTCACTGAAATACACTAAGTAGTCTCTAACTTACCTCGTACTCCATTACTCCATCTATAAAGGCATTAAACAGCCATGGACACGTAAACACCCATTTTTAAATCTAACCAGTCACTCCACCCTTTGGCAAAATCTAACTCATTTGTCATCTCCTTCATAAAAACTTAATGTAACTCCTAACAACTCTTACTCTAAACCGTACATCTTAAACTCTGCCTCATTCTAACTCTCTCTCTCTCTCTCTCTCTCATACCCAAACACACACACACACACACACACACATATATATATATATATACATATATATATATATATTTATATATCTATACATACATATATATATATATATATATATATATATATATATATATATATATATATATATATATATATATATATATATATATATATATATATATATATATATATAGAGAGAGAGAGAGAGAGAGAGAGAGAGAGAGAGAAAACGTGTGTGTGTGTGTGTGTGGAGTGTGCGCGCTACCTAAGAACTATCATTGTCATGCCGGCAGATTTATGTCTCTAAGGAAATCTTTAATCCGAAGATCTGGTCGCGTGTGTCCACCAGCTTGGATGAGTGACGTCATCACACTGGTCGTGTCAATGACTTAGTAACACTCCGCATTCCCCTAGAGTACTAAGGTATATGGTTCTGTGATCACCTGACGAATTTAGCTCGGAGGGCGACGCCAAGGAGGGCCCGAATAGCCCCTCTAGGTCTGTTTCGCCATGGGTCCTGTAAATTTGGCATATGTCGATTATGCATATATATATATATATATACATGACATAAAACACTGTATGGCTGTTCTCCTTAGAGAAGGGTTGTTGATCAGACAACAGTCGTAATGTTATTACTATGTATATGTGTGTTTGGATATATATATATATATATATATATATATATATATATATATATATATATATATATATATATTATATATATGTATATATATATATATATATGTTTTCATATATATAATATATAATATATATTTTATACATATATATATGGTATGTATGAATTTATATTATAAATGCAAGTGGCACTTAGGATACATATACGTTTCGTGAAAAATATATTAAGCATTAAATTAAATATACATACATATATATACGTATATATACATATATATATATATATATATATATATATATATATATATATATATATATATATATATTTATATATAATTATGTATATATATACACACATGTATGTGTGCATACATACATACATACATACACCGTCCGTATAATATGTATATTAAAATTTATTCTCCAGCTGTTGCTTTTTTAAAACTTCGCGACAGTTAAAACAGGAGCCTATTTTCGCCAGACAATAAATACAGTTGTAGTTCAAACAAAGGGACTTCTTCCGAACCATTTTGACAAGCCACCTTCAAAGAAGGATGTCTGGAAGGATGGATGTCTAAAAGGATGTCTTCAGAGGATGAATATCTTGAAGGACGTCTTAAAAGATGAATGATTCCTCTGGTAGAGTCCGTAACCTGCCCAGACAGTTTTATGTTGATCATGCAATTTAATGCAGTAATGGTATAACGAAATAAAAGACCAGCATTTGCATATAACCCCTCACCCCCACCCCTCCCCTTCCCTCCACCTAACTCAACAAATTCGCATCGGTGTCGGCGAGAGAGAGAGAGAGAGAGAGAGAGAGAGAGAGAGAGAGAGAGAGAGAGAGAGAGAAAGATGTCGGGGAAGTCTCGCTTAGATGGTAGCATATTTGGTCTACCTAGAAGAGTGGAGAGAGAGAGAGAGAGAGAGAGAGAGAGAGAGAGAGAGAGAGAGAGAGAGAGAGAGAGAGAGAGAGAGAGAGAGAACCCTGGATACAGATCAAGCGAAACTGAAATAAAAAATATACGAACTCAAACCCACAGTCAAGAGAGAGAGAGAGAGAGAGAGAGAGAGAGAGAGAGAGAGAGAGAGAGAGAGAGAGAGAGAAAGACCATGGATACAGTTCAAGCAAAGCTGAAACAAAATTTATATGAACTCAAACCCACAGTCCACCGACAGAGAGAGAGAGAGAGAGAGAGAGAGAGAGAGAGAGAGAGAGAGAGAGAGGCGAAATACCCAAACGTATCTTTTATTTACAGCTTAATGTTCTACAAGCGTTGTAAACACCGTCCCCCGGTGAAGCATTATTTACCAGGGCGAGACATTAACATCTTCCGGGGAGGTATTCCAAAAATTCACAGAGCATCCAAGAGTTATACGTTCTGTTGCTTATCCCTTCCTGTCCTCGAAATGCTTCTCGGTAATGTTTCTCACATTCTTTTTAAGTAATGCTACTCGGTAATGTTTCTCGCATTCTTTCTAAGTAATGCTTCTCGGCACTGTTTATCCTGTTCGGCGTGTTTTTGCAATGCTTGCGCGAACATGAACGAAATATTTGCAGTGCTACTTGGAGGTCGGCTCACGGCATCTCATTGGTCTAAGTTATTCAATACTTATTTGAAAAGCGACGTGAAGTACATGAATCAGCATTCAGATACAAAGAGTTCGGAGAACGCAAATCACCGACAAGGAGAGGCTATATTTCTATCTCTCCCAAACGTTAATCGCAGGCTGCTAGTAGCGACGTCCACATTCGAGAAAATGTTCTTGAAAATCCAAGATTTTTTTAAATGTTCGATCACTCTATACTCTCTCTCTCTCTCTCTCTCTCTCTCTCTTAAATGTGTACTTGATATCCGTTCATAATTAATAAAAAGTGCCAATGAACCTAAACGATGATTAATAATAATAATAATAATAATAATAATAATAATAATAATAATAATAATAATAATAATAATAAAATGGTGGTGATGATGATAAAAATAATAATGATGATAATAACAAGATCCGCAGAATTCTTTATCAGAATTTACGTAATACAATAAACACAAAATAAATAAATAAATAAATAAATAAATAAATAAATAGATAATAACAAATAAAAAATAAATAAAAATTAATCAATAAATAAAAGAGAAAATAAATTAAACTAACACTGTTTTAAATAAAGGAATGAGTAAATTAATTATTAAATAGCCGATACAAAACTCATATTTGACTTTTAGTTTTCTGAAAAGAAAACTATTGTGCCAGCTTTGTCTGTCCGTCCGCACTTTTTTCTGTCCGCACTTTTTTCCTGTCATCACTTTTTTCTGTCCGCACTTTTTTCCTGTCATCACTTTTTTCTGTCCGCACTTTTTTCCTGTCATCACTTTTTTCCTGTCCGCACTTTTTTCTGTCCGCACTTTTTCTGTCCGCCCTCAGATCTTGAAAACTACTGAGGCTAAAGGGCTGCAAATTAGTATGCTGATCATTCACCACCAAATCATCAAACTTACCAAATTGCAGCCCTCTAGCCTCAGTAGTTTTTATTTCATTTAAGATTAAAGTTTACCATAATCGTGCGGCTGGCAACGATATAGGACAGGCCACCACCGGCCCGAGGTTAAAGTTTCATGGGCCGCGGCTCATACAGCATTAAACCGAGACCACCGACAGATAGAGCTATTTTCGGTGGCCTTGATTACACGCTATACAGAAAGCTCGATTGCGCCGAAGAAACTTCGGCGCATTTTTTACTTGTTTAAACTCACAGAGAAAGAACGGCTCAATTTATCCAGCCCCTTTCAAATGCAGTATTTCCGACTGCCAATTTTTACTGAATTATCATGACCTAGCAATTTCATTTTAGTTTTTAAAAACTGGAAAGAAAAAAAGAAAATGCAATGAACATAATTGAAATTAGACGAGAAATGATTCAATGGACATGAGAATAAAACAATTTAATGTCAGAATGCATTAATAAAAATTCTCGAAAATTGTTTTGTAAA